>NC_056733.1:330013700-330348700 GCF_019279795.1 Protopterus annectens
TATTTGAAAAGAAATACAGGCAAAGGAATCCAGATGTGGAAAACTTTAAAATGCATAAAATAAGAAGACAGAGGAAAGTAGAAAAGAATATTAGTAATGGAGAAGTTAAAAAAATAGAAAATGAGGTTATGGAGTACCTGCAAAGCGATGTATTTGGTGTTGAAAATCTAACTCAAAAAGCGCCACAGCAGGATAGAGCAATAGACATCAAAATTAAGAAGAAGCCAGTGGAATGGGAAGCAACTGGTCAGTTGGCATATGAAGATATTTTGCAGCCTTTCACAGGAAACCAGTATTACATGTTCACTTGAAACTGGACAGCAAGGGAAGAAACAGGAAACTGTGACAACTCTGGAGCAGTCAATGTTGAAGAGTGATAGGCCAGTGAGACCCCATATGACAATGCAATGGATGACAGAGGATGAAATTGAAGAGAATGTGCCACAGAAAGATGCTATAAAACTTTGTACAGAATGACTGCAATAAAGGGAGAACAAAAAATGCACCCTCACTTTAGAAGAAAATGAGCTAAGAGAAGAATTGCTTGATTTAAAAAAGATAGATAGACATATTAAGATCAATGAAAGGAATAGACTGAAGAAGGTCAATAATAAATAAAACCAAATAAAACCAAAAAACTCAGAAGTCTCATAAAACAAATGAACACAGTAATTAGGACTGTCCATACAGATCCAGGCAATATAACAGAAGTAAGCAGGCTATATTACTGTGCAGCTAAATTAATAATAGATAAAATTCTACCACAAGAACACAGGATAATAAGGGAAAGGAAGGGGAGAAATCAAATACCATCATGGAAGTATCAAATAGAGAAATTTATAGACAAAAAGTGTCACTGTTAGAGGAGTATAGAAGAGGGAACAGATCAACAAAAATACTCAGAAAGACGTGATAAAAGCAATAAGCAATATTGTAATGGATCAGGATTTATCATGCACTATCGCAAATAATAAACTAAAAATATCAGCACAGGCAGAAAAACTTAGAAGGTACACAGATAAATGTAAAGAAAAAGTACAAAAATAAGTAATTTATTGATGACCCCAAAACGTTTTATGGAGAATTGGGAAACAAGGTAAAAAGAACTGAAAGGCCACCCAAAAAGGATGAAATATATACATTTTGGGGAAGTATTTATGATGATTCTGTGGAACATAACACAGATGCTAAATGGATTGAAGAAGTTAAAGAAAGAATAAGAAGTTCAAATGTACATGATATGAAACGGGATGAAGTAACAACCAAACAGACTAAAACAAAGTTAAGAAAAGCCTCTAATTGGAAAACCCCAGGCCCAGATAGAGTACCAAACTTTTGGGTAAAAGTTACTTCTGTCAGTGAAAGTCAACACAATAAATAAATGTACCCAAACTCAGTTCACTGTGCTGAAAGTCTGGACTCACTGAATACTCCAAAATTCCTTTAAAAACACTTCTTTATTCATCAAAACAAACCCATTAAAATTTTGTTAAGCTCTTTCATTTACATCAAATAGACTTCATCAGAACACTTGCAATAATTTCTTACTGAGTTTTATGTGTACAACTGACCAATCATACAATCCACTACTTCCATCAATTAAACATTTAAAGTGCTCAGTGATGAAATGTATTCATACCTAATACTATACATTCAATGCCTTATTGTGTCATTAATAATATTTGTGATCCATCTTATACAAATCGTGTAATATTATGTACTTTAAAAATAGTTTAAAAAGTAGTTAAAAGCAGTTGAAAAGTAAATTGTAATTAAAAGTAAATTGTGCAAAATAATTAAAAACTTTTAAAATGATTGTCTGTCTACCCAGTCATGGGTTACTATGTTAAATTTTGAATGCCATACAACTACGATCAATGTGCTCTCTCCTTTGTGTTATACACATTTAATACTTGTTTTCTAATACAGGCTTGTTGGAAATGCCCTCATTTAAACCTGGGTGCACAGATGCATTTAACAATATCTGCCACCTGGTTTCTCTTTCCCCTAGTCTCTTACGTATGTTACCCCCCCTAGGATTAATCACAATATGCTCTAATATTCCAAATTTGAAAGTGTCACAACTTGTACTTTTGACAAGGTGTCTATGTAATAGATATACAATGCATTTTCATTTCCTTCTTCCTTATGCAGTAACAATGATCATAAATTCTGTTTCTTAAGCACCTGTCGGTCTTGCCCACATAGTAACAAGGGCATTTTGTGCACTTGGCTAAATAAATGACATGTTGTGTGCGACAATTACCATTCTTAAATCTAACCTCTGTTTTGTTAATATCTTCCAAAATAAGAGACGAGTCTTCCATAATTTCACTGCACTGGTTGCACTGTCCACATTTATGGGTGCCCCCTTCCTTTCTTTTATCATTACCAATGGAAGTTTTACTTTCAAATTTACACTTCAGATTCTGTCCAGTTTTGTAGACAAACAACGGATGTTCTCCTACAGTTTTATATACAGTGTCCTCAGATTTCATTATATTCCAATTTGCTTCCACTATTTTTTGTATTCCTTTTACATACGGACAATAATGGAATTTACACGCTCTCTGGAATTTCCTCTTAACCTCACCATCTCTTTCTATACCCTTACTTTTATCTGAGGTTCTAATGAACCCAGTACCTAATAAAGGTTTGTATTTTTTACCCCATTTATTTTTAACATATTTTTTAATGTCCTCTATCAGTTCTAAGGGATATGCTCTTTCCCTAAATATATTGGGCCGGATTCACGAAGGCTTGCACGGAGTCTAAGAGTAGAGTAAGACTCCAGCAAGCCAACATGTCCGCCGAGCGATCCAGGAACAGCTGGCAGTTGCGTGCAACTGAACTCCCTAAACTAGTCCTACATGGACAGGGCTGGGATATGCAAATTACCTCAATTGCAGGTGAAAGACATGCAAATGAGGTAAATTTGTGATCCAGGAAACCCGAACCTGTCCAAGTAGGAGTAGTGTTATCTGCAGAAATGTACTCAGTTGATAACTGAGTACGGTTCTGCAAATAGCAAAACGGAGACTTGTCACCAGTAAAAAAAGCATGCATTCACAGGAGGAAGCATGCCAATGGAAACAAATACGTCCATTGCCAATGGGAAGTGATGCAAAATAAAAAAAAAACTTTTTTTTTTAATCCCGATCTCCAGAGTTTAACCATAGCGCAGTGCCGTGCAAATGCGCTGCGCCCTAAAAAGCAAAAAATGAATACTTAAGATCGACAAATGTGGATTTCATAGCTAAAATGAATTTACAATGCAAGTGAAAGGCAGGCTGAAGAGGTTGCTAAGGGGGGAAGGTCAGTCTAAGAGATGTAATTAAGCATTAGTAGGCAATCCCATGCAAATGAGAGTTATGATAGTGAATCACAGGTTCACATAGCAAATGAGCACGGTCAGTGGAATGTAGGAGTAGGATAAGGGGAGTAACAGAGTAGAAGATAGGTGACATCAAAAGGGGGGAATGTATGAAAGGAGTGCATCTCTTTGGAGCAGAATGACATGTGGCAGCTTACATTTACATAATAGTGAAAGAGGTGTGTCAACAGGTAGGCCAGGTAAAGTCAAGAAATCGAAGGTGTATGCTGTAGATAACGCCAAAGTTTCCTGCTGAGTGTGCATGTGTGAGTGTGCGCGCCAGTAAACCCGAGTAAGACAGTGTGCACGCGTGTTAGTGTAAGTGCGCACGTGTAGGCCTGAGTAAGCATATGTAAGGCTGTGTAAACAGTTGTAAGCGCGTTTGTGCCGGTGTGCGCGCGTTGTAACAGGAATAAGCAAGTTTTAGTTCATGTAAGCAAGTGTGCGCGTGTGTGAGCTGGTGTGCGTGTGTTTGCGCTTGTTTGCGCGGCACTGCCCCCTGAGGAAACAGAAAGGGAAATGGAAACACAACAAATAGTAGGAAGTTAATTAGGGAGTACTAGCAGAGCTAGCAGGTGAAAACAATCAGAATCAGCCAATTACACAGGCATTACACTAGCCCAGCCCAGCCCAGCACTTAAAACTCAGAAAAAACATTCCAGTATGATTTTCTCAGACACACTGCAACACTGCAGTAAGCTAATAGAAGTGAAAACTGAAAAAGCTTTACTGAGACAAAGAAATGTTAGGGGCTGCCATTGCTGTCATATGGCGACATATGCAACATGCTGAGGGTGGTGACAATGTGAATGCTGCTGAGCAACCTACAGTGAGGAGACGGAGAAGAGTGTACAGACCCAGGGTATCCTACCAGGGGCTACATGAGCTGGAGATAGTGGAGCACTATAGAGTGGACAGAGAGCTCCTGCAGCAAATTGTTGAGCTGTGCAGGCCACACCTCACACACAGAACCAACAGAGGGGATCCCATCCCAGTGGAAACCAAGGTATGTGTTGGCCTAAGAATATTAGCAACAGGTACTTTCCAGAGACCAACTGGTGATATGATGGGGATTTCACAGGCATCAGCATCTAGGGTACTGCACCAGTTCCTGAATGCCATGGCAGCACATGTCGGTGATCATGTATATTTTCCCAATTCCAGTGAGGTATTGGCCAGCAATATTCGTCTCTTCCAGCAAATAGCAGAATACCTTGAGTTAGTGGGTTCAATAGACTGCACGCACATTCGCATCAAAGCACCAGCCGGTGAGTGGGGTAGGGTCTACTATAATTGCAAGGGTTAGCCCTCCATCAACTGCCAGGTCATATGTGATGCCCAGGGCATAATAATGAATGTGTGTGCTGGCTGCCCTGGAAGCTACCATGACTCCCATATCTGGCATCTGACACAGCTGTACCAGACATTTGCCAATGGGGACATCCCTCATGGTCACCTAGTGGGGGATGCTGGATATGCACTCGAGCCTTGGCTGATGACACCCATCAGAAATGCACACACACCTGAACAGGAATGCCATAATGAGGCACACGCACAAATATGAAATGTAATTGAGTGCGTGTTTGGGCTGGTCAAGTCATGGTTCCGGTGCCTGGACACATCTGGTGGAGCCTTGCAGTACTCACCAACTACATGTACCCAAATAGTCATGGTATGTGCTATGCTACACAATATGATCCTGCAAAAACAGCTGCAGTAGGAGCAGCATAGGGCTGGGAACAACAGCCCCCCACCATTGCCAAGGCCATCACAGGCAGAGCGTGACTTGGAGGAGGAACAACCTGAGCCTGCCCCAGTAGGCAGAAGAAGGCGTGCCCAGTATGCTTTGGCCTTGGCAAAGAGGCAACGCATAGCATATACACTGGCTCAGTAGGAACCCTGGAAATGATACCTCTCTCCGACTCGCACATGCATTAAAAGCGATGCCTAACTTGACACTACCTGTTAACAAACATGTATAGGGAGTGTAAAATGTGCATCTGACATAGGCAGCCCTGCAGCACCACCTGAGGCACGATTGCTATGTTTTAAGCAATATAAAGCACTGCTAAACAGCTCTCACCACTATTTAGTATATGTGAACAAAATTGTGCACACTAGGTAGCACAACTACAGGCAATGTTCAGCAATATTGTGCACTGTCCAGCAATGTTGGGCAACATTGAGCAATGCTGTGCAAGTCTGGTCAAATGTGGGTATAGTTAATCAAAAGCAGGTTAACAAGTTCATATTTGTTTCACTATTCTTGAAGCAGTCTGTTCTGCCATGTATGAAAATATGAAACAGTGACAGTCCTCGAACCCAGGGTACAGTACACTATAGTCAGAGAACAGACCCACTAAACCATGACAGTATGTCAATGGTCAGCTTGCATGAAAAAATGTTGATAAGTCAATGCTAAGTACCTAATGGAAACCTTGCATGCATAGCATAATCCCTGTCGAGTCAAGACACAAAGGTGAGGCCTGCAGTAATAATAGAACCTGATATTCAACACACATATAGTATAAATGTTAATATTGGTAATGGTCACACACATCAACAAATGTAGTGGACCACAGACAGCAACATATTGCAAGGTCACACTGGGCATGCTCATACACTTGAATCTATGAGACAAATGTCAGGCAACAAAACACTGAAAGTCTGAACTGGGCATGCTCACACACTTAGGTAAAGTTTGAGTACAGCAGTGGGCCACACATATCCCACAGTTGCAACTGTCAACCCAGGAACCTCGCACTATTCACCAATCCACCATGTGCACACAGTGATATGACAACAGACACAATATAAAATAGTGAAATACAGTCAGAATCAGATATGTAATGCAGAAACGTAGGTTGTTCATAGGAAGTGATAAAGCAAAGAAGAAACAAAACCTGCAATCAGTACCATCACTGAACAATGTGCATCCTGAACATTAGCATAGGTTCAGAGGTTGACAATAGGCTATCTGCCCTAGGGTATGTAGAAGCCTAGCCACAGTGTGTTTGTAGTCTGCAATCATGCTAGATCAGTAGACTGTGCCTGTCAATAGTAGGTAACATAAGATATCTCACATATGTTCATGTCATTCTGTCTCTGTCTAGCAAGGACCCATAACACATCCCAGGACTAAACATACGATCACCCGTCCACCTGTGAAGATGTCACCTGTAGGTGTTCAGTGTAGGTCTGTGCATATGTGGTACTGTGATCACATTCCCGAGTGAGTGGAGCCTCTGTGATGGTAATATGCCCCTCCAGCATGTCCTATTAACATCATTGTTCATGTACCAGTCCCTGGAGCATGTAGCTGTAAGGGACTGTGATATCCTCACGTGGAGCGTGTCCATCAATGTTGTGATGGACATGGCATCAAAGAAAAGGCACAGACTGCATCCAAGTAAGCAGTAAGCATCTGAGGATAGCTGGGGTCACCATAGCCAAACTGTGCATACCATCTGTGTGAGTCCCCAGATCCACTTGGTATGTAAATCAGTGTACATTCCAGTTGCTGCAGGTGTTGGGTAAGGTACATCCAAAATGGGCCATTGTATCCAAGCATGTGCCAGATAACTACAGGGTCACAATGACCCCACCTGATCTGGATGTAAAACTGTAAGGGATAAAGTTGCCTAAATAGAAGGTGTGTCCAACAACATTGGCAACGTGAATGTCAAAGTCAAGAGTACTAAGTATTCATACCCACAAATCACCATCTACACACACTGTATGTGATGTATCATCATCTATGTGGTAATGTGTGTGCACGATGTTACTACCAAAGGCGATGACTATGCATCTAAAGTAAGGTAGCTGTAGGCCATGGCTCTAGCACCAGTCAGCCATATCTGTGAGACCCTTTCTGAGGATGCCGGTGCCAGCTGTGTAGTCAAATATGGCACACAGTTTGCAGCCATCTGCAAACATGGTCCTCCATATTCCCCCTGTGTTAGCCAGTATGTATCAGAAATATATACGGAACAAGACAGGTCCCAGGACTGAGCCCTGTGGGATGCCATGTTTAACTGGTGTATAGTCAGACATGGCACCTGCAATACTGACCATGTGTGTGCTATCCATGATCCAGGTAGCAATCCAGATTGTGTAGATATTGAATCTGGTGATCTAATGTGTAAAGGTCAAGTGGGGTATTGTGTAGAAGGGGTGTGCGAGCTCCAGGTAGGCTGTGTGGACAACCCTGTGTACGTCTATGGACCTGTTAACTGCTTAAAGATATCAAACATCTGCAAGAGGCAAGATATGCCCACAACAACACCAAATTGTGTAGGATCCAGTGTCTGTAGGTTCACAATGTGTATGTGTATGGGTTCCATGATGATACACTCCATAGCATAGCAGACCAGGATACTTAGGCATATATTGTGATAATTTCCAGGGTCCCTTGTGGCACCAGCACTGTGGAGTGGGTACACCGTAGCTGCACGCCATTCCATGGGTACACATCCTGTAGTAACTATGATATTGAACAGTGACATAATGTGAGTGTAGAGTTTGTCATGAATCTCGTGTATGCCACAGTCTGGGACACTATCTGGTCCCACTGATGCTGTGTTGTCTGCTATGGAGAGGGCAGCACACACATGTTCATCTGTAATGTCAGGGAGGCTATACCCTGTTGTGATGGACATGTGCACTGCAGGGAGGATGGTGGGGAAACATTCCCACTCAACCTGTTGTCCAGGATGTTCGCAATGTCAGTGGGTTCACTGTATCATTTGTAATTATGCAGTAACTCACAGCATATCTGTGAGTGCCCACACAGGTCCCTGACATAACTAAATAAGGCCTTGTGATTGTCCACAGTGTCTGTTGCAAGTGTCTGTTAGAAGTGGGCCTTAGATGAATCAACAACTGATCATAGCTATACCATAGTACTGATCAGAGATGCCTTCCAGATTGTGATTGTGCTCCATAATGTAGTGGACTCCTCCTGTCCATGTACAGCTCAGTAATGGCCGTGGTCCAGTAGACAGGCCCCCTGCCTTTGGAGGAGTGAGTCTTGTAGTTATCTGGGATAGCATGATCCATGAATTCCAGTAGTTGTCCATAGAATGTGCTTGTAAAGTATGTAGTTGTCTGAGATGTAATTAACACTGCCCCAGGGTCATTGAGGGATACCACCTCAGTTTGTACAAGTGTGATGTTTGCCCATGAGAAGTATGTCACAGAGATCACATAGGATGTGTGTATGTATGGGATATGTATGTCTAGTGAGATGAATGTATGTTCTGACCTTAAGAATTACAGGTATACCTCTGTTGTGGAACATAGAGTCCCCATGTGTGTGATGATCAGGTACCACATGTATAACCCCCTGTGGGTGTGGTGACCAGGTCTGCCCTAGTATTTGAGTGTAACAATCTTAGCAACTGTTGTGCGAGGGTGTCACTGCTTGAGTAGTATACCCAGTCAATGTGTGTGTATTTGAAGTCACACAGTAAAATGCTGTTTGGTGAGACCTTCACATTCCCCAGTGTTCCCAGGAATAACGACTGTTGTGCCCATGTTTGGGAGTGTGGTCTGTAACAGTCTACAAACTGAAATGCGGTTTTGACCACTCTCAGTTGCACATGTACGTTCCCCAATGCTTTGTGTACTGCTACCAACCTGGAGGTGTGTGTATGAATGATGTATATGGAATCCCCCCCTATTGTTGTCCAGACCGAGTCCTGTGTCCATAAACCAAGGTATGACATAAAACATGGTATGACGTAAAACATGTTAGTGCTGCTGTGCTTTTGTGAGCCTGAACCAGGTGCTTGTTACTGCACATATATCGACAGATTCCATACTGATGTGAGTCCTGAGTGCATGCATTCTGAGGGTTAGACATCAGTTGTTGAGCACCATCGCTCTCTATTTCCTGTACCCTGTAATGTCTATGGCTGTGGTTATGTCATCCGACCCTTGCTTCAAACAGCCACTATGTGTGTGTCTCACATAACCATGTCCAGTCTGATGTCAGCAACCTACAAACGTAGCATGTGAATAAAAAACACACAGTAAAGCATGTAGCGCATCATGTTAATGCATATCTCACTTGTGTCATAACATAGTCAGGTAGGGGTTTGAGTCCTGTAAACGCCAAGTGTGTGTAGGGGTGTGTGTATGTGTGTGATTTCCTTTGAGAGGAGTGGCTTTCATGGAGACTGTGGAAATACATTAGGAGTGGTGAATCCCTCTTTGCCAAGTGTGATGATGTCAGCATCCTACAAATAGAGCTATTGAAATGAATGCACCCAGTAAAGCAAATAGCGCATTGTGTTAATGCGTATCTCACTAGTGTCATAACATAATCAGGTAGGGTTTGAGTCCCGTCAATGCCAAGTGTGTGTGTGGGGGGGTGTGCGTGATTTCCTTTGAGAAGAGTGGCTTTTATGGAGACTGTGGAAATACATTAGGAGTGGTGAATCCCTCTATGCCAAGTGTGATGATGTCAGCATCCTACAAATAGAGCTTTTGAAATGAATGCACTCAGTAAAGCAAATAGCGCGTTGTGTTAATGCGTATTTTACTAGTGTCATAACATAGTCAAATAGGGGTTTGAGTCCTGCAAACGCCAAGTGTGTGTGGGGGTGTGTTTATGTGTGTGATTTCCTTTGACAAGAATTGTTTTTATGGAGACTGTGGAAATACATTAGGAGTAGTGAATCCCTCTTTGCCAAGTGTGATGTTGTCAGCATCCTACAAATAGAGCTTTTGAAATAAAAGCACCCAATAAAGCTAATAGCGCGTCATGGTAATGCATATCCCACTAGTTTCATAACATAGTCAGGTAGAGGTTTGAGTTCTGCAAACGCCAAGTGTGTGTGTGTGTAGGTGAGTATGTGTGTGAGATTTCCTTTAAGAGGAGTGGCCTTTTTGGAGACTGTGGAAACACATTTTAAAAGAGGTACATCCCTCTTTGGAAAGTCTGATGATTTCAGCATCCTACAAATAGTCAAGGGGAACAAAAACCACCCAGTAATGCATATAGCACGCCATATTAATGCGTATCTCTCCAATAACATAATATATTTAGTAGGGGTTTGAATCCTGTGACTGTGTGTGTGTGTGAGACTGCCTTTGAGAGTAGTGGCCTTTTTGGAGACTGTGGAAATACATTAGGAGTGGTGAATCCCTCTTTGCCAAGTGTGATGATGTCAGCATCCTACAAATAGAGCTTTGGAAAAGAAAGCTCACAGTAAAACCAATAGTGTGTCATGTGAATGCATATTTCACTAGTGTCATAACATAGTGAGGTAGGGGTTTGAGTCCTGTAAACACTGAGTGTGTGTGTGTGTGTGTGTGTGTGTGTGTGTGTGTGTGTGTGTGTGTGTGTGTGTGTGTGTGTGTGTGTGTGTATGTCACAGGTGGTCAATGCAGTGTGGGTCTTGCTTTTACTACAGTATGACACATGTTTCAAACAGTATGTGCATTGCACACATCAGGTATCTGCGTGTCAAATAGATTTGTGTACATGTGGCCTCAATCAGTACATAGGTGTGAAGCCTGCATACTACATGAATACATTTGTAACCTTTGACAGATTGTGCTGCTGCTTCACAGATTATAGGCCACATATGTATGTATGCGTCAAGACCGGCCAATGTAGTGACCCGTGGCCAAGGACACCCCTGCCACACACATCCATGACACGTACTGTAGAGTACTGTGAGTGTCGGTAATTGCTGGGGTATATGTTAGACATGTTCATACACAACAATGACTGGCAATAATGGACAGTCATGATAGGTATGCACCAGCCCTGTGGATATGCATGCAGGCTCCCAATGTGTTATGTGAAACACCGAGGGACCCCACAATACCTATGGATATGTGGATACCAAGGGACAGATTACACAACACGTGTCTGTCTGTACACATTGGCACCCAACATACGTGTTCAGGGCTACCACCTATGTGGTACTGTTGTGATAGTATGTATAGTAAATGTGGATGACCATGCCATAGACGGCGTACTGCTATACAGCATGTATTGGACAACAGGTATCTGTCTGTATGATACCCTTGTGTAGGATATGCGTCCCATCCGGGGAATGCAGTGTAGGCCAATGCATGCATAACCAGATGTAGATGGACATATCCCTAGTATGTTTGCATGTACTGAACAGGGCTTTATGCCACACAGGTGTGGTCCCAGGAATGTGTGGTGGACAATATCACTGGTTACTGTCATAGTATAGTACTGGAAGGATCCAACTGTTACTGAGTTCCCTACAACTGTGAGTCATTTGTCAGGACATCATACAATGATTGGTCATAGTCATGCTGTTGAGGTGGTGTATACTGCCAGACTGCAGATCATTGACAGATATCAATGGTATCACTCACAGCATAGTGCCAACCCATGTCATACACACATGTGTACCCATGTTAGTACATATCTGTAGTAGAATGCATACTGGCCATATAAAGATACCATGAGATGTTAACAATGTGTAGAACAGGGTATGTCACACATCTCACATGTCCACTATGCACGTACATGCAGACAGTGCACACACACCATGTTTACAGATGTACACCTGTTAATTTGTAATGCACACATCACACATGTACTGTCCACTCACTAACACATGCTGTCAACACTGTACACTTCATCCAAGTGGCACATGGGTGGACAATACATACTCAGACCTAACACTGGTGTAAACAATGCTACAATGACTATCAGAGCTGTGATGCATAATGGCTGCTCAGACATACCTACAAGGATATCAGTACACCTTCCTGTTGGCAACTTGCTACTATTGCTACACTGCTATTATGTCACCCTGTGCATCAGAACCATGTTAGCCTATTCCTGCATCAATGTGACAGATGACAGGAGGTGGCACAGGTGTCATCATATACACAGGGTGTGTTGTAGGTTTGCCAGAGCCCGACATTGACCCATCCAATCGGCATGTCTGTGTGTGTGTGTGTGTGTGTGTGTGTGTGTGTGTGTGTGTGTGTGTGTGTGTGAGGGACAACAGTACTACATGACCCAATGTTGATATAATGTGTGCGTGTCTGTGTGTGCCCTAGTTGTCTGGTAAATGTGCGTGTGTCTGCATGCACACAACTGTGGCTGCCATATATGGGCAGTTGTGGGACAGCCACAGACTGTACCTGCTAGGCTGTACAGATCACTGTCTCCGGCCATGGACACCGCATCTGTGCCTAGCAGGGGTGCTATGGGCAGTATCGGGTACCAACCCTGACTGGGTGCTATCATCAGAGGCAGAGGTTTGATGTCTGGACCCATGTCCCTGCTGGGAATGGCCAGTGCCACGTGGATGTGGTCTAGTAGGACGGTCAATGGACATGCCAGCCTCAGCATTGCTGGGGCTGCCACTACGGGAGCAGCTGTGATCTGTGGTCCATCCGCGATGAATGGCAGCTGATGCTTTTGCTGGCATACGTCTGCGTCAGCCTCTCATCCTTCCCGCACGGACCTGGCTCATGGCTAACATATTGTGGAGGACATCTAATGTCTCCCTCCAATGGCTATCAATGAACTCAGTGTAATTCAGGATGGCACCGGCAAGGTCACGGATGCTGTCATTGATAGCAGTGTAATGGGCCCTCTGCGCCCTTACTCCCTGTAGGGTGTACCGTTCCATACATGCCTGTGCCTGCATTACAGCCCGGAACATACTTGAGGTTGTAATACCTCTGGGGGCATGTCTGCCAGGGGTAGTACGACCAGTGGTGCTCCCCCGAGAACCCCTGGACATCCACCTATGTGGTACCGTTCCGGTAATCCGGCTATGGCTGCTGTAAGGGGATGCACGTGCCATAGGTACCACACTCTCCTGGTCAATGCCAACTGTATGCTGTCCCTCAGCTACGGCCATTGGTGACGGGGGATGTATTGGCAATATGAGTGTGCACATAGATGGAGTTGACCACTGTGTACTGTCGATTGGTGGACCGACAGACTCTGTCAGACCTTCCTGTGCCACAATACATGTCTCATCATCTCCACTATTAGTGGCAGTGACATCATGTTCCCTGCTACACTCAGCCATGCCTAACACAGCACCTGTGGAAGGAAGACAAGAAACGCACTTTACAATCTGTAAATGATGCTAGCACACATGCACACATGAACACACAAACACATGAACACATGCACACATGCACAGAAATACACTGCTCACCACAGCACATACACACACACACACACACACACACACACACACACACACACACACACACACACACACACACACACATACACACACACACACACACCAGCAATCCAACACATACACAATAGTGGTTAGTGGTGGGTGACAGTATCTCAAGGCAAACAGTCACCACACATGTGTCAGCAGGCAGACCAGGTGTTGCTCAACACCATGCAGTGCAAGTGTAGACAGCCCTTTCTAATGACATTATACATAGCTTTGATGCATGTGTGTAGTTGTGCAATGATTGGCTACACCCTGAAACACAATGTGTACATGGACACTACATTGCTGGGCAAGTATTATCTGCTCTGCAATGTCATGTGCACCATCACTCAAAGGTATACATACCATGGCTGCATGTGTCATCTGTGTGACACATAGATTGACATGTGTGATGACAGTGTCTGTGTCCATATCACATAATAGTGGGCACAGGTGTAGCAAATGCATGCAATGTACAGACATGGGATGAGTGGTGCATGTAGACGTGAAGGAATCCCAATGCATGACATGGACATTGCACAATGGTTATGGTGCGTGTTGGACATCTTGCAGATATGTTGTTGCCAGCCATGACATGGCATGCTACACAACTTCAACATTTAACACCACACATACCCAATGTGTGTCATGTGACCTATACATCCAATAGCATTCCAGGACATATATGTGACACTTTGTACAGATTGCATCTGTTGTGCAAAATGTGTATACTACCATATGTAAGTACACACACAACATGCTATGCATGGTGTGTATAGGTGCATATGTTTGCACACACAGAACAATGAGGTGCACAGCAATGACTGCTATGTGTAGTACTGTGGTCTGGTCACTGTAACAGGATGGGGTATAGTATCATGTGCCATCATCATTATCATGCATCTTGTGGTCACTCACGGCTATTACTGTGTGACAGACCACCGCCTAGTATGCTGTACCTGAACTGCAGTGCCGTGGATACGTTCACTATTACACAGCCACTTTGTACATGGGTGTATGAGGGCCCAGTAGGGAGCATTGCCTAACATGACTGTGTTATGTGTTGAAGACTGTTGCACAGCCCCATGATAGGCCTCTACCCCTGAGGTACATCATGTGTGTGTGGATGACATGTGGGATACTGACATGTGACCTTACAGTGGTTGTGTGGTGATGCCATATGTAGCATGACTTTGTGTACTGCATGTGATAAATGTCTTCTGTTGTGTACAGGTGTTGCAACTATGCCTATCCAATGTGCAGTACGGATTTGCCACAACTGTGTGTCATGCTCTGTGTATTGCATGTCATTGAGGAAGCTACTGACATTACTGAGCTGTGCAACGTCTCACAGCAAACATGCATGGCATGCATTATGCGTAGGTGTGTTACATGTACATGGCCTACACCTCACCTGTGACATGCATATTTCATTACCAACATTGCAGGTATAACACACTCACCAGCATGGATTGGCTACCCTGCCGTCACACCAGATGGACCTACAAGAATATGAGAGGGTTCATCCGTGGCCACAACTGTGGCATTGCTACCAATGGGTATGCTAAACTGCAGTACAACAACAGTCAACAGTCACAGGTGTAGGGATATTATTCAAACTATCTGTATTGCACAACAGTAGGCAGCGGAACTGCTAAACACACAGTACACATCTCACGTACACATATTCTAACAATACAGTTAACTGTAGTCTACAGATAGGGTGCATTACCTGCTTGCTCCAGGTGGATGTGCTGGGTGGCTCTGGCCTCCATTACAACACATGTTAGAGGTTATCATAGCTGTTGTGCAGGAGCCACCACTCTTAGGAGCAGCTCCTCCGCTCTGGTGAGGGGGGGGGTGTATGGCCACCCCACCACCTGTGGCAAGCTGCTGTCATTGGATATCAGATGCACCCTGCCGGACTTGTCTAGTTACATCACTGCAGTGATGGTGTACCTGCTCATATGTCTGGTTATGCATGCCTATGTCATTTACCCAACTAACAAGCTCCTGCCACAGTGCAGTCCATTTCTGCTGGTGCTGGCTCGTTCTGGAGAACAGCATGGTGTACTGCTGCAAAAGGCTATTGACTATCACCTCTTCCTCTTCTGCAGTGTAAGCTGGATTACATTGGTGGGCCATCTGGCTGAAAAAGATATGAACAATTTGTGTGAGTGTGTCCTGTGGCACACTTTACACCTTTACCCACAGATATCACTTTACTGACGTATATACCATCCTATTGTCTGTCAGTGGTTACACATGTTCACTAACACTTATTGGTTCTCAGGCCACAACTAACTTACACCGCCTGGCAGACTCTATATATCACACCACTATACAACAGTACCCAACACACTCTTTGTGACACATTGCACAACCTCAAGACAGGGGTGTATATCACACCAATGCACGAACAGAGATGTCATCCATTGCAATGGATGTGAAGTCCTGGTACAGTAGTACCACTCAAACACCCTATTCATTGATGCCATAGCCCTGCCTAACAGGTGTGTACAGTTGTTACTATAGGTGGCATACTGCTGTAACAGACTATAGATGGTGCTGGATACACTCGTCAACCCTGTAACACACATATGATTGCAGCCATTGTACAGGCATAATCACACACACATCAGGCAAACATACAATGCACCATTGTATGCGAACACAGATGAGCATTACCTGTGTACCATACGGTGCTGTGTGCCACTACTTACACACCCTAATGCCTGCAGTCTGTCCTCTGTGCAGACTACAGGAAACACACATGACAGAGTTTCCAAGCAATGTGAACGCACACCATCCTGTGCTGTTTAGCTCTACAGCTTCAGGTAGTACTACAGTTCATATTGGTGATGGATTCACCTGCAGTACCAGTCACTAAGCATACATGTATTGCTTTAGCCTACAATGAGACACCACATTCATCAACGGAGAACTACGTCACATCATATGCCATACTACTATGTCTGCCTAACAGTACATTACACATCAGTTGCTGTCCTCACAGCTAGGTTAGGCACTACCATGTCAGATACAACATCACACTAAGCTATCACACATTTACACACCTTGCACACATTCAGCTTTACACTCATTCAACCTCACATAGCAGCTATTGCATTAAGTACATGTGTGAGTGCATACTGTCATAGGTAGGTGATATGCTATTGGCCCTCGGGCCTACGGCAGCCTAGCCATATGCTACCCTGGCCTTTGACACACATGTACTTTGATTTCACTTGCCCCTGCCAACCTGAACCACAGAGGTGTTTCCTGGGGTGTATGAACAATCACCCACACAATCTTCAGGGGTATTTATAACAACTGCTAAGGAGGAGCCTTGTTTGCTATTGCTATGTGGTCTATTCCAGTGTATGGCATATGTCTGGATGGGAATCTATCCCTCCAGCATGTGTTGCTTAGTGAGCTGACAAGGTTTGGGGCCCTAGAGCGTGTACCCCTGAGGGGTTGTGATATGTTGCCATGGTGGTTGTCACCCAGCTATGGGTGTGACATACCTCTGCATGTCCGGCAGAGGTCAGCTCTGTGTGGCCAGTATGCAATACAGTGTAGTTGTGGTTTTGTGAGTCAGTCTGCATAGGGAATATGTTTGCGGGCAGTATTACCCTTTGGGAGATCTGTCTGTGGCCTGTTCACCTGGTGTGGTTGTCATGTGAAGTACATACCACACAGAGCATTGTGATGAGTAGAGGGGAACCGTACCCTATACTTCCATAGATGACACACCTATTGTCATGACACATACCATACGGACAGATTACAGGTGTAGTGTGGCACTGTCTTCATCACAGTGGAGGCTACTGTCCACCTGTGTCCCATGTTCCCTTATCACCCCTTCACTGTTAGGTAGATCTCTGCCTATGTGTTAGTTGATGGGTACACTGTTTTGGGAAGGTGGAATGGCACTGCAATAGCAACACTTGCCTACAGTCGATGCCTTGTTCACCACACACCTGTTGCGGTACATATGACCCATGTCGCTGTGTCTCTATGCACATGCATGTACACATCCATTGCTGTACACATGGATGTACATATAGGCACATGTACAGTCCACCTTTCATGGTGGGGATCTCACTTATGCGACAGTTGTGAGATGTTCAGGTATGTGATTTCATTGCACAGTGTTGTGCAGAATGCACGTGGGTGTCCTCAGCCCTTGTAGCATTAGTAGGCCTCACTGTCTGTAACACATCAGATCTGGCAAATCTGTCCCACAGCATTTAACTACCACATGACATATATCAACACTAGCATAGCTGACCTGAGGCATAGGCCGACTGTGCGGCCACCTAGGGCACCGCTCTAGCGGGGGTGCTTTTCCACTATTTATGTGGACACAAGGATGGGGGCACCAGGAAGTGTGGTCGGGGGGCACCATGGGGACCTTTTGCCTAGGGCACCAGTTGACCTAAGGCCTCTCCACTGCACTGCATGCTGTCTTCTAGGCCACAAACCACAACCTACATGGATATATGCACATATCAACAGTCACTGACAGATAGCTGTCCACCCTTCACTAACAGTTGCAGTATGTCCCTTGCCCTATGCACATGTGCAGATACGGATAGATACATACTGCTGCCACACATGGATGATTTGCAGTGTGTGGAGTACTCTTCAGGAACATCTATGACATGCCAACACATACATTTGAGTTACATACCTTACATTTGTATTTACCTGCTCCATGTGTTACGGTTTTGAATTTTGTTTTTGTCTGGTTTGTTTTGGGTATTTGCCCTCTATTTAACCTTCGGTCTTCTTTCTTTTTTGGCTAGTTTGATTTGGGTGTTTGCCCTCTATTTCACCTTCGGTCCATTTTTTGTTTGGCTGGCTTGATTTGGGTATTTGCCCTCTATTTCATCTTCAGTTTTTTTATTTATTTTTTTTTGCTGGTTTGATTTGGGTTTTTGCCCTCTATTTCAGCTTTGGTCTCTGTTTCTGCCTCTCTCTCTCTCTCTCTCACTCTCTGTGTCATGACACCTGCAATGATATGATTGTGTGTGTGGACTGCAGGTACAGCCTGCTTTTCTAAGTATCTGCACTTGTGCATGTGACAGCCTTTGTACCAATTGCTGCCCACCATTCTGTAATTGCATGCAACCTGTTGTTTGGTGATTGCATTACTCACTGTGATTGCAGCCCACTGCTATAAAATGCTAGGTTAGATAGGCATAGCCCTTTCAGATTTCAAAGGTGGGATCCATTATTGTTTTCTTTTTACACCGTTGTGTCAGTCTGAAGATTGGTATATGTCTATTATCTGTTGCTAGGGTTGTAGCCAGTTATGTGCATGTTGTACTCATACCTGCATGTTGCTGCTTCCAGTACACACATCTCAGTATAGACATGTATGCACCCCTCCAAATGCTAACACAGGATACATGGGAGTATGCACATTTTTCTCACACAATTAACTGCCATACAAATGTGGTTATTGCACTGTATTCCTGTGGCCAGTGTTTATCCTGGTATGATACTGTGTGGGGGTTGTAATGTGCCTCTGCAACATTATTTTCTGCTTGATTGGCTGCTTCTCACATCACACTCATCTAATGCAATTCCACAACAATTGCTGGTAAATATCCACAGAACAGGCTTTGTGTTATGGCCTTACTATTTTTCCTTTACATTCACTCATTGTAATGCATGATATATTTTTTGCAGCACCAAGTTATTGAATATCTGTTGTGGCTTAGTGGTACTTCATGCAGTCTTATGTGTCCAAGGTCTGGGGTTCAAGATTGACAAAGGTATTTTATTTTGCTGCTGAGCAGAACAAGGGCCCTGACCTAGAGTGACTAAGGGACTTTTAAGCAGTTGTAAGCGGGTTTGCGCAGGTTTGCCTGATGCTTAGCGATGCTAAGCTTAGCGCACACATGCGCACACTTGCTTAAACCCACTTACTACTGCTTAAAAGTGGTTACTCCCGCTAACCCCCGCGCTAATTTCTTTGAAAGAAAAGAAAATGGGGAGATAGGAAAGTGGTGAAAAAGGGGGCACAAAGAGGGAAAGACAGTAGGAAAACAAGCTCAGGATGTGCAGGTCGGGTTTAGGGAAGGTCCATAGCTGCCCATTTCTTTAACAGCAACAGCTGTGCATATGCTATGCATTTTGACTTAATTTTGGATACTTCCAACCCTGGAAGTGGGGTGGCGACAACAAAGTATGTTGTACTGCCAATTGTAATTATCAGTGTACATGTCCAGTGGACATGTGTGTGAGATGGACAGCTATGTATGGGGTGTAATTTTTTTGTGGGTACAGAATGCCCTTTTTTTTCAGGTGAGAGTGGAAAGTGAGGTAGGGGGAGTCGGTATATTTGGGGAGGTAGGTTGTGGAGGTAAACAGGCAAGACAAACAAGATGCGTACAGGGGTGGAGTATGACACATAGGGTGGGTGAACACAATTGACGGAGACGGATGTTTGGAAATCTCAAGCCCATGAGCCCACAGATGGTAACAGTGGGACTGAGATCCCCACCCATGGGCAGTCACCACTGAACCTTCACAAACCCGAGGGTCACTGTGCTGGGGGCTGCATAGGAGGGGCAGGCTCACCCGTGAGTTGCGCCACTCTCGCTTCGAGCTGGCATAGGGGATCAGAGACTAAATGCTGGATCTCCCTACACACCACAACCCGGACCCTTCGGAGGGTGACAGGTGGCCCTTCTCCGCCCACGCTTGCAGGGGGGGCAAGCCCTATCCCCTGCAGTGCTTCCACCCGGTGGCACAGGACCAATGGAGGAGGGTAGCCTGGGCTGGGCACCAGACATACTGGTGCCAGGTGCAATAGTCAGCTGAGGAGGGACAGGTTGGTCGACTGGGACCGGCCTTCCCATACGTTCTGTGATTAGGTGTGTTTAATTACAACATTGACAGCAGCATTCAAAATGAGTTGTAACAGCATGCAGTAATATTCCTATTAACCTAATGCACCAGGATTACAACAGTTGAACTGCAAGCATAACACATGCATATATTGAACAACAGTGGGCATTACAATAGCATGCAGGGATGATTGGTGGCAAGAGGCCACCAAGAATGTGATGTTTGAACAGGGCACATGCATCAAAGCAAAAACAGATTTTTATTGAACAATAGGACAGATGTCCCAACAAATGTTATGAGATTACACATACCCATTGAAGTGTGGAATTGCATTGTTTATGCACATGGAGAAGGGGGGGAAAGAAACATCCATTAACATATTATTAGCAATTTTGCTCTACACTACATTACTATTGACTGCAAGTGTATATCCCCTACATGTTTTATTTCTAAGTAACTGACACTGACACATTCCAGGTCTTCTTCTCCTTTCGGCTTTTCCTGGATAGGAGATGCCACAGTGGATCACCTGTCCCCTCATGATTGGCAGTGGAGTTTTACAGTGTCGAGTTGCCAGTCCCGCGCCCAACCTTCCACAGAAGGCACACACACACACATGCACACGCCCTCACACCTAGGGCCAATTTAGAGTGCCCAACCACCTACTGCATGTCTTTGGGATGTGGGAGGAAACCGGAGCACCCGGAGGAAACCCACGTGACCACAGGGAAGACATGCAGACACCGCACAGAAGGCACTCCAGCCGAGAATCGAGCCGGAGAACCTCTCGCTGTGAGGCGACAATGCTAACCACTGCACCACTGTGGCCACCCACCGACACATTCCAAGTATTAGACCTTTTTTATTCACATTAAACACTCTTTTCTACAGGCTCTCCCCTTAATATGATATTACAGTGCATACAGGAGACCTATTCAGGACATATTATACCTTTATTGATAGGTTACAACACCCTTTTTCAGGCTTGCTCACTTATATTATATGACAGTACATGCAGAGATAGTATTCCACACTTATTTTACCTTGATTGCTGGGTTAGTACACTCTATTTCTGGCTCAGTGACATTTGTTATATAACAGTACATGCAGTGGATTTATTCAGGTCATTTGCTAGCTGTATTATTGGGTTAAGACACTTTTTTCATGCTCTCTCACATATATTATATAACAAAACATGCAGAATATTTACTAACCTGCCTGGTGGCACAGCCTTAGCAGCCTATCTGCACTGGCTTGCTGATTCATAGCATGAACACCTGCAGCTGTGGAGTAAATGAAAGCATATTTAGACATACCTATGCATTATTTAGAGTATATTAGCTTGTCTTACATACTGCATTCCATGGCTACCTACTTTGTAGTGGGGCATCATGCATATGATGGGCCTCCTGGATCCACTGGTTCAGAAGGTCCTGCTTCCATCTCTTCAGGTCTGCATGGTGGTGATGGACCTGCTCACCAGTCCGAGGGACGCCTGTGGCACTGGTGAGTTCATGAGCCAACCGGTTCCAAGCCTCTGCCTTATACTCCATTCCTTGGAACTGGCCCTACAGGAGTTGAGTCTCATGCCAATGGACTAGGAGCCAAACCATGTATCTTGACTACTCGATGCCCCAGCATTGAGCTCTAAAGCATGTTCCCTCTCCAGCACCAGACATTCTAACTGCAGATGGGAGCTACAATCAGTTATGGTGAGTATTCCCGCTTACGCAGCTTAACTATGTCGCATTTCCCGGACTTTTCTGTGATTGGCCATTTTTGACTATTCTCGGCTGACTGCAGACCTGCTTAGCAATGGTTAATCTAACATTTATTACTATATATATGTTAACAGTGGATGTTTTTCCTAAGCTGTCATGGCTTAGTGGTTCAGTACTTTGATTATGGTGCACAGTGTCCTGGGTTCAAACCTTATTATTGTATTTTATTTTACTACTGTACAGACAAGTTAGGGGGCGTGGCTGTGTGTAAGCAACTTTGCTCTACGTTGCCCGATGGAGCGCTGGTTGGTGTGGCGTGCACCTCCGCACAAACCGATTGCACTGGGTAAAGCGCTATTTAGCTATGGGCAACTATTTTACGCTGGGTAAAGCGCTATTTAGCTATGGGCAGCTATTTTGCGCTGGGTAAAGTGCTATTTAGCTATGGGCAACTATTTTGCGCTGGGTAAAGCACGAGTTAGCTAGGGGCAACTATATTGCGCTGGGTGAAGCGCTGCTTAACTGTAGGCAATTTTATGTTGGAATCCTTTAAAATATTTATTTTATTCACTGATGCATTGGCCATTTCACTGCTTTTTATTTATGTTTAAACATATATGTTAGGTATTATTCCATATACTGATTTAAAAAATAAATACGAAAGGGAGTGGTGGGACTCAAACCATGAATGCCTCTTCTTTGTGTGAATGCTCTACCATTATGCTATTGCTATTTGGTGTGACTTGCATAAACATTCTTTCTTATGCTCTTCCATGTCAGAATTGCTAACTGTAGCTAAGCAATGGGCACACCCACGCACACACACGCAAATACGGGCAGCTATTTTGGGAATTTAAAATAGATTTTAATGTTATGCGTTTTAGAACTGTGATGGGGGTTTACAATATGAGACAGTGAGGTGTTGGGTGCAGGGACATTTGAGCGGACTCGCTCTTGTTTATTTGCTTTTATTTTCAACACTTGCAGGGGCATGGACATTTAGACTGCTTGGCAGTCGGACACTCCCCCTGCTTTCTTACACGGTCCGTGTAAGACTTACGGTTGAGTCAGCATGCCCTCATGCATATTCGTTGCATGCTGATGTCATACCATTCAACTGCAGCCTCTGAGTAAGACTTATTAAGTCTTACATGGAGGATTCATGAATCCGGGGGATTGCCTATCTTGTCTAGCTCCTCTATCATGTCCTCATATTTTGAGGTCATTCTTGCTGCTCTAATACACTGACCTTTTATAATACTACATTTTTGACTGTATGGGTGGCAACTAGAATATTCCAAATAAGAATTACTGAAGGTGTCCTGCCTAAATATTTTGGACTTGAATCTACCATTCTCAATGAATATATGAGTGTCCAAATATGATTTTTTTTTCATATCAATATTGTATGTAAATTGTAGGTACTCACTGGAAGAATTTAAATACTCAAAAAATGTATATAATTCCTCTTCATTTCCAGTCCACAGAATAAATGTATCGTCCAAAAACCTTACATAACACTTTATGAATTCATACCATTTAGTGTCAAATATATATTCAAGTTCCAGGTCAAGAAGGACTAGATTAGCAAAAATGGGAGCGCACGCCACCCCCATTGCTACTCCCTTACACTGCCTGTAGTATTCTCCCTCAAAGAATATGTAGTTGTATTTTAAAACTATATCCATAAATTCCAATATTAATGATACATTCTCCCATGGTAAACCAGCATATTTTCCAATACTACTAGCAAACCTTCTCATTCCTTCTTCCTTAGGAATACAAGAAAATAAGTCTACCATATTTATCGTGACAAGTAGTATGTCCTTTTTACACAAGTCAGGGGTAAGTCTGCCCAAGAAATCCCAAGAATCAAAAATCACCCATACAGTCAAAAACATAGTATTATAAAAGGTCAGTGTATTAGAGCAGCAAGAATGACCTCAGAATATGAGGACATGATAGAGGAGCTAGACAAGATAGGCAATATGTTTAGGGAAAGAGCATATCCCTTAGAACTGATAGAGGACATTAAAAAATATGTTAAAAACAAATGGGGTAAAAAATACAAACCTTTATTAGCTACTGGGTTCATTAGAACTTCAGATAAAAGTAAGGATATAGAAAGAGATGGTGAGGTTAAGGGGAAATTCCAGAGAGCGTGTATATTCCAATATGGTCCGTATGTAAAAGGAATACAAAAAATAGTGGAAGCAAATTGGAATATAATGAAATCTGAGGACACTGTATATAAAACTGTAGGAGAACATCCGTTGTTTGTCTACAAAACTGGACAGAATCTGAAGTGTAAATTTGAAAGTAAAACTTCCATTGGTAATGATAAAAGAAAGGAAGGGGGCACCCATAAATGTGCAGTGAAATTATGGAAGACTCGTCTCTTATTTTGGAAGATATTAACAAAACAGAGGTTAGATTTAAAAATGGTAATTGTCGCACACAAAATGTCATTTATTTAGCCAAGTGCACAAAATGCACTTGTTACTATGTGGGCAAGACTGACAGGTGCTTAAGAAACAGAATTTATGATCATTGTTACTGCATAAGGAAAACGGAAATGAAAAATGCATTGTATAGGCACCTTGTCAAAAGTACAAGTTGTGACACTTTCAAATTTGGAATATTAGAACATATTGTGATTAATCCTGGGGGGGGGGGGGGTAACATATGTAAGAGACTAGGGGAAAGAGAAACCAGGTGGCAGATATTGTTAAATGCATCTGTGCACCCAGGTTTAAATGAGAGCATTTCCATCAAGCCTGTATTAGAAAACAAGTATTAAATGTATATAACACAAAGGAGAGAGCATATTGATCGTAGTTGCATGGCATTCAAAATTTAACATAGTAACCTATGACTGGGTAGACAGACAATCATTTTAAAAGTTTTTAATTATTTTGCACAATTTACTTTTAATTTCAATTTACTTTTCAACTGCTTTTAACTACTTTTTAATTTATTTTTAAAGTACATAATACTACATGATTTGTATGAGATGAATCACAAATATTATTAATGATACAATAAGGCATTGAATGTGTAGTATTAGGTATGAATACATTTCAGCACTGAGCACTTTAAATGTTTAATTGATGGAGGTAGTGGATTGTATGATTGGTCAGTTGTACACATAAAACCCAGCAAGAAATTACTGCAAGTGTTCTGATGAAGTCTATTTGATGTAGATGAAAGCTCTTAACAAAGTTTTAATGGGTTCGTTTTGATGAATAAAAGAATTTTGGAGTATTCAGTGAGTCCAGACATTCAGCACAGCGAACAGAGTTTGGCTACATTTATTTATTTTGGGTAAAAGTATTATCATCTCTGCACAAAGATTTAGCCATGAGTAACAACTATTTATATGTGCACGCTGAGCAGATACCAACCTGGCTAACAACAAGAAAAACAATGTCCCTACTTAAGAGTGAACCTGCAAGCTACCCTAAAAATTATAGACAGATAACTTGCCTTCCAACTATGTATAAACTATACACCAGAACTGATGAGTTTGTAGTCATTTAGAAGAAAACTCAATCATGGCAATAGAACAAAAGGGCAATAAAAGAAAGTCATATGGAACAAAGGATCATATGTTGCTAAATAAAGTCATAATGTAAAACTGTAAAAAGGGGAAGAATCTAAGTATGCATGGATTGACTACAAAAAAGCATTTGGTAGTATCCCGCATTCATGGATAAAAGAGTGCTTAAAATTGTATAAGATACACCCTACACTGATCAACTACATTAAAGTGACCATGAAACAGTGGCAGACCACTTTGCAATTAAGCCATGATAAAGGGCAAATTATTATTCCAGGGATAAAAATCAAAGGGGTATATTCCAGGGTGACTCCCTCTCACCTCTGCTACTCTGTCTTGCCCTTAACCCATTGAGTTGTCTACTTAACAGCTTAGGCCATGGCTACAATTTGGCTTTTAGAAAACAACAAAGTGTAAATACTTCTCGTCTCCTCTTTGTCGATGTTTTAAAACTGTATAGTTCATTGGATGAGGAACAACTGCAAGTAGTCAAAATTTTTCAGATGCTATAAGAATGCCATTTGGTCTTGATAAGTGTGCAAAAGCAACATTTAGAGCAGGAAAACTGCAACACCAAGAAAACATCAGTTTGGGACAAAAATGCAATATAAAAGAACTTGAGCAAGAGGGAGTGTATAAATATTTGGGAATTGATGAAGACTCTACAATAAAACATGAACAGATGTGAATAAAGCTTAGTAAGACATATTTTTAATACTTAAATTAATCTGGAAAACAGAGTTGACATCTAGGAACAAAACTCATACTATAAACCAATTTGCTCTTCCTATCCTAACTTACAGTTTTGGAGTGGTTGAGTGGCTCCAAAATGTGTTGGCTAGATCAGATAGAAAAACAAGAAGGATGCTTCATGCTCACCAGATGATTTATAAAAATCAGTACATACCAAGATTATGTATTCCCCATTCTGAAAGAAGTATAGGCCTCCTTGAAATTGATTATATGTTTAGATCTGCAATCGTGGATCTGCACACATATCTGCTGACCTCACATGACCCAAACATAGTGAAAGTTTTGAAACATGAAGACAATAAATATAAGATGACTTCCCTGCTTAGTCTAGCAGAAACATATCAACAACAAGCAGGAATGGAAATCAAACCAGAAGTAGATAAAAATATAAGGTGAAGGATCAGATGAGAAGGCAAGAAATGTGGAAAGTGCATAAATATAGTATGGAAAACTTCTGGAAGAACCTCATGTTGTTCAGGATCAAACACAGGAATGGTTAAGGAGAGGCAAATTCAAACCAAACGATAAAGGTTAATATTGATGGCCCAAGATAGTGGGCTATGCACATGTTGGTTTACAAAGTCCATTAAACATGTGGGAGAAACAGACAACTGTAGGTTTTGTAAAACAGAATTGGAAACTGCACACCTCATTGCTGGTTGAGACATACTAATGGCAGAAGGACTATATCCTGAAAGGCATAATAATGTGGCAAGACTGTTGCACTGGGGATTGTATAAACATTATGGTATTGATGTAGCTGAACAACATTGGAAACATGAGCCACACATGGGATCACCCATTACCAAAAGTTCAAAAGATAGATGCGAGAAAACCAGATATAGTGGTCTATGAAAAGAAGACAAAAGTAGCATTGATCATTGAAATTGCTACAGCCAGTGACTACGGTGTCTTGAGTGCAGGAGACACAAAGTCATAAAATATCAGGATTTGCAGACAAAAATGAGAGCAATGTGGAAGAAATATACTCAGACAGTGCCAATAGTAGTAGGAGCAACTGGTCTTATAAAAAAGAATTTACAATCATATTTAGATATGTTACCGATACATGTAACTCCATACGAATTGCAGAAGGAGTCATTACTGGGCACATTACGGGTGCTGCAATGAGCGCTTCTGGCTGAGATCAAAGATTGAAACAATACTAATTTCATTAAATTTAATCATAGTTTGACTTAGGGATGGGGTCTATTCCTTTCATGGTATTAGAATCCCAAAAGATTTGGAGAATTTAAAAAAAAATGTAAGCCTCTGTGGTTAGTAATTTAATCTAACTTTCCAGAGTTATAAATGAAGTGCATATTTTTTCACACTAAAATGTTATATACCATTGAAACTTAATTAGTAACTTACTTTGCAGTGGTACAATGGACATTTTTAAAACAAATTAATTTTCATATGGGACAAAACGAATACTTCACCAGTCCAGACCATATGGCAACTTTTAAAATGGCAAATGATCTTACTCATTCTTAGCTCTCACTTCTTGGAATTATATTTCTATGCCAAATTTCATTTCAGATGCTATGAGCTGTCAGCCATGTTACTTTTTTAATTTTTCGATTTTACTGTCTCTTTGTCAGGCTGGTACACAACAAACAAAACCACTGATTCCATCATTGTTCACTTGATTGTTATGTACTTTTAAAGGAGTCACTTAGGCAGAACACAAGTGAAAAAAGGCTTTCTGACTTTTTGTTTCATACATAAGTTTAGCTTCTTAGTAAAACAAACAAGGCAATAGTGACAGATCAGACAGAAAAATTGTACACACATTCGTAGTGAATGGCACCTTTGGGAGTGCCTGGCAGGTGATACCAATCGGCAAGGGTAGGACTGCTAGGCACATTAATGATTTAAGTTTGATGAAATATCTGAGGGGGTTGAGTTTTAGCAGCATGGATTAGGAGAAGCAGGATTAGTGACTGAGACCATTTATGGGAATTTGCTTTGGTTTGGGCAAATTAATGTCACTTTAATGAGGAATCTAGTTAATGATGGTTCACTAAGAGTATGGCAGATGTCAATGGAAATTATAGAAAATCAGTTGAATTTAGTGGAGTTAGTGTTCCCAGTTCTGGAGAAATCTGTATGGTTTTCATGAGGAGAAAGATGCACCTAAGCTTGAGCAAGCAGCTCCAGGATAGGCTGTCTTCACTTTTGTAAGAAATAGTTACCAGTGGAAACCCTGATAAATTGCAAAACCAAGACATATGCTCTGGATGGTATGTTGAGTCAGAGATACTCTTTTATTCAACCAAGAGCTCAGCTGTATGTTTCATAAAGGAGTGATAAGCTAAAGATGTTTCATCTTTGATCAATGTAGAATTATTTAAGAGACTTTCATTTACTAAAGTCTTGGTTTGCATAGACCTTATTTTTCAGTGTAGCAAAGTTTACATTTGTATGTGCCTGTCACTCATAATAACCCAGAATACAGCAGGCAGAGTAATGGTGTACAACTATAACTCTGAATCATCTGTAAATAAGATTGTCCAACTGGGAGCCGTTCTTTACTTTGCCTATATCTCATCAATTTCATATCTTCTGTATCAGAATTTCTCATTATTCTTGTAGTCTGTATATCCAGTCAACATTCTTGCTATGCTCAAATGGTCTTAATAGATGCTTCTTGAGGATTTATTATTATTATTATTATTATTATTATTATTATTATTATTAATCACCATCATATGTTTGAGGAGTTACTACTGTTGCTGTTTTCATTCTCCACTCCCTGTTAAGCTTAACTGCATCATCTGTAAAATATTGCTTAGTTTTGTTTTTTTTTTCACTCTGTGGGAAAACTTTTCATTTGTAATAAGAAATGACATAAAACAAATGTTGAGCCCTTTTAAAACAATGCCTTTTTCAGTTAATCTGTGTTTCTAAAAGTTTTCTCCCTTTTGCTGTTCTGTTTTAAATTTGTGCTTTTGTTTTACTACATACATTTTCTTCCTGGTTCTCCTGGTTTTCTGTTTTATTCTATCCAAACATATACTTTGAGATTCTGCAAGGCTTAACATGATGTTTCCAGATTGTTGTAAGCCTTTCTGGTTATTAGATCACTTGCAAGGGACTTTAGCATGCAGAGTGGCTTCAATGGAGAAGCTACATGCTGATGTGGTAGCCCAGAGGGATCACTAAGAGTAGTTAGCTATTTGCTTTCTGTTGGAAATGCTCAGCATCTCAAATTATTTGTTAGAAACAATTCATACAATCATTTTGTATAGTAGAATCACAAGTGTCCACAGAAGTGGGCTCGGAGCTGAATCCTGATGCACACTCACTCCCACTGGAAACCCCACTGTGAGAGTGAACACTGCTCATTCTTGAGTCATTGGGTCCTTGTACATAGCCTGCATTAATTCTACAAATGTTTCTGAAACTTTGAACCACCACACTACTGCCCAAATCAGCTTTCATGGGATCTTGTCATATGTTTTCCAAGTCTAAGAATGCCCTAAGAATGGACTCTTTCCTCATCTATAGCTTCTTCTCAACTATCTGTCTCACTGAAGCATTGGGTTTGTTGTGCTATATCCTGATCAGAATCCAAACTGCTCACCTCCTATCTTTCTTTCTACTATTCTGATCATTCATTTATGAATCTCCCCCTTCAGAACTTTCATACAGTGTGACAGGAGTCTGATATCTCTTTAGTGCTGACAGTTGTGGATGTCCCTTTATTTCTTGTATACTGGCACTAGTATGCTAATTCTCTATTCATCAGGGATACACATTTCTGTCAATACTGCTATGAGTACCCTCAGGAGCCATTTCATCCTGTCTCTCCCAACATCTTGATGATAACTGCTGTGACTTCATCTGAGCCTAATACTGTCACTGACTTAATTTTCCTTTAGTGCTGTTCTTACTTCTTCAATGGTGTTTTCCCATACCTCTCAAGTGTACCTCATTATGAGGGACGTACCTCATTTGGGGTCTTAAAAGGGTCATGCTCCTCGAAATTCCTCAAAGTTCCACATTGAAAGGGTCTGTTACACATTCAGTGTTAGGAATGTTTTAGGTGAAATCCATGGTAAATTGACATTAATCATATTAAGTCATTAAAGGATCTTCTTTATAAGTAAAAACAACATATTTTAACCATCCTATGACCTTCCTAGTTGAAGTTGTTAGTAAGCCATTAGTATGTGTTCCACATTTTGCCCATTTGTTCCACATTATGAAGGCGAGTGTTCCTCATTTTGGTGATGGAAGGTTGAGAGCTATGTGTGTTCCTCCTCTTTTCTCATTGTAAGCTGTGTCTGGGGCAATACAGCTACTGTGGGTTTTTCTTCATTCTAAAGCTGCAGGGCGTACTCCTTTCATCTGCTTTTGATTTCCTGTGGTCGGATGAGCAGGTTATTGGTGACATCCCTTACAAAGGGATTCTGCCTATAATCTTTGTCTTTCTGATTTTGTTTTGCAACCTAATAAAAGAAGTTTCTTTGTGTCATCTACTGAGTCACTTTCCATAAGCAGATAAAGTGTCTCTGATGTTTTGTTCTTTGGTATTAAAACTCTTCTGTTAGCCTATATATATATATATATATATATATATATATATATATATATATATATATATATATATATATGTGTGTGTGTGTGTGTGTGTGTGTGTGTGTGTGTGTGTGTGTGTAGCACACCTGCAGGTGTAACTGAAGAAATATGGGTTCCTTCCTACCTGACTCTGGTGACACCCCTCCCAACACACCAAGGTGGCAAGAGGGACAGATTTCATTCTAGGTTACACATCTAGTTTAAAAAGGCAATAGCATAGCCATAAACAAATTATTTCAACAGTGCACCAGTTAACAATAAGGCAAGATGAGAATATGCATGCAGTGAAAACATACATTTACCCTCTTCCCCAGAACTCAACAAAAGAAGGTCTTGACATTCAAATATGCACAAAGAAGGCAATATCAATGAGCAGTAAAGCTTTATAATGCAGCAATACAAACACGGGAAAAAATGCAATGTCATTAAGCAATAAAAGAGTCATAATACAACAATACAGATATGAGAAAATGCATTGTCATTAAGCAGCAAAATATTTGACGGCAGCAGTGCTAACATGAGCAAAATGCAATGTAATTGAACAATGAGGATTTATAGTGCCACAATACAAATATGAGAAAATGCAATGTTATTGAGCAGTAAAGATTCTTTAGGGCAGCAGTACTTACATGGCAAAATGCATTATCATTGAACAGTAATGATTTATAGTGCCACAATACAAATATGAGAGAATGCAATGTCATTCAGCAGTACTAACACCCTCTACCCCCTTATGATCAATTCTAAACAGACCAACTATGAAACACTCTATTATACCTTGTTCACTGGCCAGTGATTACTTACAGTCTTGTTGCCGGCATCATGGGGCCCAAGTCGGAGCTCATATGGATCCCAATTATTTGTAATCCACAAAACATTAAAGGGGGGGGAACCACTATCTTATAAAAATATAAAATGACAGCCAGAGCCTCTCACCACTCCTCGAGAATATCCTAGTGACCAGGCACTGTGGTTCCTCCGATGAGAAAAGTAGAAAATCACCTACCAGAACTCTGATAATCATCTATGGCTTCTCGGTACTAGGCCCAAGGGAACTCCTTTCCTTGCAGAATCATAGCAGGCGTGAAACTACTGGTTTCAGACTTCTCTCCTGATTCCACAACATACCATATTCAGGACTTCAGCAAGAGACAATCACAATCTGCTACTTCACTTCCTTGTCCAAAACACTAGAAAAGAAAATCCAGTCATGCTGCAAGGCCCTTTTTCCCTTCAGCTACATGTTTCAGTCTTCCCTCCTTAAGCTAGTGTTCCAGAATCCTCTCTCACTTTCGAAATTGTCTTTTATATTCTTGAAAAGGAACTCCACCTTGTGATGTAATGGAAAACTACAGTCTATTACTTCTACATGAAATACAATGGGAGCTACACACACACACACCACACACACACACACACACACACACACACACACACACACACACACACACACTCACACACACACACACACACACACACACACACACACACACACACACACACATATATATATATATATATATATATATATATATATATATATATGCACACACACACACACACACACACACACACACACGCACACACACACACACACACACACACACACACACACACACACACACACACACACACACACACACACACACACACACACACACACACACACACACATATATATATATTATATATATATATATTTTATATGTATATATATCTTATCTCTCTCTCTCTCTCTCTCTCTATATATATATATATATATATATATATATATATATAGATATAAATATATAGATATATATATATATATAAATACAGATATAGATATATAGGATGTATAGATCTAAAACATGCTAGGATTCAGAGAATGTCTTTCTGCCCAGGCTAATTGGCCAGTTTGAGCTGCAAGTCAGTGTAAAGGAAAAAAAATCTGATTCAGAGGCAAGATAAAGCCATAAACAGAAAGACCTCATTAGCATGTCATTGACGGAAATGCTACACTGATAAACCTGACTGTGTTGGTTTTCTCATAGCAGGTCATGCATAATGTTAACAAAAGCTCCCTTCATCTCCATCCCCTCTAGTTTCATCAACTACCCAGGTTTCTGTACCATACAGGAGTACAGGTCACACCACTGTTTTGTACATCCTACTCTTCAGCTTCTTTGGCATTCCTCTGTCATATACTACCAATGACACTCTTTAGCAGTTGGCTACAGCCCCTCTGATTCCAAATTTGGCCTCCTCATTCAGACTTCCCTTCTCCTCAATCATCCCTCCCAGATACTTGAAACTGTTAACCTGTTTTACTATTTCCCCCCTATGTTTCAGTTCTCACCTTCTTCTGATTTCCACATTTGCTGCTATTACAACTGCCGTATTTGTGCACAGCTTCATCCCATGTGCCTTCGGTTTTGCATTACATTCCCCTCTCCATTGATGAAACTCTTTCTCAGAGTCTGGCAGTAATGCCACATCATCTACATATAGAACATTTGCTGATCTGGCCCATCTGACCTGCTTACTAATGTAGTCCATCACGGATATGAATAGAGAGCAGTTCACATAATGAAGTTATTTGCCTGCCATGCACAAGGTACAAGGTTTGATCCTGATATCCAGCCAATGCACGAACAGTTTGCCTGTTCTCCCTTGATCTCTTTAGGGTTCCTCCCACCTCCCAAAAAACATGCTGTGTGTTTCCACCTAAAACTCGCCCAAGAATAGGGGAAAAGTTGAAAAGACCAACCACTTTGGGCAACGACTGTATTGTGCAGTATCCTCAAAACAGAAGAACATGAATCACAGACTGTCAGGACTAGCCACTTGATAATCTAAAATTGTCTCTATATGATTCACTTGTGTTGACTAATGTTGCCAAAATGGGCATAAGCATTTGTCCAGTATAAGTGGGTTGAATACCAGGCCTACTCCAACGTACAGCAAGGAAACGTGCTAATGGTGGGAGGGCTGTATGTGCCCCTTAATGGTAAGTGTGTATCCACCATAAAGCCCTGGGTCAATAAGCTACTGGCCAGTGTCCAATTGTTCAGACTGGGTTAGCTGGGATAGCTCTTTTGAGTGAAAGCAGGATGTAAAACCAGTCAACTTGGCCAAACATCAAATAATAATTGCTACACTTAGTGAAGGTTCACTAACAGGGCACAGCTTGAAAGTGGATGATATGGTAAGGAGAAAGTTGGACATCCTTTGTATCCAGGAGACAAGATGGAAGAGCAGTGCAGCAAAGTCTAGAGTCTATGACACAGAAGGATGACAAACTAGAAATTGTGTGGGAATTGTGGTGAGGGGAGGCTTCAGAAAACAATGATGGGTGTCATCAGAATTAGTGATAGATACATGGCAATCAGACTGCAGTGTAAGGATAGAACACTATTCATAAGCCTATCTTATTCCCCACTATAGGGTTGTGATAGTGATGAAAAGAGTGCATTCAGAGAGGAGTTGCAAGACCTACTAGATAAAGCAGGAAAACATGAATTGGTGTAAATAATGGGTGGCTTCAATGTACATATTGGAACAGATAGAACAGGATATTAGGACTGCCTTGGTCCACAAGGAGGTGGGGGCAGGAATAAAGAAGAAGAGGCCATTCTATACTTCTGCCTGGCAAATGGCTTGATAGCAGCCAACACATGGTTCAGCTAGATAGACAGTCACAAGACTCACATGCTAAGAGTTGCCAACATGCACTCGGTAGACCATGCAGCTAGGTAGACTTCCTCCTAATAAGGAAAAGGCATTGGGATAGAATCAGCAATTGTAAAGCCATCACTGCTGAAATAGTTAGCCTACAGCACAAAACCACTAGTTGCCACAATCAGCTGCAAGCAGAGGTCAGAGAAGACACCAATGTCAACAGAAACTAAGCTGAAGAGCTGGAGGTTGACAGGAGAGAAAGCACAACAGTTCAAGGAAGTACTCAGGCTTTTAGCACCTCAGGAAGAAGAGGAAATATGTGGATTTGAAAAAGAGTGATAGCACCTCAAAACAGCATGTGTGCGGACTATAGAACAGACATTCAGCTGAGCCAGGTATGAAAATAAGATACATAAGGAAAGCTGGAAGTGGAATGCAGAACTCCAGCAAGTCATCAAAACAAAGAAGGAGGGCAGGAAAAAGTGGGAGATAGGAAAGACGGACCGGGCTAAGAAAGACTATATAACTCAAGGACAAACTTCATGTTCTTTTAAACAGCAGGTAACACTATATACAGTGATACAAAATGTAAAAAGGAACAAAATGCTTTATTTAAGCACAAGTTAATTCACAAAGGTGCTACTTTTATTCTTGTAGGTATAGGCAGGATTTGTGATGAAATTGCATTTGAATGGAAAGCAGGGCTTTTTAAATCAAAAAGAAAGAAGATGGATTATTTTGTTGGGTGCACTTTTTTCTTCTGAGTTGAATTGTGAATGGTTCGATGACAGTACTAGCTAATGGAGGGATTTTATAAAGTGATTTTTTTTAATATGCTTGATTTTGTGATTTGTTAAGGCACAGTTATATGATTGTATGCAATCTTTGTAAGTTCATTTTGATTATGTGTTATTGCATTGACCAAACTAAACCTAGGTTTGTGATAATGTAGTTCTGCACTCATCGTGTAATAAATAGTATTTGATATTTATCTTTTGAACTGGAGCTGAATTTTTTCATGTGCGTATGTGTGTGTGTGTGTGTGTGTGTGTGTGTGTGTGTGTGTGTGTGTGTGTGTGTGTGTGTTTATATATATATATATATATATATATATATATATATATATATAAATATATATATATATATATATAGATAAATATATATATATATATATATATATATATATATATATATATATATATATATATATATATATATATGTAAATTGGGTGCCCTGCTATTGGTCTAAATGCTCCTTTGCCTACATCTGTTTGATAGACTGCATTAGATTAATATAAGCAGATGGTCGACACGTGTCTGAAATCGACAATCCCAGGTAGGGAAATATTCCCTTTTCCCAGAGATTGTGCAGTCTCCGAGTTGGCATATATAAGTAGCAGGGGGGCATGCCCCCATACCTCCCACCCTCTTAGGATAAGAAATCTGGACAAAGCCTGACAAAATGGGGGCAGGCAAAGTCCCAAAAACAGGGACAGATTTTAAATATTACTCTTATAAACTTAGAAAGCTACTAAAAGAAAAGCAGCTGGGTTAGCATGCATTTTCTGAAGGATATAAAGTCTGACTCTCAAATGTATGTTATTATTCATAGGATGTTAGGATCATAGGAAGTTATTAGGCTATTGGCCCTGAGGCCCTTATAAGCCTAGCCAAGAATTTAGCCCATGTTCCAACAACTCAGCACTCTATTCCACTGTCCAGCAGGTTGCGCCTCAAAAGGTTTAATGAGGTACTCTGCTTTACATGGAGAGGGAGTCCATTCTACAAAAGGGGAGTCTCTGGGACACAAATCTGTCCTGCCAACATGTCCTATTGATGTCACAGACCAGGTTGAGGTTGCTCATGCGGGTTACTTGAGTGGAGCTTGACATGTGGATATGCAGTAGAATCATCAGGGTGGCGTCTCATATTGCATTGTTTTCCAGACAGAGGTCACCTCTGAGGAGTCTGTAGGACACTGAGTAGAGGGACAGGGCTTTTAGCCTATCTGTGTCGGGTACTTTGTCGGGTACTGTGTCAGGTTTGAGGCCCTGGATTCTCTGGGTGAGGAACCTTTGTGGTCTGTCCAGGAGCTGCATGTGCTTTGTGAGGTACATGCCGAAAGGGGTATTGTATTCAATAATTGGTCTTATAAGGGAAGAATACAGAGATGCTATGACCAACTTGGCCCTGGATAAGATACCTTTACTAATGAGGTGGGCCATGTAGAAATCTTTCTGTACAATGGAGGCAATATGGTGGTCAAAAGTCAGTTTTCTATCATCCTGGGTGCCCAAGTCCCTCACGACTGATTGCGTGCTTAGTACCTTATTATTAATGTGATAATTTTTGGGGATATTACTCTTCCCAAAAGGGATGGTGATGCATTTTTTTGCATTCAGTTTGAGGCCATGTTTCTAGCACCAGTCATTTGTTTGGGTGAGACTCTCTTGGAAGATGTCCTCATCACTAGGGGAATTGATGACAGCACCCAGCTTGCAGTCATCTGCAAACTTGATCATCCATAGCCTGCTAGATTTGGCCTGCACCTCTGAGAAGTATATCTAATTTATCCCAGGAACTATCACCCTATTAGTCTGATAAGCCTTGTCTGTAAGGCCATGGAACATATTCACATGGAACTCATAAATAAAGATATTGGTAACCTCCAAACTCTGGACCCCACCCAGTCCTGGTTTGTGAATGGCAGATCATGCCTCGTGAACCTGACTGACTTCTTTGAGGCAGTCACCAAAGCCATAGATGAGGGTAAGGTGGTTTACACAGCCTATCTTGACCTTGCCAAGGCTTTCAACACCATCCCCCATTCTGGAATTATAGCTAAACTCACTAAACTAGGTAGAAATCCCTAAGTCACAAGATAGGTTGCCAACTGGCTCACTGACAGAACCCACACTGTAAAAGTTGCAGACTCCAAATTTGACTTCAAACCAGTGACAAGTGGAGTACTACAGGGTTCAGTCCTGGGACCTCTCCTGTTTGGTATCTATTTATCTTAAGTACGGACTAATACAGAAGGCCTTTTGCTAATGAAGTTTGCAAATGACTGCAAACTAGGAGTCATAGTCAAGTCCCCAAATGATGTGGACGTCCTATAGAAGGGCCTCACTGAGACAGATGCCTGGTGACCCAGGTGGACAGTAGTCTCTCCTTTGATTATCACATTGCTACAGTAGTCAGGAAATCCTTCTACATAGCACACCTCATCACAAAAGAGTTCTCATCCAGGAAAAAAGAGGTCATTGTTCCCCACTTCTCGACACTCATTAGACCCATTATAGAGTACAACTCCCCTTTTGGAATGTACCTCACAAGACATCTGCAGCAGCTGGAAAGGCCACAGAAGTACCTCACAAAGAGGATTACTGGCCTCAAACAGATGCCCTACACTGACTATATCAAAAGACTCCAGCTTCATATCACCTACTCTGAGGTGATCTCTGCCTAACATAAAAAGCTATGTCAAACCCAGAGCTGTTGGACATGCTACACCTAAAAAAATCCCAATCTCTGAGCTACACACTCTAGGGACCTAAACCTTGTCACCACAATAAACAGGACATGCTGGAGAGAAAGATTCCTGTCCCAGAGACTTCCCATACTCTGGAAAATGCTACCCATCTATGTCAAGCAATGTTCCTCATTAGCACTCTTCAAGAAAAATCTTGATGAGTGGATGGGAAATAGGAAATACACCCCAGGGATCACTTCTGTGGCTCTGCTTGACAGGGGCACAGGAAAATAACTTTCTTGGGAGGCGTAAGCCAGGGAACCTTGTTAGCTAGGCTTACTTAGGCCCTTGGGCCGATAGCCTAGTCCCTACCTATGAACCTATGAACTTAAACAGCAGAGGCCTCCAAGACTGATCCCTGGAGTACATCACTTGTTACATGTCTACCACTCAAGGTGGCTTCCCCTATTTTGACTAAGTGGGTACTATCAGTGAGCTATTTTGCTACTCATCTGGTAACACATGAATTGATGCATAGTTGAAAGAGTTTATCTATTATACCTGAGTGGGAATAGTACTGAAGACGTTGGCCAGACAAAAGGAAGGTGGTGTGCACCATCTTCCCCTAATCTATGGCCTTGGTGACTGTCTCAAAGAAGTCAACCAAATTTATCAGGCATGACAACCCCTTGACAAAACCAAACTGTTTGGGATCAAGTGTCTGGAAGTTGCCAGTGTCTTTGTTAATGAGGTCCATGATAATCCACTCCACGGCCTTGCAGATCAGGCTTCTTAGAGTGATGGGTCTATAATTTCCTGGATCGGTGGATGCTCCACCTTTGTGCAAAGGGGTGACAGCAGCTGTCTTCCACTAGACTGAGACAAAGCCAGTACTCAGGCTTTGGTTGAATAGGGTGTCAAAAGGTGCTGAAAGTTCCTTCCTACTTTCATGTAGGATGCAGCCTGGGATGTTATTTGGTCCCACGAAGGCTGTATTTTCTGCCTTTGAGTGGGCAGTGATGACTTGCTCTTTAGAGATAAGGGGGGGCAGGTACTGGGGATGTCTTGTTTTACTGATGGGGGACAGAGGAGTGAAGTTTTTGCTGATCCTGTCTACCAGAATTTGTGTATGTCGTGTCCTTGATTTGAATAGGGGTCTTGTCAATTCTTAACTGCACCTGGAGTGTTTCCTGTGCATCATACTGTTTGACCAGCCTAGAGGTGTGTATGTCTTTTATATATATTGCAACTCCACCTCCTTTTGTTTTGTTCCTCACGGTTTGGGGTCTGAATTAATGATATGATGAGTAGCCTGGTATGGCTGGGGTGCTGTCTGCAGCTTTGAACAAGGTTTCTGTGACTGCACAAATGTCAGCTTCTTCCAGGGTTAAGAATGCTTGTAATGAGTGCAGTTTCATGTTTAGAGTCCTAGCATTTAGCAGCATGACCTTTAATTTACATTTTGATGAAATTTTCATGTTGGTAGTTTTGACATCTTGGCATTGCCTAAAGTTACTTCAGTCCTCAGATCATCCCAATAATTTGCCAGGAAATCACAAAGTGCATGAGGAAAAGGCCAAAAGTATGAACAAAAATGTGGACATTCTGTAAAAATCTGGACAGTTGAGAGGTATGCTCGCCCCCCCCCCCTGCCAAAATGATTTTATTTTGTGTATGCTCCAAAGTTATTTTTTGGTGCATGCATGGCAACATGTTGTCTTTCAGTTTGTTAACCTTTTGTTGTGATGTTTCAGAGGTCAACATACAGACTATTCAAACAAAGTGAGTAGATCCATACATACATATGTACATATGTGTTTGTGTGTGTGTGTGTATATATATATATATATATATATATATATATATATATATATATATATATATATATATATATATATAGAGAGAGAGAGAGAGAGAGTTTTTTTTCCAAAGGCATGGCAAAAATGGACTTTTATATGCCAAACCAGAAATGGGCTTATTCCTACCTTAGCTTCCAGCATTACTAAAATTCATGAAATCTATGGCTTCAGTCTTTCATGTTGCCATAAATTGGTAGCACATGAACCACAGTCTGAACTGTCTCCATCTTCTTCTGTGGATACACTCAGTGACAGTATGTCTACACTTCAGTATAAAAATCATCCAACATGGTACATATTTATATTGCTTCTCCCCAGTGTATATTTGTACTACATGTGACACTTGTATAACCTTGCTATACAGCGAATTAGCTAAATATTTGAATTTATTTTTTACTCCTCTGTGAAGACCTTGATGTTGTTGGGTCTTTCGGCTTTTCCCGGTTAGGGGTCGCCACAGCGGAACTCCTGTCCGCTAATGATTGGCAGTAGATTTTTACGTACCGAGTTGCCAACTCTGACACACAACCTTCAATGAAGTTATGCCCATTCATGCACAGAAGATGCTTTAGCTGAGAATCGAACAGGACAGCGTCTTACTGTGAGGCGACAACACTACTGCAGCACCACCACCGCTCTGTGAAGACCTTGATAACTTGTCAATTCTTTAGGATTTCATTGTTGTGAAAGCTTTTCAGGATATCAGTAAAATAAGCCTGTTGCACTACAATCATCATTATCAACCCCTTTTTCCCATTTTATGCATGGGGTTGGGTGTTGGACCAACTGTCGCCACCTCTCTCGATTTAATGTCACTCTCTTTCCTTCATCAATAGTCATGCCTGACTGTTACTGGTCTCCCCTCGGTCAAGACATCCATCTCTTTGCTGTGCATCCTCATTTCCTCTTGCTTTCTTCCTGTCTCTTTCAAATCCCCTTTACTAGATCATCTTCTGCTGTCCTGCATGTGAATGAACCTTCACAATTTGTCTTCTTTGACCTTCCATGCAATTGGAGTTACTTTGGCTCTGGCCCTGATGTCATCATTTCTTCATCTGTCCCCTACACATTTCAGCAACTTCAACTTCATAACTTCTAACTTCGTCAGCTGCTCTGCTTTCAATACCCAGGTTTCTATACCATGCAGCAGTACTGGTCACACCACTGTTTTGTACACTTTAATTTTTAGTTTTGGTAACATTTTACTGTCACACATTACCCCTGAAATTCTGTGCCAGTTTGTTGTAGCCCATCTGATTCCAGCTTTGACCTCCTCATTCAGACTTCCCTTCTCCTCAACCACCTCTCACTAACACTTGAAACTCTTAACCCATTCTAGTATTTCCCTTCTATATCAGTTTTCATCTTCTTCTAATATTCCCCATTTGCTTTCATGATAGCTTTCACCTCTACTCTGTTTCATCCCACAGGCCTTTAGTCTTTTATCATTTGCTGAAGTTCCTATTTAGAGTCTGCTTGTAATCTCACATTATGTGGAGACAGCAGTGTTGTTGATTAGTCCCCTCCAACCTGTTTGTTAATGTAGTCCATCACAAGTATAAATAGGACTTTGCTCAGAGATGAACCTGAGCATACTCACTTCCACTGGGACCTCCCTCTGTGAGTCTGAACAGTCTTTGTGCTTTTGTTGGTGGGTCCTAGTACATAGTCTGCATTAATTCAACTAATGCTTTCAGGACCTTGATCTATCACAGGATTGCTCAAACCAGCTTTCTTGGGACCTAGTCAAATGTTTTCTCCATGTCTAGGAATGTCCAGTTGGACTCTCATGTTCTCTAGCTTTTACTTCACTGTGTATCTCACTGCAAAGACTGGGTCAGTTATACTGTATCCTGATCTGAATCTGAACTGCTCATCTCCCATCTTACTTTCTACTAAACTATGCATTTGTTTCTCAATCACCCTGTCCAGCACTTTCATGTATGGTGACAGGAGTTTGATACCTGTGCTGTACCCACAGTTGTGATTTTTTTCTTATATATTAGCATCAGAATGCTTATTCTCCAGCCATCTGAGGTATGCCTTTCTCTCCTTACTGCCATGAGTACTGTCAGGTGCACATTTTCCTCTGACTCAGCCAACATCTTGATCATATCTGTTGTGACCTCATCTGAGCCTACTGCTTTCCCCCGTCTTCATTTTCCTTAGTGTTGTTGTTTCTTTTAGGGTGGACTTTTCTGTCTCTTTCACTGCAGACTATATTGGTCACTGCAGTTTCTGTGGGGTTTTTTTCATTAAGAAGTTGCTGGAAGTGTTCCTTCCATCTGGCTTTGATGTCCTGTGGATTGGTGAGTAGGTTGTTGTTGATATCCCTTATGAAGCATGTCCAATGACTATCTTCTTTATCTTTCTATGTCTGTATTTTATCCTGATAAGAGTTTCTTTCAACCATCTGCTAAGTCACGTTCCAGAAGTTGGTAAACTGTCTCTGATGATTGCTCTTTGATATTGCAATCGCACTTTTAGCCTACATTGTCGCACTTCCTATTTTCTTTAATTCTGTTGAATGTTTTTTGAGCAGTTAATACTGCGTCTCTGATGGAAAAATTACATGTTCTTACTTCCCTCTGGTTTTAACATGACTTGTGTATTTTGAATGCAATTAGACATGTGAAACTCTCTTTATAGCTTTTTATAGTTATTGAATTTGTATAATTTCTTTACTCATGGGTTTGCAGATACGATTTTAACTTATTATCATGGTTAAATCTCATGTCATACTCCACATGTTTATGGTGCTGATTTCCTCTATGAACATACTGATGTTTTGTAATAGACATGAAAAGTATGAAGCTATATAAGTTAAGTTTTTCAACCATTATCTTTGTGTTTTGGGTATCAATTTAGTGACCCACAATATCCTCATTGCATGCAAAGCCTGTCCAGACCTGCAGTTGGTTAGTCCAGTGTGTGTGTGTGTGTGTGTGTGTGTGTGTGTGTGTGTGTGTGTGTGCGTGTATATATATATATATATATATATATATATATATATATATATATATAAATATCTATCTATATATATATATATATATATATATATATATATATATATATATATATATATATATATATATATATATATATATTAATATAAATATCTATCTATATATATATATATATATATATATATATATATATATATATATTTTTTTTTTTTTTTCCTCTTTAGATAAGAGAAGGCTTAAGGTATTCTTTAGTTACATCCATAACCAAAAAAGAAATGCCCAGATTTGTGCCAAATTAGTAGTTAATGATACCAAGTATACTGATCCTGTGGACATAGCTAACCTGTTGGCTAACAGGTTCTGTGAAAACGTCACTCCCCCATCCATGCCGCACATACGCCATGACATTTTTGCCACCTGTCTCTTACCTTTTGTATCTCTTGAGGGCATAATGCCCTCTCTAAGGTCAGGAACACAGCATCTATGGGACCTGATAACATCCCAGGCTGCATTCTACATGGGCTCAAGCAAGAATTAGCAACACCATTGAGTACTCTTTTCCATCATAGTCTAACCACCGGCTTCATCCCAGCTGAATGGAAAATGGCCACCGTTATTCCCTTGCACAAGAGTGCTTCCACTGACCCCAGGAACTAATAGACCTATTAGCCTGACTAGCCTTATCTGCAAGACCATGGAGCAAATCATCATGCACCTTATCAACAAAGATATAGGTAATCTCCAAACACTAAAACCTACTCAGTTTGGATTTGTCAAAAGGAGATTATGCCTGCTATACCTGGTGGACTTCTTCGAGACAGACACTGAGGTTCTGGACAAGGGAAAAATCTGTGCCCACAGCCTACCAAGACTTAGCCAAGGCATTTGACACTATCCCCTACTCAGGCATCATTGACAAACTCACCCAGCTAGGTATCAACCCTTATATCATTAGATGGGTTGCTTACTGGCTCACTGATAGAATCCATATAGTAAAAATTGGGGAGTCCACCTCCAACAGCTGACCTGTAACCAGTGGTGTTCCACAGGGATTAGTCCTGGGAGCTCTACTGTTCGGACTTAATTTCTCAGAAGTACAAGCAAAATCTAAAGGTCTATGGCTGACAAAATTTGGGTTTCATTGTTGTGAAAGCTTTTCAGGATATCAGTAGAATAAGCCTGTTGCACTACAATCATCATTATCAACCCCTTTTTCCCATTTTATGCATGGGGTTGGGTGTTGGACCAACTGTCGCCACCTCTCTCGATTTAATGTCACTCTCTTTCCTTCATCAATAGTCATGGTTAATAGTTAATGCCAAAGTCATGGCCTTAAATTCAATGCAAAAAATGTATTACCTGTCTTTTTATAAGGGTGCTGTTTCTGCTAACTATCACATCAATAGCAACACCTTAAGTATGCATTCAGTGGTGTGATACCTGGGCACTCAAGTTGACAGCAACCTCACCTTTGACGATCATGTCTTCACCATGGTGAGAAGAGCATTCTATATTACCCATCTCATAAGTAAGGTCATTGCCTTCACAAAAAAAAAGAAGTTATAACCTCTCTGTACTCTTCCCTCCCTTGAGTACAACACCCCTTTTGGTATGTACCATTTCAAGCACCTGCAGCAATTGCAGAGATCACCAAGGTTCCTCACAAGGAAAATTCTAAGTTTTCAGCATCTTTCCTATGTGGATTGTCTGAAATCTCTGTCACTTTATTCTGTTTCATACAGACTACTCAGAGGTGATCTCTGCCTTGCATACAAGGCAATCTCTGACCCTGCTTTATTGGAAATGCTGCATCTCAAGTCAAATGGTACACGGGTTACTCACTCTAAAGACCTTAACCTGGTATGTGACATTAAACGAACCTGCTTGAGATACAGATTTGTCTCCCAGAAGTTACCCACACCTTTGGAACAAACTCCCACTTTATGTTGAACAGAGCACTTCATTGGCCCTCTTGAAAAGCAACCTGAATGATTGGGTGGGTACCATAAATTCATTCTTGGGGTTCCTCTTGGACATGGGGCAATAGGTGCTGATTGTGAAAATAAGAGTAGAACTTGGTTAGGCTTGTAAGGGCCCAAAGGCCATTAGCCTAGTAACTTCTTATGATCCTACGATCCTATGATCAGTGACCTATATCTGACCTGAGTCAGAGAATAAAGAATAAAGTGCATCAAACTGGAGCAGTGTGCCTGTTGAAAAACATTTAATGGCCCAATAAATTACTTCATTGAGTGTGCCATGTACTGAATTCATTAACTGGAAAAAGGAATAGGCATTTCAATAGACCAGCTTATTTTTATTATTTTCTTCCTGGAATGGTACAAGTGAAATGAAATCTGAAAGCCTTAATTTTTTTATTACAGTGATGTAATGTGAAACTCTTCTATGGTTTTATAACAATGCATCTTATAACTGAATAGTAAAGCAGCTTCAGTGTATTTTGAATCCAACTGAAACACTTAAAGTTCTCAGTAAGTTTGTTCCATTATTAGCAGGCCAAACGTACTGGACAAAATTAATAAATGCTTGTTGACCTGTGGTTGTTGGCTCTGTTCTGTAGCCATCAGTGTGATTCTTTGCCCAGCATCATAGCAGTGAGTACGGGAGAAAACTCTTTGCCTATACCATCTCAAAGGCAGAATTCATCTTATGAATTATTTTCTTTGTTTTTAGGAGGGGTAATTCTATTTTAGTGCTTTCCTCATAATGTTGAACTTTTAACCCCAAATTCACTTTACGCCTAGGAACACATTCCAGGTCAGCAACAGTCACTGCAATAGGTATTCTTGTTTCAGTAAAATTGCCTTATCTTGAAGGTTACTGCCTTTAACTGGACTTCATCATTTTTTTAAGATTTTCTAACACCTTTGACAGTTGTGGATTACAATGAAAAAATTTGGGGAGTTGCCCATGGTCTACAGCTTCTGTGGGGTGGGGGGCATGGTTAGCCAAGAAAACAATTTTACTTTAAAGTGATTTGTTATGTTCAGTATGACTATCTCATTTTAGCCATACAGAGCATAACAAGCACAACAAAGACCAAAGCATGCCTCACAACAGTACTGTTCATGGGCGAAATTGCAATTTTCAGCTCTGCTTCACTCCCTTTAAAAACTTCAGTTTCTTTACCACAAACATGATTTGCTAAAACTTTTCAGAACACTTTTTTTTTTGCATGCAGTCAGGAGGTGTGATTGGGCGATGAGCAGTCTATCAGGTGACACTTACTAGCAGTGAGCCTGTGAGTAGTTTACAGAAGCATGTGGCAGTTAAAGATGGATACTAAAAACATAAGTTATGAATTGTGTTTTTTTTTCCTTCAAAAATAGTCAGAGTCCACCATCTCTTACTGGGACGGTATGTCTTACCATTGGCAGCCAGAGAGTGTCAATGTAGTGAGCACTATATGATTGCTCTGTATCTTAATCGTTAAACTAATATTTGGATTATAAATAATGTTAAAGAAAGCCAAGATGTATACTTTTGGGTAGCTGTTTTAGACATCGCTCAGCCTGAAGGAATGTACTATTTGTGAAGTAAGTATGTTTTCATTTTTGTCTCTGCTTTTTGTTATTTATTATGCTTGCAGTCAGCCTGAATAGAAGTGGATAACTGTAGTCTTGTCCTATGTGATGAAAATTAAGGTACTGAGGTATGTAAATACTGAGGTCCTGTATGGTAAATAAGAAAGATAAATAAAGTCGACTGCCTAGGGGAAAAGTATATAGTCTAGAAGAGTGGGACTGTAAAAGCTGACTGACCAGAAAAAAAATCTTCAAAGTATAAGATACAGATGGCCAAAATTGCAGGACACTGAACAAAGTACTTATTAGTGAAATAAAGCTATGTTTGAAAGCTATTTTATATACCCCAAATCACACTGAAAGTATAGGTTACAGAATATTAAATATCAGCTACCCCAAACATAAGAGAAAATAGAGAATTTATAAAGAGACATGCCCTGTAATTCAATAAACTCCATGCAGGAATAGCACTATTCCTGCACGGAGTGGTTTGTGTCCATATAACACAGCAGTGTACCTTGCATATTCATGAAGGCGCACTGCTGTTCAACCTACATGGACACAAACAGTGAACGAGTGCAGCAAGCGTGTTCAAGTAGTGTTCACACAGTTAACATGGCCCCTGCATTCAGGAAGTGCCGTATGGCACTTTGAAAACTAAAACAGTGCCCGTGGACAATGTACATAAATAAGAATTGTGTCCATGGACACTGAATGTAAACAAAACAAACAGGCACACCCCCCCCCAAACTACATACCAGCACAGAGAATGTCCAGATCGGTATGCCAGTGTACACGCTGGCATACCAAATAAGTCACCATGTTTCCAAGAGGGAATATTTAAAATGTGTCCCATGTTGTGGCCAGAGTCCCCCATGTATGGTGTAGTCAGACCTCTCAACCAATCGGGGACAAATTTCAACAAAATCAGGGACACGTCAAGAATAAATTAGGGACAATCAGGGACACTTTTAAAATATTAGTGCTATTAACTTGAAACATTGACAGAATCAAAGCATATGAGTTAATACACATTTTCTGAAGTAAAAGAAGTCTATAACTCTTAATTATTGTCATTATTCATTAAGTGTAATTCACCACCTTTCCTCCAAAAGTCACTAGTTTTAGGAGGGATTAAGAGGGACAGAGCTAAAATTTGAGTCAAAATCAGGGACGTCCCTGAAAATCAGGGACAGTTGACAGGTATGGGTGTAGTTGTCCAGATGTCCTGCCCTAAGAGGCTGATAGATATGTGCATACCCCTAAAGTAAAAAAAATAAAATAAAACCCATGAATTTTATTTTTTTCCATCCCAAGTAAAGTATAAGTGTAGCTGAGCAGGTGTGCGTTTCGCACAGCTGTGCTCATAACTTAAACATCCCAAGGAGCTAAATAGAAATACACAGCTAAAATTCTCAAAGCAAAATAGCTTAGTGGTTAAAGCTTTCCGCTGTGCATGTAGGCCTTCATGGTTTGAGCCCCAATGCAGTCTGTTCGCGTTTATATGGGAAAGCAGTATTAATAGTTTTTTTTTTTTAATTAGGTAGTAAATTATGTATTTGTTAACCAGTGTAGTGTAGCAGGTCCAAAAGTGAGGTGTGAGTATAGAAAATATGTGAAACCCCCATATAAATATAAGTGTTTCATATAGTGTATAGTCACACAAGAGTATAATGTAATGAAAGTACATAGAGGGTCATGGAAGGTAAACATATACATTACAGTATTCAGTAATGATGAATTAATCCCACAGTCCTGATACTTCGCAGAATGAAAGCTGAGCAATGCTGAGTAGTACTCAGCTATGCTAAGCCAGTGTAAACATTGCTTAAATGTAAATGCTAAGCAATAATTAGCTTAGCTAAGCAGATTTGCACACTGGTAAGCAGTGCTTAGCATCTACCCCTTTAAGCAATGCTCACCTTAGATAAGCGAGTTTGCATGTCAATTAGCTTAGTACAGCATGTTCAAAATGGTCCAATAATGGCAAAGGGTGGAAATGCAGCCCTATTTAAACCTCACAGGTGGGAATAAAGCCATATCTGGTTGTAGCTGATCTTTGCAGGCACTATGACTGGTGTAGGAGAGGGTGTGCGCTTTCAGCTGCAGTGCTGGGACATCCAGGAGTCCTGTTTCTTCCATCCCAAGTAAAGTATAAGTGTAGCTGAGCAGGTGTGCAACTGTTTCAAAACTGTTTATGGGCTCAATTGGAACACCAATGCATGCTGTTATAACTAATATCGAAATGTGTTGTTCACAACTAACCAATATATTTTGTAAAACTTCAACTCCATAGCACATCTGGGAAGGCAGATCCCAGTGGATCCGACTGTCTTGCCTCATCTGGCCATGGCACCGAGCTCCAGCATGTCTGGGGCCCAACCTGGGACCTCCTTGTCCACTGGCCCTACACCACCTATGGATGGAACCACCTCAGGGGACAGGACTCACCCCCCCCCCAGGAGTGGGCACAAACAGAAACCTGTCACCCATAGTCAAGTCTGGGGTTTGGTGTGCAGCACCATCCAGAAAGAGTTTGGTAGTCAGCTGGGCCAGAGTGAGGGCTGCCTGGCACATCTTGAGGGTCAGCCTGTCCCTCTTTTCCAGCCTTCAGCACAGCCACCATTGGGGCCGTGAAGGTGCAGTGGTGACTCTGCATGGGTGGGGACCTCAGTCCCACTGTATCCTTTTGGGGGCTCATGGGCATCCAATTCCCAACTACCCTCTCCATCCAAGGTGTTTACCCCCCACATGTGTCATTTACCTCCCCTGTCTGCTGTCTTGTCTGCCTTGTCGGTCTTTCTACCCAACTTTCCTCCCTAATTTTACCTACTATCCTTCCCCAACATCCACCTCTAACCTTAAAAAAAGGGGGCATCTGTTCCCATCCAAAAATTTGCCCCATAAATAACTGTCCATTTTGCACACATGTCTACTGGACACATGTAATCTGATCCAATTGGCTTGACAAAACATTACTGTTGTCCTCACCCCTCTCTCTGGGGTTTGAGTGTCCAAATTCACCTCCAAATTCTGTACAAATACACAGCTGTTGCTGTATAAGAAATGGACCTTCCCTACACCCATCCTGCACATCCCTAGCTATCTTTCATATTGTTTTTCCCTCTGTGTGCCCCTTTTTCACTACTTTCCTTTCACCCCTTTTTCTTTTCTTTTAAAGAAATTAGTGAAGCCAACACAGATTAAGCATTTCTATGGTTAACCGTCTGTTAGAATTGCTTAGCTTCACGCAAACCTGTGCAAACCCACTTACAACTGCTTTAAACTGCTTTAATCACTCTGTTTCCATCAGCCACTGTTCTGCCTAACAACTAAATAATCAGCCCTGATAACTCTCTAACCCAGGGCCCTATACATCATAGTCACAGTAATGTACCACTGCACCATTTGAGCTATAGGGAATTACTGATGCTTTTTCAAACATATGTGGTAGGGCCATTCAACAGCAGGAAAAGATTCTGTAGAATCAGTCAGGTTTTGTATATATACATATACACATGTATATATGTCTGGAGAGACATATATTGAAAAATATAAGCATAATGTAAATAGAGATATACATATAAATTGCATATATGTATATATATATATATATATATATATATATATATATATATGTGTGTGTGTGTGTGTGTGTGTGTGCTCATAACATGTAGTGGAGTCATGCCTCAGAACCATACCTCTCAACCTCTTAGTGCAAGAAATATGGCCAAAGGCTGTCCAAATGGGGGGGAGCAATGGGCTAAAATTAGGGACATATTTTAAATATTGCTCTTATAAATGTAGAATGTTGCCAGAGTGACAGGGTTTGTTTCAGCATACATGTTCTGAAGGATGTGAGTTCTGAAACTGAAATGTATGTCATCATTCAGTGACAGAAATCCAGAAATCAACACAGTGATTTACCAGGGAAATAAAAATAATGAAAAGAAACAATAAAATGAAAGAAACAGCTCCAAAAAACAAACGACAAAACCAGTAAAATCAGTTTATTCTTCTCTCTCACTCTAGCGCCTCAGCCACAGTAAGCCTTCAAGGAGTAAAATACTACACACTCTTCACCAGTTATATAATCACATTAATTAACACAATAAAAATACATCAATTAATCACTTAAAACGCAAGGTATTCAGTTAAATTAAATTACACTTCTCCAACTGCAATCTGCATTTAAACCTCTAGGACACAATGTACCATACTTCAAAATAAAAACAGTTTCTTTTTTTAAAAGTTAATATCCTGGAAAAAAGAATAATAGATCAAAAAATGTACAAGATTTAAAGGGATTTGCGTGATTTTGACAGAGGTAACGTGTATTTGTTTAGAGCCAATCAACAGTCGCGTTTTGCCACGCGTACACCAAACGTTACCTATAGAAATCAAACTAGATTAGTCAGCACTGATAGTGCTGACACGCCAAACCCTATAAGAGAGAGACAGTATCAAAATATGGATCGGAATGATTTTCCCGAATTACCATCACCGGTTAATCAGCATTTTTTTCCACAGCACTTTCGGACAGATGCCGAGACTAGTCAGCAGCGAAAAAGAGGTTTCGGCAAACAGGAATATCAGAGAGGTGGGCCTTCACGACAGTGGAGAGATAACAAAAGGACTAAATGGTACTAATTTACACTCATGTGCAAATATGGTTGTTAATTTGTCAGGTTGTAATGTTTCTGAAAAACTAATTTCTGCACTAAATTGTGGATTAAAATTTGTTCCAACAGTTTTACCCAAGTTATATGAAAGTAAAATAGAAGTGTTTAAATTCATTAGGAAACTTCATTTATGGTATGTTTTTAACTGTATAAGTAATGGCAAGAATAATAATAATGTTAATGACAATGTTAATAATGGAGATAGTGAGAATTCTGCTAATGATTCTGTAGAATCTGTAGAATCATTTGTCTCGTGTCAGTGACCTAAATGCATATTGTTTTATTGATACATCAAGGGTGAGTGTCCATAGTAGTTTTGTGCCCCTTTTTCAACATGAAGGCATTAATAAATTTTATACCATGATTGATTTTGATGTAGAATGCATAGTAAAAAATTTTGATAAAAAGGGAGTTGAGTATAATCTTACTACACAGGAATGGCAACAATTAACACAAATTTCAAAGCAGAATGAATTAGTGATAAAGCCATCAGATAAAGGTAATAAAATAATTATTATGCATCATACTCAATATCTAAACATGTGTTTAGATTTACTTATGGATGAGTCTGTTTATTGTATAGTGGATAATAATGTGATAACTCAAGGTAAAGAAAAATATCTGAATTTAATTCATAAAGGCTTACACTTGGGTTACTGGGCAGATTCTGATGTGGATAAAAAACTGACACTTTCTGGTACAAGTCCAGCATATTTTTATTGCTTAGCGAAAATTCATAAGAACTATAGTAAACCGCCAAGTAGACCAATAGTTTCAGCTAGACATTATTTTTTACATAATCTTGGCTTCATATTGCATGGGATACTACTGAAGGAAGCGGTCAGTCTTCCGTCATATATAAAAGATTCTTTTGATTTTTTAAATAAAATTAAAGATGTAATATGGAAAGAGAATATGTATTGGTTAACTCTAGATGTCAAGAGTTTGTACACAAACATTCAACATAAATTTGGTTTAGAAGCAATATTTAAAAGCAAGGGTGATTATCCATTTACACATTATGTGTTAGACCTTGTTCAATTCTGTTTGGAAAACAATTATTTTTGTTTTGATAAGAGGATTTTCCATCAGTTACAGGGTACTGCAATGGGTTCCCCATTTGCAGCAATGTATGCTAACATGTTTATGGGGTTAGTTGAAAATGAATGCATATATGGTAATGTATTTGTTAAGAAATATGTTAAATTCTATTACAGATACATTGACAATTTGATTTTTTTATGTGAAGATGGTCTAGATGAAATACATAATTTTGTCAGAGTTATTCAACAGAATAGGTTTAATATTTCTTTTGAAGGGTTACAATATGGAGAGACAGTTAACTACTTGGATATTAAGTTAGTAGGCATTAAGGGACAACCAGTAGTTACTAGTGTGTGTGGGAAATTTGGTGTAACACATGATTTTTTGGAAGCTACTAGTTGTCATCCTAGGCAAACTATTCAAGCTTTACCTTATAGCGAATTTCTTAGAATTTCACGTTTGTGTAATAATAATGAAGTATTTCTAAAAGAAATTGAATTAACTAGATATATGTTTATTAGAAGAAAATATGATGTAAAAAGATTAGATGCTGATCTAAAATGAATAATGGAAGTAAGACAAAGGGAACAAAATAAAAAACATTTTGGTAGAAATTATGTAAATAATAATTATTATAAGAGTAATGACAATGGAGAGAATTTTTTCTTAGTGTCAACTTATAATGTTTGTAGTAATAAGATCAAAAAAAGTATTTTATATTTTTGGGAATTTTTGTATAATTTTGGTGAATTGGATGAATTATTAAGAAAAAAATTAATGTTCTCTTATAAAAGAGGAAGGAGTATTCGAGATATGGTAGTACATACAAAATTTTATAGACTTGAGTGTAAAATATCTTTGCAAATAAGGGAAGAGGGTACGTTCCCCAGTGGAAATTGTAGTTGCTGTTCTCATATTTATAGAACATTTAGTAAGATTAATAATATAAATTTTGTATCAAATGGGATATTTAGTTGCAGGACAAATAGGGTAATCTATGCTATAAGGTGCGGCTGCAATAAGTTTTATATTGGTCAGACCAAAAGAATGTTCAAGGTTAGAATTCTTGAACATTTAAGGGATATTAGGAACAACAAAAAGGAAAGTCCACTAGCTAATCATTTTTTTGAATATCACAATGGATCAAATGACACTTTACAAGCAACTGTTTTGCAACAAGTGGCTGCTGAAGAATTTGATGTGAATGTTGTTGAAAAGTTACTTTTAAAAAAAGAAACTGTTTTTATTTTGAAGTATGGTACATTGTGTCCTAGAGGTTTAAATGCAGATTGCAGTTGGAGAAGTGTAATTTAATTTAACTGAATACCTTGTGTTTTAAGTGATTAATTGATGTATTTTTATTGTATTAATTAATGTGATTATATAACTGGTGAAGAGTGTGTAGTATTTTACTCCTTGAAGGCTTACTGTGGCCGAGGCGCTAGAGTGAGAGAGAAGAATAAACGGATTTTAAATAAAAATAATGAATCTGTGGAACAGACCAGAAATATGAGCAATAAACCTGGACATTCTGAAACAATCCAGCCAGTTGAGAGGTAGGCTCAGAACCCCTTATTGCAACAAATCTGGACCAAGCCTGACAAACTGGGGGGAGAAAGGCATAAAAATAGGGACATATCTAAAATACTGTAGTAGATAAGCTGACACAGTTTCTGCAGTAACACCTTCTGTCTGTCCTAACATATATTGACTGAAATAGCACAAGTCCAACACTCAATTACTTCTCGCTAGTTAGTGACTTAAATCCTCACATCATACCACTGATGTATCAGAAATACACAACACTTATGGGGGCCAGGCAATAGTACATCCTACAAATATCTGGACATAACATCACATTAGGGAAACTACACTCAACTGCTAAGCATGTCACCAAGCATTGCCCAAACTACAGTCAGACTGATGCAACACTAACTCAAATCCGCTATGGGGAATTACATATGTATTTGCAAACATATCAGGCACTACAGGGATGTAACAGCACTGAAAAACAAACACATGTGTGAAAGTGCATACCCACAACCAATTTCAACACAGTCACAGTGACATACCGGTAAGCCAAATGAACAGCACAATATAAGGACTGTGTGAACACAAATATCTAACATGTTTGCCACTCACACACTACTCCTACATATACTGGCACAATTCACAGGGTATTATGATGCCTGACCATGGTATGGGACATATCTCAGTCTGCCCCTATAAACATATACAAGTGACAGACCACCAGGAACTGGAGCAGCATGCACAGGCAGATGGAAAAGGAGCCATAACACATACATCTACCCCCTTCCCTACACAGGCCAAATAACATTGACCCACTACACTGCTATACAATCCTGACAGTCTGTCAACAATCACCAGAAATACATAGACCTCTCAACTGTTCAGAGTCCTACAGAATGTCTAGGCTCTGTCCTCATAATTAAGGACTGTTGCACATAACATGTCTGGCATTCTGATACATCACTGGGATGGTATCAGGAATGAAGTCACCAAATAATGATATACCCTACCTATCAACCTCTTACTGTATGACATCTGGACAAAGCTTGACACACTTGGGGGACAAAGGTCCAAGAACAGGGACATATGTGAAATATTGCTGTTATAAACTGAGACAGTTGCTGATGTAACAGGGTTTATTGTAACATATTTTTTCTGTGGGATATGAAGTCAGAAACTCAAATGGATGATACCATTTACTGGCTGTAATCCCTATAGTATGCTACTGATTTTCCAAAGACAAAAAATGTCTGAAGAACAAACCAAACATGAGAGTCCAAAATCTGGCCATTCTAAGGATAGCCCTAAAGTTGAGAGCTATGTCAACCACATAACACTGTCAGACTTAAAATCATGCAGAAACGTCATGTCCACACAAATCCTGTTAAACTAGCATTAATTCAACTGTATAACAGCAATACTTAAATTCTGTTCCTATGTCTGGAACATTTGTTCCCAGTTTGCTGGGCTGTCTCCACAGTTGTCATTGTAAGAGGCATTTCCAACTACCCTCTGTGATGCTGTTGTTCACACACCTCCACAAAGTTCTCCTCACAGGCAAGGAAAAGGGGCAATGCTCATATGAAGTACTCAATTATAGTGACATGTTTCCATGCCACTGGCTATAGAAATAACACCACAGCTGTTCTGCATGCACTTAGCAAGTGAGGGACACCAATTGGTACACAGGCCATCAGCTGCTCATGAGCATTACCTACAAAAGGCAAGCTGCTGCCTATGCAAAACAGATGTATACCCTACATCTGGGAGATAGAGAGAGACAGAGACAGAGAAACACAGATAGACAGAATGACAAAGAAACCAAACAATACATATTGGAATAAAACCAACCATACTTGGAAAAAAAAAGCTATGTCAAACAAGTAAGCATATACTGGAATGCAGTATTGGGTATGTAATAATGGGAAATAGGAGGTTCAACAAATATGTCTCAACAAGACTTGCTGTACTGATATATTGCTGATCAGAACCTATGACCATAGCATCTGGGTCTATCTGCAGTGACACAGATCACAACTCAGGCCCACCCCAGGAAAGGATGGCTCACATATGACAACTACTGGAGTGTGTGTTGAACAATACTGACTGTGACACTGCTAGGCCAACTACTGGGATCTCGTAGATATCCATATGTTAATTGTGAATACAACTATGATATACATGTTTGTATCAGAAATGTAAGAGACCTATACAGGGTATTTGCATAGTAAAATACTGTTGTAGATGTGTGTGTTGAACTGCATGTGATTTACTGAGCTCATACCATTCAACAGTCCAGTGTTATGCACACTGACCATATGTGTGCCTCATACTTGTAGTCATTTATTCATAGAGTTGTGTTATGTCAGGCAAATCATTGGCAACCTGTGAAGACTGACAGTACATCTCCTTCTCTTTATTTTGGATATTCCATTTAGTGGTCTCCACAGCAGATCATCTGTCTCCATTTCCTCCTGTCCTCTGCATCTTGCTCTGTCACACCAACCACCTGCATGTCCTCTATCACCACATCCATACACCTTAGACCTTCCTCTTTTCCTCTTATCTGACAGCTTCATCCTTACCATCCTTTTCCCAATATACTCAGGATCCCTCCTCAACACATGCCCAAACCAACATAATACCACTACTCGCTGGCTTTGTCTCCAAACCATCCAACCTGGGCTGACCCCCTAACATACATAGTCCCATTCCTGACACCCTCATCACACCCAGTGCAAATCTTAACATCTTTAACTCCACTACGCTCAGCTCTGACTCCTACCTTTTTGTCAATGCCACTGTCTCCAACACATATAACATAGCTGGTCTCACTACCATCTTGCAAACCTTCCCTCTCAATCTTAATGGCACTCTGTTACAAATCACTCCAGGCACTCTTCTCAATCCTCCCCACCCTGCCTGTACTCTCTTCTTCACCTCTCCCCCACACTCATCATTACTCTGAAATGTTGATCACAAGTATTTAAACTCATCCATTTTTATAAACTCTACTCTCTGTATCCTCACCATTCCTCTATCCTCCCTCCCATTCACACACATATATTGTGCATTAGTCCTGCTGACCATCATTCCTCCCCTCTCTGGAGCATATCTCCACCTCTCCAGGGTCTCCTCAACTTGTTCCCTACTCTCACTACAGATCACAATGTCATCTGCAAACATCACAGTCAACGGGAACTCCTGTCTGATCTTGTCTGTCAACCTGTCCATCACCACTGCAAATAAGAAAGGGCTCAGAGCTGATCCCTGATGTAATCCAACCTCCACCTTAAACACACTTGTCACTACTACCGCAGAACTCACCACTGTCACACTACCCTTGTACATATCCTGTAGCAGTCTTACAGATTCCTCTGCCACTCCTGATTTCCTCATACAATACCACAGCTCCTTTCTAGGCACCCTGTCACATGCTTTCTTTAAGTCCACAAAGACACAACACAACTTCTTCTGACCTTCTCCGTACTTCTCCATCAACACTCTCAGAGCAAACATCACATCTGTACTGCTCTTTCCTGGCATGAAACCATACTGCTAATCACTAATCCTCACCTCCCTTCTTAACCTAGCTTCCACTACTCTTTCCCAAAACGTCATGCTGTGACTGATCAATGTTATCCCTCTGTAGTTACTACAGCTCTGCACATCACCCTTATTCATATAATCTGCACCCAAACACTTTTTCTCCACTCCTCATGCATCCTCTCACTTTCCAATATTACATTAAACAATCTGGTTAAAAAGACCACTGCCATTTCTCCTAAACACCTCCATGCTTCCAGAGGTATGTCATCTGGACTAACATCCTTTCCATTCTTAATCCTCTTCATAGCTATCCTTACTTCCTCCTTTTTAATCTGTTGCACTTTCTGATTCACCATACCCACATCATCTCACCTTCTCTCTCTCTCTCTCTCTCTCTCTCTCTCTCTCTCTCATTGTCGTCATTCAACAGCCCCTCAAAGTACACTTTCCATTTGCTCAACACACTCTCCTCATTTGTGAGTATGTTTCCCTCATTATCCTTTGTTACCCTTATCTGCTGCACATCCTTTCTAGCTTGGTCCCTCTGTCTAGCCAATTGGTACAGGTCCTATTCTACATCCTTAGTGTCCAATCTTTCATACAGCCCTTCATAAGCCTCGTCCTTAGCCTTTGCGACCACTCTCTTTGCCATGCACCTCATGTCCTTATACTCCTTTCTATTTTCTTCATCTCGCTGACAATCCCACTTCTTCTTCACCAACCTCTGTCTCTGTATACTCCCCTGTACTTCCTTATTCCACCACCAGGTCTCCTCGTCCTCCTTCCTCTGTTCAGATATCACACCAAGCACCTTTCTAGTCATCTCCCTTACTAGCTCTACTGTAGTTACCCAGATATTCAGTAACTCTTCACTGCCACCCACTGCTTGTCTTAACTCTTCCCTGAACTCAACCTCACAATCACCCTTTTTCATTTTCCACCATTTGATCCTGGGTGCTGCCCTCACACTCCTCCTCCTCTTCTTGATCAGCAACATCATTCAACAGACCAACATTCCATGCTGCCTAACTACGCTTTCCTCTGTCACCACTTTACAGTCTCCAATCTCCTTCAAACAGGCTCTCCTGCATAGGAGTTAATCCCCCTGTGTGCATCTTCCTCCACTCTTATATGTCACCCTATGATCCTCTGTCTTGTTAAAATATATATTCATCAAAGCCATGTCCATCCTTTTCACAAACTCCACCACCATCTCACCTTCTGCATTCCTTTGATTAACACCATAGCTACCCATCACTTCTGCATCCCCTCTGTTCCCTTCACCAACATGGCCATTGAAATCTGTTCCAATCACCACTCTCACCCTTGGGTACAGTCATCACCACTTCACTCCAAAATGTATTTGTCTCATCCATTGCACACACAACTAGCAGAGCAGATGCACTAACAACAGTCAGCATTACACCATCAATTTCCAGCTTCATTAACATCACTCTATCTGACACTATTTTCACCTCCAAAAACACTCTTGGCATACTGTAACTTCAGGATAACCCTTACACCAGTACTCCTCCTATCCACACCATGATAGAACTATTTGGACCTGGCTCTGATACATATATACTTACATCCCTTCAATTTGGTATCTTGCAGACACAATATATCAACCTTCCTTCTGTCCATCATATCAGCTGGCTTTGTCCCCATGCCAGTCATACAACCAACATTTCTACCCTCACTACCACACTCCTAGCCTTTCTTCTCTCTTCCTGCCAAATGAACATCGGACATCCTCCAGGATATGTCTGTGAATTCAAAGGCTACTGTGCTATCAAATGACTTAAGTGTGTTACAGCAATATTAAGAAAGTGTCACTAATTTAGGCCCATCACCCCCCATGTATGTGTGGCATCCTGCAGATGTCCTGCTCTAACAGGTTTACAGGAATGACTGAGCATCAAGAGTGTAAATACAGTGTGCCATACTGACATAGAACAGAAATGTATATCAGGTATTACCTGTGCAAATGTATGTATGAGTAGGTGTACCTGGCTGCCTCATAACAACAGACACAGGATGCAAAATATCAGGTAAATAAGTTTTACATGTTGTACACGTGTGTAATCATAGTTTATGTGCATCCAGCAGAGTTAGATTTCTACAGCTACTGGTTGTTGCATTGCCTTGCCACAGACATAGGTATTAAAATAAGCATGATTATCAGGTTGAAATTGGAGAAGTGTCCAACTGTGTTATGACCTTGTGTCTATGACTACTACAAACAGTTATATGACCACCAACATAGCTGTATGGACTCAGCAATACCTTACCTGTAAAACCTTTCTCCACCAAAGTAGAGCAATCCCCTTTGCTGGACAGCAGCAATACACAAACCACATAATTGGTTGCTATATTGGCTGTACAGGGCAAAGTAGGAGCAGGCACCAACTTGGCAGTGAGTCAACCTTTGTCTGAAGGAGCATATAAGGTCACAAGTGGACTACTGTAAGGCTAACTATGAGTACAAATTGGACATATCCACCAAGAGCAATCTCAAGTCTGTCTTCACATATGTCTGCAATCTCAGAAACAACAACCCAACCCACCCTGTAATGGTAGTCACTCATACCACATACACACACCATAGCCATAGCCAACCTGCTGCAGACAGGTTTAGGGCAAACAACACCCCCCTGGCTCACCATCAGTGTATGTGGATATGTGCAGTACCCACACCCCTCCCCTTATCTTCAGGGAGCAGGTGCATACAGCCTAATCAAAGTCAACAAAAGCAAGTCTCCATGGGACCTAACGACATTAATGTCTGCATCCTACATGAGCTTAGGGGTTTATTTCCAGCTCCATTACACATTGTATGCAAGCAAAGCCTGAACACTATTGACATCCCATCTGCAAGGAAGATGGCCACTGTCATCCCTCTACACAAACGTGAATGATGAGTTGTGGTTTATGCAATATACTGGCTCTCACTGTGGAGAGCATGACACATCAGGACCAGAAGTGCAATGCAGGTTCATACTGTGCTGATAGATGCTAGGGGTATGATGTGGTTGTAAGTGGTGGCTAATGATAGGCAACATTGATGTTCTGGGTCTGTAAATACCTCTGGGCAATATCTGAGGTCCTGTGATGTGTTTCCCTGTTTATGTCTTCCAGGAGACATGCAGCATCAGCCAGCATGCACTGCAGAGGAGAATGCAGCTATTACTGATGCAATGATACAGCACCGTGTAGTGCTGTTCAGCCGGAGCCAACAAAATTTGCTGGAGCGGACTGCCCTGTGGGATGTCCTTGTCCACAGAGTAAACACCTTGGGCCACCATGGCTGCACATATGATCAAGTCAGGCATTGGGCAACTGACCTGATATGTCATGCCCGGCAAAGGGCTGCTGCCGTGGCCAGGGACCGTACTGCTACAGATGAGGGTCCAGCCTCACAGGCCCCACTTTTGGCAACAGAGGAGCATCCTGCTAACCTTGGGGCAGCCCCCACACAACAGCCAACACATGAAACACCAGTCATGAACATGAAACAGCAGTCATGGAGGTGGGTGTCACCCAGGCAACAGGCGAGGAACGTTCAGCTAAGGCCACAGTGTACATCAATTTAATCATGTAGCAGTCATACTGTCTTCAATTGAGTATCTAGATGCAGATATCAGTTTAAACTGCATTTGTGGGTGGGGTTTAGAAATGCACACAAATGCACATCTATGGTGAGGGACAGCAAATTGTGTACTATCATAGCTTGTACTTGTACCAGCGTCATCTTGTACCAATGCCAAATGTGTGTCTGCTGACAATATCTCTCCCCCACAGCTACATAGGTCCCTCTGGTCTGCATGTGGGAAAGCAGCTTGAAGCCAGTGAGTATGGGATTTTCCTGTTGTGGCTTACCAGTACACCAGGCATGTTAAGGTCATGCATGTGACCATGCACACGACTGTTACTCTCAGCTATTTTGCAATATCTGCATATTCATTTGTGGCGGGGTTAACTGCATTGCATCACAGTGGTCGTCACAGGGGCCTATTTGCAGAAGATGTCACATATCTGTAGCATGCATCACAACTTGTCATTGCAAGAAATCTGGACAAAGACTGACAAAATTGGGGGAACAAAGGCCCGAACTAGTGGCATATTTTATAAATTAGTGTTATATAGTGCATATAAATGGTGTACACACACCTGTTAGAATGCCAGGTATTTGTGAAATGCAAAAATGAGAGCACAATAACACATTTCCAAACCCTTCCAACCTTTCATGTGGCCTATAACTGTACAATTCAATTGTAAAACAAACAAATCTTTTAGGGGAACAATTATGACACATAAAGAACTTACAAGAAGCTAGATGCATACGTATGCACAGGCTGAAGCTAATACTGCGTTGAAGCAGCTTTTGATATTATTACGGATTTACATCTTCTTGGGTACACACCTGCCATCAATTACAGAGACTCTTTGATTAACAGCAAATAATGGTAAGCTGTCCTACCAGGATTATCCTAAATATATTCAGTTGCCTGCTACAGCTACAGCCATAGTTCGCATACAGCTTACAAAGCAGCAAAAGGATCTCATTTGTGAAAGGTATCAGCCCAGAGAAGGATACACACACATTTCCACAGCATTGCATGTACCATAGAACACAGTGAAGACAGTCATCAAATGGTGGTAGAAATATGGGGCAACAGTGACATTGCAAAGAACTGGACATCCTTCCAAATGTGTGAAAAAGACAAGACCCAAACGGGTCAGGGAGGCTGCCAGGAGACCTACCGCAACACTACAGGAGTTGCAGGAATCACTCGCAAGTACCAGTTGTGTACTACATGACAACAATCTCCTGTATATTCCAAATGTCTGGCCTATGGGTTAAGTTTGGAAGATGGAAGCCTTCTTACACACAGAACAACATCCAGGTCTGACAAATTTCAAAAGAGAAATACATCATGTCCCCTAATAGCATTTGGGAAATGTGTTATGGTGTCATGAGACCAAGGTTGCACTTTTTGGCCACAATACCAAAAGATTTGTTTGGCACAAGAAAAACACTGTGCATCACCAAAAGAACACCATCCCCATGGTGAAGCATGGTGATGGCAGTGTCCTGCTTTGGGGTTGCTGTTCATAAGTTGGAAGTGGGCCTTTAGCCAATGTGGAAGGGATTAGGAACAGTTGAAAATACCAGTCTCTTTTGGCCCAAATTCTTCATGTGTCTGCTAGAAAGCTGTGGATGGAGAGGACTTGCACCTTTCCACACAACAATGACCTATACCATACATCATAATCCATACAAGAATGTCTTCACCAGAAGAGAGTCAACATTTTAGAATGGCCCAGCCACAGTCCACACATACATCCAAATGAGAATATGTGGGGTGCCCTCAAGAGGCCTGTGCAAAAGGGATGCCTTCCCAATCTGACAGAGTTGGAGGGCTTCTGCAAGGGAGAGTATACACATATTGCTAAGTTGAGATGTGCCATGCTGATACACATCTTCCCAAGAAGACTGACTGCTGTTATGAAATCAAAAGCTGCTTTAACAAAGTATTACTTTAAGTGTGTGCACAGTCATGCAACCAGCCTATTGTACATATTTCAACTTCTACATGTTACCCCTAACCAATGTGTTTGTTCTTCAATTGGATTGCACAGGTTATAAGTCACATTAAAAGTGGCAAATGTTATCACATGATTTCTGTGGTCTCATGTTATATATCAGACAAATGTGGCATGTCAACAAGGGTGTCTACATTTATAATAACCACTGTACACTTAGAAGACTGTTAGTGTAACTGGTTCTGTTGTAACATACATGTGCTGCAGGTTTTGAAGTGTGAGACTCAAAATATGTCATTAAATAGTGACACCAGTGCTCATATAATTCCAGTAATGTGTCAGATAAATATAGGATTTATGACAAATAGACCAGAAATATGAGCCACATATGTAGACATTCAGGGACACTCTGCACAGTTGAGAGTTATGTTCTGTAGGAGTTGCCACTGTGCTACACAGGTGATTAGCAATTATGTGTACATGGGTACAGTGTGTGCTACTCGAAGGCCCATCACCTACTAACACTACTCACACATCACAGAGGTGTATATAAGTAGTAACATGAAGTGGAAAGGGCTGCACTGCATGATGTTGAGGGCCTGTCCAGGGTGTGTATGTAGTGGTCTTACTGTGTTGTGAATATCACCAGTTGGCTATTGTGAGGTCTGTGTAATGCCTGTCTGCCACCTCACCTGTAAGTGTGTGTGTGTGTGTGCGTGTGTGTGTGTGTGTGTGTGTGTGTGTGTGTGTGTGTGTGTGTGTGTGTGCGCATGTGTAGCATCAAACCGTATAGTGCAGGTATTAATTTACATATGTTGCCTTTCCCCCACAGGTGGTTATGTTGGTCGCAGTCCCTCCTGCTCAGTATATGATGTCAGTGTCTCTGCAGACTCCGGCAATGATGATGGTCCTATTCAGGCACAGGCAGTGTTGTCAGGGGCTAAATCTGTGCCATTGGTTGGTATCCCACAGTCATCCACAATGTCCCAACACACAGTTACAATACCCACACATGTCCCGTCCCCAGCAGCCACAGATGATGGACAGTTGGCAGGTGATGGCATAGAACAGGCTAGTGTGTTGACCATGGCAGGTGCGAGTGTAGACACTGAACATAGCTAGAGTGCAGGTGAGGTCACACATAGGTGGAGAGACAGGAGTGCTCGCAGGAGGACTGCTGCTCATCAAGCTGCTGTCATAAGTACAACAGCAGGTGTCATCCAACACATGTTTCGTGCTGTCATGGATGCACAGGCACATAGTGAATGCAACACCAGACAAATACTCAGGGTGGTGGATGTAGCTCTTCCTGATTTACATGGCAACAAATGTGACCTTCTTGAAGACACACATCAAAATACTGAGGTCATGATTAGATGGTGGGATGAGACCTTGACAATCCTTGACCATGGCATGTCTGTGCTAGACCCTGTGGTGGGAGATGGGCATTGGCCATGTGGATGTAGGTCAGCACCAACATCAGCTTAATGTCTACAGGGCCATGCACCTTCACACTCCAGTAGTGGCAGTGACACCAGCACTACCAAAGGGGGGTTGCTGTCTGCATCACAACGGAGCAGGACATAGGCATGTGCTCCTGGCCGGTCCCGTCAGGGACACAGATCCGGCAGACAGCAGTCACCATCAGGAAGCAGTATTGCATCTGGCCTTGGGCTTGGTGGTGCCACTGAAACACCTGGCAGGACCAGTTCGTGTGTCCATGGCCAGAGATGGCGAACTGGACACCCTGCCATGTACGGTCCACAGCTGTCCAACATACCCCTGTGCAGGGCAGCCACATGGAGTGACTGTGTGCATACATACACACACACATCTGTATCACAGGCAGGTCACCTCCAGATACACACAGCACCTCTGCACAGCCCATCTTTAGGATACCCCTCCAAACACACATACACACACATGGATGTTAACTGTATGGCTCCAGTCTATGCCTCTGTCACACCCACACCACACCCTGTGCATATGATGATACCTTTGCCACATCCCTGTAATCCATAACATTGATGCAGGGATATGGGTATGATGCACAGGGTGACTATAGTACAGTGTAGCTATATAATACTGTGTAAGGTGATGTCTGATTGCATTTGTTATGGGTACACATAAAGGTTTATGTACCTTATTAGCCATGATGCATTATTGCTGTTAGTACCACTGACTGAATGTAGTCTGACATGCTGTATTCTGTTTGTGTTCCAGGTGTCTGTGTGTCTGCAGGCTGTGGCCCTGCAGACATTACAGATGTGGAGTATGGCAGAGTAGAAATACGCCGACTGTTTCATAGACAAGGTACAGCTTTACATGTATGTTTACCAGGTGTGTATGCATGCAACAGTGTGTGATGGACACTGTTGTCAGACAGTGTTACCTGGTGTACACAACCCTTGTCAGAGAGAGATAGCATTCAGACATGTCACCTCAGTGTTGTGTAGTACCACAGGCTAATACATAAGGAACAGGTTACTGGAGTATTGTCAGTAGGTCCCTCACAAGCCTAGCCATTACATTAACCACAACAGATTTACATGTCAGCACCTGTTGCCCCTGCCATTTCTTTCTCATACACTCAGCCCTGATGTAGTTGGTGAGGGCATGCATGGTACTTTGTATGACAGGTTTGTGGTATGTATTCCTAAGTTCACAGGGTGGAACAGGGAGATAAAATGGTATATCCTTTGTATACACACAATAAAGACTGATACTGGGGATTTGCATACAGTAACACAGACACATTTGGCAATGGACAGATTCATAAACCTACATATCCACTTTAATGTACTATAGTGCTACATACACATGACATGCCCCACATAGATTATATGCATGGGACATAACCCACTACCTCTTACAACACGCAATGTTGTGAATGCCTTCATGGATGGTGATATAACCCACCAGAAATAGCAACTGGAGTCATCTATTGCTCCTACAAGCCTGGACAAGTGATAGGGTAGCATAGGTTCATAGCTCATAGGTTCATAGCTTAGCACTAGGCTATCAGCCCTAGGGCCTATACAAGCCTAGCCATAAGAATTCCCTGGCTATTTCTTCCCACACTATTTACTTCCCTGGACCCCTGTCTAGCAGGGTGACTGACATGATCCCCGGGGTGAATTTCCTTTCTCCCATCCAATCGTCAAGGTTCCTTTTGAAGATGGCCAAAGAAGCACTCTGCTTGACATGTATGGGCAATCTATTCCAGAGACTGGGGAGTCTCTGGGTCAGGAACCTATCCCTCCAGCATGTTTTGTTTATTGTGATGGCAAGGTTTAGATCCCTGGAGTGTGTGACTCTGAGGGATTGAGATTTCTTTAAGTGTAGCATGTCCAACAGCTCTGGGTTTGACATGGCCTTGTATGTTAAGCAGATATCACCTCTGAGTATACGATATGTGACAGAGTATAGCTGGAGTTTTTTAAGGCGGTCAGCGTAGGGCATCTGCTTTTGGCCTGTGATTTTTTTAGTGAGGTATTTCTGCGGCCTTTCCAGTTGTTGCAGATGTCTTGAGAGATACATACCAAATGGGGCGTTGTATTCTATAATGGGTCTAATGAGGGATGAGTACAATGGGACAATAACCTCCTTTTTTCTGGATGAAAAGCCCTTAGTGATGAGGTGTGCCACATAAAAGGATTTCCTGACTGTTGTGGTGATGTGGTTATCGAAGGTGAGACCACTGTCCACCTGTGTCCCTAAGTCTCTTATCACACTTTCGGTGTTTAGTGTACTGCCACCTATATGGTAATTCACGGATACATGTTTTTTCCCAAAGGGGATAACTATACATTTCTTGGCATTGAGCTTGAGCCCATCGCTCTGGCACCAAGCATCTGTTTCTGTAAGGCCCTTTTGTAGAATATCCACATCATTTGGGGATTCAATAATGGCTCCCAGTTTGCAGTCATCTGAAAATGTTGTTAGCCAGAGTCCCTTAGTGTTGGCCTGTACTTCAGAGAAGTAGATGCCAAACAAGAGTGGTCCCAGGACTGAACCCTGAGGTACACCACTTGTCACTTGTCTGGAGCTGGATTTGGAGTTGGCTACTTTTACAGTGTGGGTTCTATCAGTAAGCCAGTTAGCAACCCATTGGGTGACATAGGGATTAATGCCCAGCTTAGTAAGTGTATCTATGATTCCAGAGTGGGGGATGGTGTCAAATGCCTTGGCAAGGTCTAGATAGGCTGTGTAGACCTCCTTACCCTTGTCCATGGCTCTGGAAAATGATTTGAAGAAGTCAATCAGGTTCAGGAGACAAGATTGGCCCTTCACGATCCCAAACTGGGAGGGGTCCAGTGTTTGAAGGTTGCCAATGTCTTTGTTTATAAGTTCCATGATAATACGCTCCATGGCTTTGTAGATAAGGCTTGTCAGAATGATGGGACGGTAGTTTCCGGGATCCAAGGTGGATCCCCCCTTGTGGAGTGGGATAACTGTAGCTCTGTGCCACTCAGTGGGGATGAAACCTGAGGTGAGGCTATGATTAGACATGACACTTAGGTGAGGTGCCAGTTCATATTGTAGTTCATGTAGTACACAGCCCGGGATGTCATCTGGTCCCATGGATGCTGTATTCTTAGCTATGGAGAGTGTGTTTTTTACCTGAGTGGCCGTTTTTACCAGAATTTGGCAATCTTCCGGTATTGAGATGGGCCATTTAGGGGGTGAGAGGGGGTTGAAGTTGGTACTGAATTGATCTGCCAGGATATTGGCAATATCCTTGGGATCAGTATATTTAATGCCATTCTGTTTTAGCTCAGAGCAGATCTGAGCATTGCCATTTAGATTCTTGACATAGTTATAGAATGCCTTGTGGTTGTCTTTGGAATCTTTGGCAATTTTATTTTCGTAACTAGCTTTGGAGAATTTTATCAGGGATCTCAGTTTCTTACTGAGGCTGGTAAGGGAGGTTTTTGCATCCTGGGATTTTCCTCTTTTCTGCAACAGTTTCTTCCTTTTGTTGTAAAGTTTGTTAATGGCAGGGGACCAACAGATTGGCTTCCTTTTTTTGGATGAGAGCAACTTGGTTCTATTTGGGGTGGCATGATTCATGCATGAGTGGATGTGCTTGTACAGTGCCTTAGTGTAGGATTCAGCAGTTGAACTTTCAGTTCCTGTCTGCATGGGTGTCATGAAGTTTGTCACTTCTGACTTGAGTAGCATGAAGTTGGATTTGGAGAAGTTTTTTATGGAGGTTTCCTGATTGGGGGGGTGGGGTGGGGGTGGGATGTGGATGTTAAGGGTGATTAGCTTATGGTCAAACCTGACTAATGAGGGGGTGACCATAAGTGTGGAGCATCGATTTCCCATGTTGGTAATGACCAGGTCCAGGATATTGGAGCCCCTGGTTGGACTATGGATTAGTTGATCCAGGGCATTGGAATTTATGAATTCCAAGAACCGTTGGGCAAAGGTGTTGGTACATGAGAATTTTCCCAGTTAATGGCAGAGTAGTTAAAATCACCTAGTATTAGGGTGTTTGGTTCTATCTTAATATTTTCCAGTATGTTTAGAAAGGTGTAGTGAGACTCTTGGAGTATGGTGGGGGATCTGTAACAAGCTGCAGTTTGGATTGCAGTCTTACGTAGTGTTAGTTGCACCTGGAGAATTTCAGACGCATTGTGTTGGGCAACTAGCTTGGTGATGTGAATATCCTTGGTGAATATTAACACTCCTCCACCTTTAGTGATTCGGTCCTGGTTTGGTGGCCGAAAAGTGTGGTAAGAGTTGTAGCCTAGTATTGCAGGGGTGCTCTCTGGAGCCTTGAACCAGGTCTCAGTTACTGCACAGATATTGATGTTCTCCATTTTTAGGAGTGCCTCGAGAGAGTGCATTTTGAGGTTTAGACTTCTAGCACTGAGTAGCATTACCTTCAGATTTTGCATGCTTGTACCTCTTACGGTGGTGGTTTTGTCCTTTGAATTTTGCCTAAAAAAGGCACTATAGGGGTGGCAAGAGCCTTAGCCAGTAACCTAAATCCCAGGGGCGACAGGTGCAGACCATCTCTGGCAAAGCATTGTGGTCTGTCAATTATGTCGTCCCAGGCAGACAGATACTGGATCCCCTTTGAATGACACCAGAAGCTTAGCCAATTGTTGAAGTCAATCATTTTGTCCTTATATTGTGGTATAATTCTGGGAGAAGGCAGGATGCTACTCAGGGCTAGGATCATACCTGCCTGGGCCACATGATCCGAGAGCTCTTCCATTAATCTTTCATGTAGTCCAGGGAGGTACGTCTCAAGTCATTCACTCCAACATGGACAATGACAGAGTCATATTTGCACTTCTTGTGGAGTAACTTGAGTGCATGCGTTATGTGGTAGATCCTGGCCAACAGACATTGTATCAGCATGATGTTTCAGTCAGGTATGATATCTGATGCTGGCATGTGTGTCAGTACACTAACTGTGACCTATTTGGCAACAATATCACATACACGGCCATTGTTAGGGGACACAGACCACATATGGGTTGCAAACATCCAGATATTATGTAGACATCTGTACAGATGAAAGAAATGGCCTGTACAACAGTTTAACATGCTACATGTGAGGCAGATGCCATTAACATGCTATATAAAGTAATGCCATTGGGACGTGGTAAACAGCCATGGATGGTATACACATCAAAATAGTACAACCCACGCAGGATATGACTCTCACCCAAACACACCCACAGTTGCCAGTATTGAGATTAGAATCCCTACCTATTTAGTTATTTCTACTATGGTGTTACTCACCTAGATGCACCATGGAGTTTATATGAATTCGCTTTGTCCTGAGGTACTTCTAAGGTGAATGACATCAGCAGGTTTTGTAAAGTAGGGTTTTGGGAATTGTAGAGGGTGGTACACAACTCAAAATGGTAAAACCCACACACGATATGATTCTCAACCCCAACACATGCTCGCAAACACACACACACACACACACACACACACACACACACACACACACACACACACACACACACACACACACACACACACACTCTTACTTGCCATTATTGAGATTAGAGCCCTTTCCTATCTAGTGATTTGTATTATAGTGTTACATAGTTATCACAGACTCTACAGAGCTTATTGGGCTGACAATTGCCCAAAGGTGCTGATAAGGGGAATAGCCTCAGCAGGACTGATAAACTGGGGCACTCGGTGGGAAACTTATCAAAATACTTCTTCTTACAAACATGCACACTTACACACACACTTATATACACACACACACAGACACACAGACACACAGACACACACACACACACACACACACACACACACACACACACACAACCACACACACACACACACACACACACACACACACACACACACACACACACACACACACACACACACACACACACACACTTGTCAGATCCGAGAGTAGAAGCCCTGGCTATCTACTGATTTATACAATAGTGTTACACAGTTATCACACACACTACAGAGCTTACTGAGCTGACAACTGCCCAAAGGTGCTGATAAGGGAAATGACAGCAGCAGGATTGGTAAAGTAGGGCACTGGGTGGGAAACGTATCAAAAGGCTTCTTCTTATAAACATACACACTTACACTCACAGACTTGCCAGATCTGAGAGTAGAACCCCTGTCTATCTAGTGATTTGTACTATAGTGTTACACAGTTATCACACATGCTATGGTGCTTACTGGGCTAACAGCTGGCCAAAGGTGCTGATAAGGGGAATGACAGCAGCAGGACTGATAAAGTGGGGCACTGGGAAATGTTGTGGGTGGGAATGGCCTAAAACTGTTTCACCTACAAACACACACTCCTTCACACAACTATTTCACACACACACACACACACACACACACACACACACACACACACACACACACACACACACATACAAAGTTGCCAGTATTGAAATTAGAACCTCTACCTATCTCATTATTTGTACTATAGTGTTACACAGTTATTGCATGCACTACAGAGCTTATAGGTGTGATAGGTGTCCAATGGTGCTTCTAAGGTGAATAACAGCAGATGATCTTGTGAAGTAGGGCAGTGTGAAGTGTACTGAGTGGGAACAGTCTCCTAATACTTAGACTTACAGACAGAGACGCACACACCACACACACACACACACACACACACACACACACACACACACACACACACACACACACACACACACGCAGGTGATGTGACATTATGAACCCAACCTTGGTACTATTACACAATGAGGCTCACTTTCTATGCTGGCATGTGCAACTGTTTACAACTGGTATGCCACTGTCCACAGCAGGACATCACTGTATGCCATTCAGGGTATCTGTGTGTGAGACTCACTCTGTCTCTGTCCCCCTGTGTCTCTCTCTCCCTCTCTTTCTATCACTGTCTGTCTCTCACTTCCCCACATCTACATGTGTGTATGATTGGCATATGTTGTTATCTGTTGCCCATACATATGTCTGTGTATCTCATGCAACAGATGCAGATATATCACATATGGGCCACCTACAGCTAGCTGAGGGGAAATCCTTTCTGATGTGCATGCATGGGGACAGTTAAGGTGTACATAGCTGTCTGTATGCACAGACATATATACACAATATAGTCATATAGTCCAATGTGGGCTCCAACATGTCCTGTGATTCTTTAAGTGTAGGAGCATCCCCAGTGTGACCTTCTATAGTTAGAGTGGGACTCCATTCCTGAGATGGGTGTACTCCAGTCCAGGGTTTTGTGTGCTACAGCCATAACTCTCAGGAGTACACAGGACTTTCCTCAGGGTACTGTGTTTGTTTTGCAGACATTTTCTGACATATCTGTAGCCTGACACCGCAATGCATTGTGTCATTACCTAGTGACAGAAATCCTTAGATCATCACTGTGCTTTACCAGAGAAATACTAGTTGTATGATGCATAGACCAATATTATAGGGCAGCTATGTACATTGTTGACCAACAAGGCCATTTGTGAGGTGTGGCTACAGCCAGTTGAGTGATGATGCCTTGTGTAAATAGTCCAGCAACTTGGTGATATACTGACTGGGGTTCACCTGCTTGTGTGGTATCTTTCTAACCTGAGATGTCATATCCCTGTGTGGCCATACCTCTCCTCTGTACATTTTTTGATGGGTTGTCCAGATTTTTGGCTAGAGGTTTCATCCTGTCTACATAAGCTTATGTTTTTATGGCAAGTTAGTTACATATAATTGAAGAGCGATGTTACAAAATAATGACAGACATTAATGTTTCTGACTACATAACCTTCAGACAATTTCCACTACTGCAAACCACTCATCCTACCAACTTTCTCAGTATGTAAGGACGATATTTGCAATACATGCCTATTATTGTGCCTTTGTTCCAGTTTTATTTCTGCCCTTTTCCAGACATCTTACTATCAGAGGTTGGGAGTTATAGGTGTGGGTACAGAGTGCATTCTACTATGGTGGCATGTCCATTATATGTAAAAGCAAACATAAGAAAAAAGGATTATTGAGAATAACCACTGGCAACTGTACCAAAAATCACTTCTATTCACAGAAGCCTTAGCACCTCGGCTATACATCCTTCAAGATGTCCATTATATGTGTATTATATTCCACATAGCACTGTGACTTCCAGGTATGTCAGTGGCAGAGCAGTGGGTGTCACTGACATGCATAACAGTTGAAACTGCAGTTATGTGCACATGCCCCTGTCAAAGACGGCACTATACCTACAACACTACAAACAACTGCCAGGAGAATGTACTGGCCAGATCCTGGCAGTATTAACCACACATACACATAGCGCATTGACCCTTGCATATTGTGGACTGGCAACATGTTTTCATGTGTATTGGTACAGCCCTGACAATGTATGCTATGCTGCTATTTCCCTGCAAACATACATGTTACTGCATTTTTGTGGGTATATGGGTGGGCACACCTGTCAACTGTACACATTTGACAGACTGTTCTGATATTTGTTTTATATTTTGGTTCCATTTACCATACTATTGTGCCCTGTCCTGGGGACTAGAAGCATATCAGTAAAGAGCACAGGTCAAATTGTAATGGCATACATTTGAGTTTCAGACTTCTTACCCTTCATAGCCTTACTGCAATTGCAAGTCCTGCTGTGCTATCACTGCATGAGACTGTAGCTGGTAATTCAACATTGTTGCCATTTGTGTGCCTTTACCAGACATTTCTCTGTGGTTTTCTACAGCTGACTTGCTGTGTGGGTGTGAGGGATGGGTATGGAACCCCCACACTGACATCCATGCCTGTGACCTATGACCCCCCAATTAGTTGTACCCACACATATACTGCAGTGGGATTTGCCACCTTGGGTACTACTGCATAGTGTGTTGAGGCCAGTTTTGGGCAAACATTTTCTGGTGTCCCACAAAGCTGTCAGTTGTCTGCTGCTATCCCATTAGGCCTCCTCATTCCCTTGCATGCATGCATCATTACCATAGATATGCTACCAAAACATACTAATCCATTCATTTATTGTTAAAAACTGACTTACCTTGTGCCTGTGGCAGTTGTGAGGATGGTGCTTGAGGAACACCTATGTTGGATGAACACAGTACACTACCAAAAAACCACCACTGAAAATATTAACAAAAAACTAAAGAGCAGAATAACTGCAAAAGGAATGGATGCCAAACCATGCAGGTAAAATTCAAACTATTTAATGGTGCTTCCTGGTACCTCAGCCAGGTGCCTTCAAGGGAGTAACTTTTACACCATTAACAAACCCAAGTTATATGAAACACAGACAATTAACAATTATTCAATCAATCTATATAACAATTGAAAATTACATCACCATAGTGAGACAAAACTTTGACCCCCCCCCCCACCAATGTGCATAAATCACCCAGGACATTGCAATATTAAAACTATTGACAAACAAGCAGCTTCTGGATGCTAAATGCTTTATGAAATTAAACAAGTTTGCGTCAAATACCATTTCAATGCTTCTGTAATATATTGTTATTTATACCCCATGTAATCAAATTTAAAAATATGAACTTTATATTTGTTTATTACTGTTCATGTTTACAAAATGCAAGTATTAACTTCCTGATTAAGACCTTTGGGATGAAGAGTACCAAAATTAATGATTAACTTACCTTCCAGCTGTAACAATTTACTTAAATAATCAGTCCACTTGCTATAGTTAGGTTTGGCCAAGATGCTAAAAAATAAGCTAACATCCGACCCTCCATGCACTGCATGAAAATGATTGGCTACCAGGCTTTCCAACCTACCATTCCGAATATCAACCAAATGTTCCATTATATGGCTCTTGGCCATTCTTTTAGTTTGGCCAATGTACTATTTAATTGGTGTGCACCCACACCCAATGATGTATACAATCCCACAAGAATGGCAGTTGAAAGAGCCTATGGCCTTATATTTCTTTTTATTAATGAAGGCCCTATCCAAATTTTTGGCCTTGCCACAAACCCTACAGCTGCCACAAGGGTAACAGCCCAAACGATCAACCCTGACTTTGATTTTCCTCAAATTTAGAAGTTCCTTAAGATTAAGAAATCTACTATATGTAAAAGTTACCCTATTAGGGAACAAATTTGCCAAGGCTGGATCGTCACAAACTAAAGGCCAAAATCTATCCACTGATCTCCTTAGTATATCCGAAAGTGGAGAATATTTGAAAACAAAGAATAATCTATATTTGGAAACAAAGAATAATCTATCATCCCTATCTGTTTCTCTTATGTCTCTTGACTTTGAATCAAAATCATCCTGTATACTATTATAAAAGCTATGGCATTGAAATCAGAAACAGGATTATCACTTAACTTGATATAAACTGAAACATCATTCAGCAATTCCTCTGTCATGTTGTTGTACCTAGCTCTAGATAACACCACCCAATTCCCACCTTTGTCAGCTTGAGTATACACATAATTGCTATTAGCTGCCTGTAACATTTGCAAAGACATCCACTCATTTTTATCTGAGTTGCACTTTTCATATTCTTTTCTGAACTTGTTATAGTCAAACTCAATTTTTCTGCATAAAACATTCTCAAACTGGCAAATAGTAGGTGAGGCTTTGGGGGGTACAAAATTGTGAGTATAAGGAACAGGGGGAACAGTTAATTCCCCATAACCTGTAAAAAATCCAACATTGTTTCATTCATGGTGTCAGTATCTTCCCTACACCACACATCATTTATATCAACCAACATATTATCATGCAAAGACATTTTCATTAAAGAATCATCAGAAGCATTGCTTAAATTCAGATCATTAGTCTCACTATTAACTCCCAGTCTAGTGTCATTAGCTCATTCTACCTAATACAGAGAGAACATCTGAGAAGGCCTTCTGTTACTCCTTTCTCCCTTTCTTAAAAAAAAATTGCCTGAATCTCCTTGTATTCTGACTGTGCTTCTTAAACATTTTGGAAATACAGAGTATATTTTAGTACATTTATTATAACTTTATTTGCCTTAATATTGCTACAACTCAAGTGCTCTAGGTTGCACTGCATCTGAATTGTTTGTGTTTTTAGCTGCTTTTCTGTATATATAGGCTTCTCTGTATATGTAAACTAGCTACTTATTTTACTGTATTACTGCCTCTTAAATCATTTTTCAGTTATGCACATGCCTTGCTTCATTTAATAATTGTTACATTCTAATTTTGTAGCGTTTTAATTGCATTTACTGTTTAGCACTACACACTCAAGTGTGTTAGCCTTTTCTGTTTATTTACTGTATTATTGCATTGTTTAGCCTGTTTTAACAAAAAAAAAATACTATCTTGTTTGCTCGTCTCCCACATTTCCTAGCCAGTATAGTCCAGATTCCTGGCTTTGCTTGTCTCAGAACTTTATTTTCCGTGTTCAGAGCTGTCCAGACCTTGCTGTGGTGGAGGGAAGTCCTACTGCTTGCCAGTGGGAATGGTGAGCATTGTACTACCTGTGTAACACTGCAGGAGTGGATTCCAGGTCTGAAATTGTAATTTTATTAGCCTTTTTGGGCTGATTTCTATCCCTTTCAACTTTCTGGCTTAAAAATGTGTGTGTTTGTGCATTTTTCACATCGTGTAACACGGCAGGGCTACAGTTAAACTATTCCAGGTGCCAGAAAGTCTGCTCTTCAAATTTTCCCTTAGAGCTAGCCGGTTTCTCAGTAGTAGCACTAAAATCTGAACCCCTGTGACTAGCACTAGCTCTAGAACCTGCTGGAAAGTACTAGGAAACCTGAAACTGATACAAGCACTTAACTCTCCTTGTCAATAAGGAGAAATTACTCGTAGGCACTAGACAGCCTATAGCTGCAAAGTACCTTGCAAAGGTAAGGGAAAACTGCTCTTGTAATTTACAAAAAAAGCACTTAAACAGGCATGCCCAAGGGTCAGCTTCCGGTGATTTCTCCTGTCCACCCGGCGAATCTGGGCATACTGGGGCAATGCAGCAACTGCCTTATGTACACAGACAACCCTCTCCTACCAACCAACACAACAACCTGCGAGAGATGCAATTACATAGCCAAACTGGAAGCAAAGCTCTCTCCAGCCAAGATTGTGCTAGACAGTCAAAAAGAGAAGGTTAACATCTGCACTACACCTCAAGCAACACATAGCACTTCAAAACCCACACCATCAATACCCACACATAGCAAAACTAAATCCACATATGCGGAGGCCCTTAACATTAACCTGCCCAAGCAACAAGAACCTCTGAAGCTGAAATGCAAACAAACAGCAATCACAACTAAAGTGACACATAGCTGACAACACTAGTGTGCCACCCAACAACAGCCACTAAGGCAAGACAATGTACCCAACATTTTAGTCATAGATGACTCTATAGTCAGGCACACTGATGTCCTACTCACCAGGCTGAACAAGGAGAAAATTACAGTCAACTGCCTGTCGGGTGCCAGGATCCACCACATAATGCATGCACTCAAGTCACTCCGCAACAAGCACAAATATGACTCTGTCATTGTCCATGTTGGAGTGAATGACTTGAGACGTACCTCCCTGGACTACATGAAAAGAGACATGGAAGAGCTTTTGGATCATGTGGCCCAGGCAGGTATGACTCTAGCCCTGAGTAGCATCCTGCCTTCACCCAGAATGATACCACAGTATAAGGACAAAATGATTGACTTCAACAATAGGCTAAGCTTCTGGTGTCATACAAAGGGGATACAGTATCTGTCTGCCTGGGAAAACATGATCGACAAACCATGATGCTTTGTCAGAGATGATCTGCACCTGTCACCCCTGGGATTCAGGTTACTGGTTAAAGCTCTTGCCACCCCTATAATGCCTTTTTTAGGCAAGGTTCAAAGGACAAAACTACCACTGTAACAGATACAAGGAAGCAAAATCTGAAGGTAATGTACTCAATGCTAGAAATCTAAACCTCAAAATGCACTCTCTCGAGGCACTCCTAAAAATGGAGAACATCGATATCTGTGTAGTAACTGAGACCTGGTTCAAGGCTCCAGAGAGGACCCCTGAAATACCAGGCTGCAACTCTTACCAGACATTTTGGCCACAAAACCAAGCCCAAAACACTAAAGGTGGAGGAATGCCCATATTCACCAAGGATATTCACACCTCCAGGCTAGTTGCCCAACACAATGCATCTGAAATTCTCCAGGTGCAATTAACACTAGGTAAGACAGCAGTACAAATTGTAGTTTGCTACACATCCCCCACCATGCCCCAAGATTCTCACTACACCTTTCTCAACATACTGGAAAATATTAAAATACAAACACCCTAATACTGGGTGATTTCAACTACCCTGCCATTAACTGGGAAATCTACTCAGGTACCAACACCTTTTCCCAACGGTTCTTGGAATTCATAAATTCCAATGCCCTGGATAAACTAACCCATTGTCCCACCAGGGGCTCCAATATCCTAGACCTGGTCATTACCAACATGGGAGATAGATGCTCCACACTAGTGGTCACCCCCTCATTGGTCAGGTCTGACCAAAAGCAAATCACCCTTGACAAACAACATCCTACCCCCACCCCCAGTAAGGAAACCTCCGTAAAAAACTTCTCCAAAGCCAACTTCATGCTACTGAAATCAGGAGTGACAAACTTCATGACACCCATGCAGACGGGATCTGAAAGTTCGACTGCTGAATCCTACACTAAGGCACTGTACGAGCACATCCACTTGTGCATGAATCATGCCATCGCAAACAGAACCAAGATGCTCTCCTCCAAAAAAAGGAAGCCAATCTGGTGGTCCACTGCTATAAACAAACTATATAACAGAAGGAAGAAACTGTTGCAGAAAAGAGGAAAATCCCAGGATGCAAAAAACTCCCCCACCAGCCTTAGTAAGAAGCTGAGATCCCTCAAAAAATCCTCAAAAGCTAGTTATGAAAATAAAATTGCCAACTATTCCAAAGACAACCACAAGGCATTCTATAATTATGTCAAGAATCTAAATGGCAATGCTCAGATCTGCTCTGAGCTACAACAGAATGGCATTAAATATACTTATCCCAAGGATATTGCCAATATCCTGGCAGATCGATTTAGTACCAACTTCACCCCCCTCTCACCCCCTAAAGGGCCCATCTCAATACCAAAAGATTGCCAAATTCCGGTAATCATGGCCACACAGGTAGAAAATGCACTTTGCAAAGCTAAGATTACAGCATCCATGGGACCAGATGATATCCCGGGCTGTGTACTACATGAACTATAAAATGAACTGGCACCTCACCTAAGTGTCATGTTTAATCATAGCCTCACCTCAGGCTTCGTGCCCACTGAGTGGTGCACAGCTACAGTTATCCCACTCCACAAGGGGGGATCCACCTTGGATCCTGGGAACTACCGTCCCATCAGTCTGACGAGCCTGATCTGCAAGGGCATGGAATGCATTACCATGGAACTTATAAACAAAGATATTGGCAACCTTCAAACACTGGACCCCACCCAATTTGGGTTCATAAAGGGCCGATCTTGTCTCCTGAACCTGATTAACTTTTTCAAATTAGTCTCCAGAGCTGTGGATGAGGGTAAGGCGGTCCACACAGTCTATCTGGATCTTGCAAATGCCTTCGACAGCACCCCCCACTCTGGAATCATAGATAAACTTACTAAGTTGGACATAAATCCCTACGTCACTCGATGGGTTGCTAACTGGCTTACTGACAGAACCCAGACAGTAAATGTAGCCGACTCCAAATCCAGCTCCAGACAGGTGACAAGGGAAGTACCTCAGGGTTCAGTCCTGGGACCACACTTGTTTGGTATCTGCTTCTCTGAAGTACAGGCCAACACTAAGGGACTCTGGATATCTGCACACTGGGAGCCATTATTGTATCCCCAAATAATGTGGATATTCTACAAAAGAGCCTTACAGAAATAGATGCTTGGTTCCAGAGCCATGGTCTCAAGCTTATTGCCAAGAAATGTATAGTTATCCCCTTTGGGAAAAAACATGTACCCATGAATTACCACATAGGTGGCAGTACGCTAAACACTGAAAGTCTGATGAGAGACTTAGGGACACAGGTGGACAGTGGTCTCACCTTCGATAACCACATTGTCACAACAGTCAGGAAATCATTTTATGTGGCACACCTCATCACTAAGGGCTTTTCATCCAAAAAAAAGGAGGTCATTGTCCCTCTGTACTCATCCCTCATTAGACCCATTATAGAGTACAATGCCCCATTTGGTATGTACCTCACAAGACATCTGCAGCAGCTGAAAAGGCCGCAGAAACACCTCACTAAAAGAATCACAGGCCTAAAGCAGATGCCCTATGCTGACCATCTAAAAAAACTCCAGCTATACTCTGTGGCATATCGTCTACTCAGAGGTGATCTCTGCTTAACATACAAGGCCATGTCAAACCCTGAGCTGTTGGACATGCTCCACTTAAAGAAATCCCAATCCCTCAGAGTCACATGCTCCAGGGATCTAAACCTTGTCATCACAATGAACAAAACATGCTGGAGGGATAGGTTCCTGACCCAGAGACTCCCCATACTTTGGAATAGACTGACCATACATGTCAAGCAGAGCACCTCCTTGGCCTTCTTCAAAAGGAACCTTGACTATTGGATGGGAGATAGGAAATTCACCTTGAAGATCACGTCAGTTGCCCTGCTAGACAGGGGTCCAGGGAAGTAAATATTGTGGGAAGAAATATCCAGGGAATTGTTATGGCTAGGCTTGTATAGGCCCTAGGGCCGATAGCCTAATGCCAACCTATGAACCTATGAAACTATGAGTTCCCATAAACAGAAAAGTCATTGACTGAAATACCATTAGAAAGTCTAGTTTCTTTTTCTCCTCTGGCCACCACCACTGTTATTGTTCTGCCATCTCCAACCATGGCCCTTGGATTGCTGTGCAGTTGGAAACTGTTCCTGCTGATATACCCCTTCCGAATTAAGCTCCTCGAATGAAACATGTTTTTTACTACTGGACACCATTTCCACAGAAGAGACCGAAGAACGTTGCACAGTGCACTACCTACACATGGTAAGTTACAGGTAATGTGATGTGTGTGTCATCCATTTTCCTGTGTGTGCAAGTCAGAGAGTGGTGCCAGTCCCTGGGGTCTCTACAGTGTCAGTGTGTGTGCTATGCATTGCCTCTTTGCAAAGGCCTGAGCATACTGGACACACCTCAGTCTGCCTACAGGAGCAGGCTCAGGGGCCTTTTCCTCTGAGTCCCTCTGTGCCTGTGGGTATTTTGGCAATGGTGGTGGGCTGTGTGAGCCTTACCCATGCTGTTACTGCTGCACCTGTTTCCACAGGATCATATTGTGTAGCATGGCATATACTATGAACATGTGTGCACATGTGGCTGGTGAGTACTGGAAGGCTCCACCAGATATGTCAAGGCAGTGGAACCGTGAATTGAGCATCCCAAACACACACTTCTTAATGATCCTGGTCTGTGCATATGCTTCGTTATGGAGTTCTTGTGTGGGTGTGTGTGCATTTCTGATGGGTGTCATCATCCATAGCTCCAGTGCATAGCCAGCATCCCCCACCAGATGGCCATATGGGATGCCCCCACTGGAAAATACTTGGTACAGCTTTGACAAATGCCAGATGTGGGAGTCATGATAGCTTCCAGGGCTGCCAGCACACACATTCATGATAATGCCCTGAGCATTGCACATGACCTGGCAGTTGATGGAGGGGAATCCCTTGCAGTTTATGTGGACCCTACCCTGTCACCCTACCCCATTCACCAAGTGGTGCTTTGATGTGGATGTGCATGCAGCCCAGTACCTCCGGGTATTCTGCTATATGGTGGAAGAGACACATATTGCTGGTCCTCTCCTCACGGGTGTTGGGGAAGTAAATGTGCTCACTGGCATGTGGTAGCATGGCATCCAGGAACTGGTGGAGTTCCCTGGATGCAGATGTCTGCGAGACCCCCATGATGTCTCCAGTAGGTCTTTGGAAAGTACCTGTAGCAGTCACTTCCAACAAACCCATCTGTTGTCCAGAGAAATGTACTAGTTTGAAAAATATTTTCCTGCTTTATAACCAAAGCTGTGATCAACTGATAAAATCTTATTAACAGTTATCAGAAGCTAACAGCTCAGCTGGTGACTATTTGTACTCCACTTTCTTGGCCAAAACTTGGAACTCCCTTCCTCTCACTCTAATAAACAAATAAGCACCATTTCATTTAAGCCACAAATAAGGGAGTACCTAAAAATCTCAGACAATAAATGTTCTACCCCTTACTTTCACCATTCCAACCAGTATATCCTCAGAAACCGGACCCAATTCTCTTCCTTGCCTTTTACCTCTTCCTCTCCCCTTCTGCCTTCTATAAATACTAAAAAATTATGTCTCAGTTCTTAATGCTAATCCTTCACTAATCCTCTTTTTCTTTCCTTCTATAAAGCTATTTTTTAAATATGCTTTGCATGTCTTTACATGCTGTTGCTGTAAATTAATAATATTCCATTTAATGTACTTGCATTAATTCCTTTTATACCACTGCTTTATGTAACATAATTTCTCTTGAGCTTTGTTTCCCTGGGCCTATGCTGAAAAGGGATGGCTTTCTGCCCATTTGGACTATGCTATAGACAAATGCAATAAATACGTAAAAAAGTAGAACAACATACACAACAGACCTATCTATTGTGCACTTTTCACATATTTAACATTCTCTGCTCTTTCTCTTTCCCTTAAACCAGGCTTCCTGTTCTAAACTGAGGCCGATAATTGTCATTATCAGAATTATAAAATTATAAGTAATGAAAGTGGGAGAATATATACTAAATCTGAGTTTGTGGCACTTTAAAGTATTATATCAGGTACAAGGATCAGTGACATCAGAGTTAATTTATATAGTTAGTCAAATTAGTCGAGGGCACAGCCCCTACAAACACCAGGGGCTGTAGGCATTATTCCCCCTTGCAAAAGTAGTTTAGAAGTAATAGAGTTTCAAAATTCACTCTTATTGTCGAAGCTGAAGAGCACTTGGTTTTAACCTTTAAATTATTACTGCTGACAACTGTGAAAATTGAATTTCTTAAAGTCTTATTTTTTGCCATTTAACCAAAGGAAGAGTGTCATCTCAGGTAATACATTTAGCATTACAGACTAAGGGTGCAGAGCTGTCTCAACTGAAAAAAATATGACTTTAACTTTCACAATTTTCCGCAATCATAATAGCTGAAATTTATAAAGATAACTACAAGTTATGTCTTTATAGTTATAGTCACAGTCTACTTGGTGTCATCATTGAAATAGGTTTATTGCCCACCCCAATGATTCCTTTCACCTTTTGTTGTCAGGTCTCTGTCTTCTTGATTGGCTCTGAGCATTAGTGGCCCATTCTGTGGATCCACAACCTTGTCCATTAACAAGAACTTTCTAATATCCATGAAATGATTAGTCTATATATCCTCCTGCCAATGATCCTTCAGGTGAGCCCTTCAAATCTCCTTCAGACGAATCGTACTCTCCTGTATGTTCATCTCATCCAGAAAGTACATATACAGAAGATAGTAGGTACTGATGATTCCCTGGACTGCAGAAAGAACTTCTTCAAAGAGAAGGATGTAGATTAATAGAATGGACTACTAGAATGGAAAGTGTAGAAAGAAAAGAGATTTAGCTTCTGCAGACATCACTTAAAACATCCCACAGTCATTTCTTTCTGTTTTGTTGCCAGCTGCTTTTATCAGTCTGAACTACCTCTCCTTATATGGTCTCCGGAAATGCACACCATATTAAAATCTTGGTCTGACCAGGGACCAAGAGAATGGAGGTATTATGTCTTTGTTTTTTGGAGACTGATCTTGATGGACACACCCCAGCATTCTTTCTACTTCTGCCACATCCCTTTCACTCTGTTTCTGATGGTTCAGTGCAAGTGTGATCAATAATCCAAAATCTTTTTATTTCTGTGCTGTCATTAATTCCCCACCACACATAATAATGTATACATTTGGGGGCATGGTTGGCAGCCCAAAATGGAGGACTAAGTTATATTTGCTCCTTTGCTCTTACTGAGTATATTTTTCCAGTGTGTATAGAGGAGCATAGTGGATGCTAAAATGATTTCAGGAAACAAATCTCCTCTTGCAGCAACAGTAGAGGCAGCCAATGAGGTTTGTGAAAAACAAATGTTATCACAAATGATGGAGATACTGCACAATGCTGTTGGAGATTAAGGGGTTGCTGAGTTGGATTCATAAATAATAGGAGAGTATTACCCAAATCCAGCCAGACATGCAGCAGATATAAGCTGATCCACAAGAAAAATTAAACCGCTATCACACAGGTGGAACAGAAAATATCCTATCTAGAGTTTGAATTTGTCCAGCTATCTAACAAAGTTGATAATTTACAGAATAAATACTGCTGAAGTAATATTCATCTCTAGGGGGTCCTCAACAGAGTACAAGATAAGGATTCAATGATTTTTTCTATAATAAATTTTTACCTGCCCTAAATTTGCCTACAGTCATGGATTAGTACATTGACCAAATTAATAGGGGTGGGTAAAAGCATGAAACAGACAAGTTTCCAAGGCAAGTAATTGTGAAATTACATAACTAGACTTCCAAGGAATGGATGCTCAATACCATTTACCTACTATATGGTGTTCATGGAGACTAGCACATTATCTGTACATATCTGGATTATATTAAGGCTTTATACCTGAAAAGAGCAGCATTAACTGGTACTTGGCAAGAGCTAAAATACCGGGACATTTTATATTGGGCAGCCTATCCTACAGACTTGGTGGTCATTGTTGATTATTCTAGGTGATGCTTCATGTCCCTGAAGGCAGGTCAGGACTTTCTGTAGCAGTGGAATGACTCCTCACACCCCAGGGAGCTTACCCAGCAGCATGGTGACAAAGGAGCAGAAAAGGAAGTATTTGCAAATTCTGAAGGACAGTCATGGATGCAAACCCCATCAGGTAATGGACTGGGATGCTAGTTGTCAGAGACATAGAGATACATCTGAAGGTGAGGAAATTGAGGACTTATGCTCTGCTTGCAAGCATGACAGGGATGATAATGAAGAGGTTCACTCATGTTCTGACTCAACTCAGGATCCAGTATGGCATATGGATGTAGGGCAAGTTATGGAGATACTTTTCCTATCTCTACTTGTCCTCATGTCACCTGAGTTGACTGGACATAGGCCAGCATGCAGGAGGTGTATGGTGCTTTTGCTCTACAGATAGAGAATGCTGGACACACACATGAGGATTTACAGTATAAATCTTCTGACTCTAAATATTTTACTAGTTATACAAAACATGCCTCTTTGGATGAAAAAAACTTAGCAATTTCATCAAGAGTTGTCTCACTAAGCAAACTACTGTTTAGGGAGTACTAGAACTTAGTTTCTGTACAGATTCATTGGTTATGTTCATAGGTTTGTAGACTATAGCAGGCTTGGCTAATAAAAGAATCAAGCCCTGTACCTTGTATAGCTGAGGCAAGATCCTGACTATTATGCCAACCACACTCTGTAAATGCACTTCTCACTCAAGAGTTCCAACATTTGTAGATTCATAAAAATAAGTGATTTCAAGACTATTGACCCAAAAGGGCCTTTTTAAGCCTTGTCATGCTTCACAAAAGTGGTAACCAAACCCTGTGCTTTGTATCGGTAAGGTCAACACTTTGGCCATTATACTAGCCCTCAACAGAGCAGTTTTGACATGAGGGCTTGAAATTTTACATATGGAGGTGGTTATGAAATGTCAAGCTTTTCTATCTAAATATTTTGCCGGTTGTACTCTAGTTATATAACTCTTTTTTTCATGATATACTTATTCTCTGCTCATGAAATGTAGCATTCTTGCTAATTTTTTTGCTGTGTGTTAGTGGCATTTTACAGCTTTTTGTTATATAATGTTATAGAATTTTGTGACTGTTCAACTTCTTTTTTTATTGAGGATTATGAGGGGGAGTGAAGGGGCCATTCATGTTGCTCTGCCTATACTGTATTTTCATGGCTCCCAGTGCTACTTCAGCTTAAGAGTTTAGATCTTACAGTGATCCAAGGGTCCAGATGGACTAGCCCAGGCAGATGGTGGAGAATACAGATGATGGGAGCATACCTCTCAATCTCTTACAGCAAGAAGTTTGAAAAAGCCATCAATAATGGGGGACAAAGCCCAAAAATTGGGACACTTTTTAAATTTTCAGAAGGTTATGAAGTCTTAAACACAAATGCCTGTCATTATTTTCTTTTTTTTACTCAAATGATTTTTATTTTGATGAAATAACACAACAATGTATGAAGACAAGATGATCAATTTCAATAATTGGCTTAAGTATTGGTGTCATTCAAAGGGGATCCAATGCCTGTCAGCCTGGGATGACATGCTCGACAAGCCACGATGCTTCGCTAGGGATGGCTTGCACCTGTCACCCCTGGGCTTTCGGATATTGGCAAAGGCTCTTGCTACCCCCATAGTGCCTTTTTTAGGCAAGACTCAAAAGACAAACCCACCTCCATAGGTATCACAAGGGATAAGAAACTACGAGTAATGCTACTCAATGCCTGAAGTCTAAACCTCAAGATGCACGCACTCGAAACTCTCCTTAGCATGGAGAACATCGATATCTGTGCAGTAACAGAAACCTGGTTCAAGGCTCCTGAGAGCACCATAGCACTACCAGGTTATACCTCATACCATGCTTTTTGGCCCCAAAACTTCGACCGAATCACAAAAGGAGGGGGAGCATCAATATTCGTCAAAGATACCCACACCTCCAGGTTGGTGGCACAGCACGAAGCATCAGAGACTATCCATGTGCAACTAACAGTGGGTAAAACTGCCTACCAGTTTATAGCCTTCTACAGACCACCCTCCCAAACCCAGGAACCCCACTCAGCCTTCCTGAGAACACTGGAAAATATGAAGGTCTCTCCAAACACCATTATATTGGGCGACTTCAACTACCCAAACATAGACTGGGAGCATTACTCTAGTTCAAACACCCTAGCCCAAAGGTTCCTAGAATTTGTAAACTCAAATGCTATGGAACAACTTGTTACCACTCCCACAAGAGGGGAAAACATACTGGACCTGATCATCACCAACATGGGGACTCTATGCTCCAGACCAGAAGTGTATCCCTCACTTGTAAGATCAGACCATAAACTAATCTCACTGGATATTCACATCCCGGCTCCACCCCCTGCCCAGAAAACCACGGTGAAAAACTTCTCTAAAGCAAATTTTACACTCCTCAAAACCAAGGTGGAATCCTTCAAAGCCCCCGGGCCTGTGGAAAATACGTCCCAGACCGCAGAATCCTTTATAAACGCATTCTATGAACACCTTCAGGAATGCATGGATCATGCAATCCCAAATAAAACCAAGACCCAATCCTCCAAAGGCAGACGTCCTGCCTGGTGGACCCCAGCCATAAACAAACTATACAATAGAAGGAGGAAGCTACTACATGATAGAGCAAAATCCCAAAAAGGGAAGGCATCTCTGATCAGTATTAGCAAAAAACTACGGGCACTCATAAAATCGTCTAAGGCCAGCTTCGAGAAAAAGATTGCACAGGACACTAAGGATAATCACAAGGCTTTCTTTAGTTATGTTAGGAACCTGGGTGGGAATTCCCAGATATGCTCAGAATTAGTCCAAAATGACAAAAAATACACCGAACCCACATACATTGCCAACATCCTAGCTGACAGGTTCAGCGCAAACTCCCCCCCCCACCAAAAGGGCAAATATCTATCCCAGCAGAGTGCTGCCCCCCCTGACTTCTCAGATGCTCAGGTAAGAGCCACCCTCTCCAAAGCAAAAAACACAGCATCAATGGGACTAGACGGTGTCCCAGGCTGCATCCTACATGAACTCCAAGAAGAGCTAAACCCAAACATAAAACTACTGTTCACTCTCAGCCTTACTACAGGATATGTACCCAAAGAGTGGCATACAGCAACAGTGGTCCCTCTCCACAAAGGTGGTGCCTCAACGGATCCTGGAAACTATCGCCCCATAAGCCTGACTAGCTTGGTATGCAAAGCTATGGAAAGGATCATCATGGACCTCATAAATAAAGATATTGGGGACCTACAGACACTGGATCCTACCCAGTTCGGCTTTGTTAAGGGCAGATCCTGCCTCTTAAACCTGGTCAATTACTTTGAAACAGACACCAAGGCCATTGACGAGGGGAAGGTGGTCCACACAGCCTACCTGGACCTCATAAAAGCCTTCGATACAATACCCCACTCGGGCATTATAGATAAGCTCACCAGCTTAAATATAAACCCCATGTCACTAGATGGGTTGCAAACTGGCTCAAGGACAGAACCCACATGGTTAGAATTGCTGGAGCCATGTCAGACTCCAAACCAGTTACAAGTGGCATCCCACAAGGCTCAGTCCTGGGACCTCTCTTGTTCGGTATATATTTCTCGGAGGTAGAGGCCAACACAGAAGAACTGTGGCTGACCAAGTTCACAGATGACTGCAAACTGGGCGCCATAATCGACTCTCCAGCCGACACAAGCATCCTCCAAAAGGGCCTCATAGAAACAGACAACTGGTGCCAGAGCCATGGCCTCAAGCTAAACGCCAAAAAGTGTATGGTCATCCCCTTTGGCAAAAACAAAGTTCCCACAAATTACCACATAGGTGGTAATCCATTAAGTACGGAAGAAGTAATTAGGGACCTGGGGACCCAAGTTGATAGCAATCTCTCATTTGACAACCACGTGGCCAAAGTGGTTAGAAAAACATTTTATATAACCCACCTAATCATGAAGGGATTCACATCTAGATCAGGGGAGGTCATCGTGCCTCTTTACTCATCCCTCATCAGGCCCATAATTGAGTACAATGCCCCTTTTGGGATGTACCTTACCAGACACCTGCAGCAACTGGAAAGACCCCAAAAGTACCTCACCAAGAGGATCAAAGGGCTCAAACAGATGCCATATGCTGCCTGGTTAAAGAAACTCCAGCTCTACTCAGTGGCATACCACCTGCTCAGAGGCGATCTGTGCCTGATGTATAAAGCAATGTCCAACCTGGAATTAATGGACATGCTGCACCTCAGAAAATCCAAATCCCATTGAGCCATGCGCTCGAGAGACTTGAACCTCAGCACTGAAATAAATAGGACATGCTGGAGGGACAGATTCATAACCCAGAGGCTCCTTTCACTCTGGAATAAAATCCCAGTCCAGGTTAGGCAGAGTCCCTCATTGACTCTCTTCAAGAGGAATCTTGATGAGTGGATGGAAGATCGTAGGTTTACCCTGGGTATCAATCCTGTGTCACTGTTAGACAGAGGCACAGTATACTAACCTCGAAAAAGGGCATAGCAAAATTAATTTAAAATGGGTGGCGAAAGCCAAACACACTCTGGCTAGGCTTATAAATGCCCTAGGGCAGATAGCCTAGTATGAAACTATGAACCTATGAACCTATATCAGTATAGATAGCTTGAAGAAATTTGTTAATCTCATTCCAATATGGTTTAATATTAGTACAGTCATAAAAAATATGAGACCAGTCAGCATTAGTGGACAAATGGCATCTCCAACATAACTTGCTGTTTGAAGGATTCATTTCTGAGAGTTTCTCAGGTGTCAAAAAGGATCTGTGTAGACATTTCCAATGAAAAATCCTCCAGAATTGTGAGTAAGAAGTTAGTTTAACTGGAAATAAAATGCTTGTTTTATCTTCCATTGCTAATGATACTTGAAACCCTTTACTTACGTATTGCCAGTAAGAATCTTTAGGAGCTGTCTTATAGACAATTAAAGTGTTATATAGATATGATAATTCATTCTTAACATTGATATTATTATATAGTATTCCAAAAATCCAGTTTATAATTTTTGGTACGGTTTTGTAGGATAAGTTATGTATTATTCTACACAGATCCTTAGTGTATGTTGTGACAGTTTGAAGAACCAACCAGTCATTAGGGAATAGGCCATAGATTGACAATATACTTTGTGTGTTCAAAGCTTGTTGGTTTTCAGTACATTGCAACCAACAAAATAGGTTATTATTGTCCCATAAACCAAAAATCTCTCTATGTGTTTTATCAGGGAAATCCCTTGTAATAGTAAATGGTATTAAAAATCTATGCCACAGTTTTATATCTAAATTTGTGTTAATGAATTTTTTAAATGCATTAAAAATATTGTTTATTAGTGTTAGTTTAGTTAATTTTTTTATACTATATTGTAAAGTTAAACTTAAATAGTGCCATATCTTGTTATCTTTGTCAGTTACCAAAGTATTCTTTGATAAATAATTTTCATTCATTAGTATAATGGAGTGTAAATGTTTCCAATTGGAACAGTATCTAGGATTTATCCAATTCATCACTATTTTAATTATAGATGCTTTTATATAAGTTTTAGTCTCTGGGAATTTTAACCCCCCTTGTTCCCATTTTCTGATATGATGAGAATATGCCACTCTGTTTCTTTTGGGGTACCATAGGAATTTCATCAGAGTTGAAGTGATTTCTTTAAGGATTTTCTTTCCCAGGGGAAGTATAAGGGCTTTTGCTATATATAATATTTTAGGTAACAAAACCATTTTTATCAGTTGTAACCTATCATCAAATGTTATAAACAAATTATTCCATTTGCTTATTAATTTCTTGATTAAGTCTATGGCTTTAGCATAGTTTAGGTGTAAGGTTTCCTGTATTTTCTTGCCTAGGACTGCTCCGAAATAGTCTAGAGTTGAAACTTGGTTTCCAATAATATAATTAACTGGAACATATATGTTCTATTTTTATTTAATAATAAATATTTTGATTTAGATTTGTTGAAAGAGAGTCCTGAGATATTTTGGAAATTTGTTGATACTATATCCATTTCACCTAACACTTCCTTTGAGTTGGGTAAGGTAAGTAAGACATCATCAGCAAACATCATTATTATATTGGTCATATATATTTATACCTCTTATCTTTGGGTTATTACGTATTAAATTGGCAAGTATTTCTATGGCCAGAGCAAATAGGATAGGGGACATGGGACATCCTTTTCTAATACCATACCTCTAGTGATTTGGATTGCTTTGGAAGTACAAGGATCTAATTTGACATATGCTAGATTATTTTCATAGATTTTCTTTATCACTGTTATTAAAAAAAGGGGGAAAATCAAATAACTGTAAGACTTTAAATAAATAACCCCAATTTAAGGAGCCAAACGCCTTTTGAATATCTATACCTAGTATCAATGCATCATGGTTTCCTCTATTGAGGCAATCTATCAGAGTTAATACTCTTTTAATATTATCCTGTGTATGCTTGTTATGTATGATACCAGTTTGGCCTTCATTAATTATTTTAGATATGAATATTTTCAATCCATTCACCATAATTGACATAAATAGTTTATAATCATTATTCAACAAAGAAATTGGTCTATATCAGTTGCAATGATTAGGGTCCTTATTCTCTTTTAATATAGGGGAAATTAGAGAATATCTACAAGAAGGATGAATATTTGCTAATGTTTGAACTTCAAGAAAGGTTTTATGTAGGAGAGAGATTATAGAATAAGGGAACAATCTATAAATTCTGATAATTAAGCCAACTATTCCAGTTGTTTTATTAGACTTACTTCCTTTAATCCCATCTATAATTTCCTTTTGAGAAATAGGTTTTTGTAGATCTAATTTAAGTTCCTCAGGAATTCTTATTATGTTGGGAACTATATTCTCTAACTTATCAGATTAATTTGTACTTATTTTATCTTTATGATGCTCTGCATAATGATAATTAAAAGCCTCCAGAATGTCCCCTATGACCAAGACTTTTTTTTCATTTCCCTTCATGAAATATACTATCAATGTTATTGATTTCTGATTGTATCTTAACTTTCATAGATAGGTTATGTAGATGCTTAGGAGAGGTAGCATACACATTTAATTTCAGTTTTTCCATAGCTAAATTAGTTTTATGGGATAATATTTAATTGTATTTCTTATTTGCTTCTTCTATTTTCTTCTTATTATCTGTAGAAATTAAGTTTTTATTAGATTTAAGAGATAATATTTGATTTTGGAGTTGCTGTAACTCTGAGTCCCATTATTTAATTTTATTTTTGTACCAGCTAATGGTTTTACCATATAGATAGGTCTTAAGAGAATCCCAAACCATAATTATGTTTGCTTTAGGTTTATAATTAATTTCTAAGAAAAGTTGATGTTCAGAATTATCCAAGAAGCAAAGTCTTTAATTTCTGTGATATGTGAAGGAATCCTTGAAGTAATAACTAATTGATTGAATTCAAAGTGTATCAAAAACACTTCAAATCCCGGCAACAAAACTAGGAAAATATGCAACAGAACCACACACCACGTACTTAATAAAATAAATAAGAGATTTATTGAGCACGCTTTCGTCAAAAGACTTCTTCAGAATAACAAATAAATCAATGAAATTTCCTTTTTAAAAACACATTCAGCATTTCATTGGTTGAATAAATCCCACATGATCTGACATAATTTCCCCTAACACATTCAGCATTTCATAGGTTGAATACATGACAACATCATTTCCCTTAACGTATAAACATTTGTGAATACCTGTTCACACTACATCAAGGTCAAAACACCTAGTGTCCATAAGTACAATGTCCCTGAAAAAATGTTATATGAATAAAAGACCATCAATTCATATAAAAGTAGTGACATTTATATAGGTCAACCACTGATAAATATTATTAAATAAAATACATTGATTTTAACCTTCACAAAGAGCCAAGAGACAATCTATCATTAAGGCCAGGTGCAATACAAGCATTTGTTCTGATCTGCCATTTGAGTTCATAAAACTCAAGATATTCATCTGAAGGTCCCCCCCTTAGAACCTAGGTCCACATGATCAATGACCCCAAATTTAAATGAATGAGTAGGAAACATCTTAATATGTTTGTAGAGGGCATTGTCCTCATGTTTCTGTCCTATATCGTAAAGATGTTGATAGATTCTTTGTTTTAGAGCTCTAATAGTTTTTCCTATGTAGAAACTGTCACAGGAATCACAGACTGCAAGAAACACCACACTTTTAGAAAAACAATAATATTTTTTCTTAAGCCCAATGGTCTCAAAATCTTTACCTACTAGTTTAGATCCTTCCATGATATAAGAACACTGACCACATGTACCACATTTGTTATTACCAGCTGTATCCAAAATTTCCATTTTCATCCCCTCAATTAGTCCCTTCAAGTACATATACATTTTATAAACAATAAGGGGTTGTGCACCAACCTTACACAAAACTTTATTGTATAGGTTAAAAATGCACCACGATTTGTTTTATATCAAAGAAATCCAAAGTATAGATGAGAATTAAAGACCTACCAAATCTGTTACCACCTACATTCTCTACCTTTTCAGGAAGACCAGAAAAAAGCAAAACTTTGTAAGTACCTTGCTGTCTTTTTTCCAATGTATTACATTCAGCCAAAAAAATAGATTCCTCGGAAATCATCCTTGCAAGTCTCACATATTGCCCTTTAACAAGGGACTTTTCTGTTGAGATGGATGCCAACTCTGAAAGTGTAATACAGAGTTTGAATATGTGGGCTTCCTGCATAAATGAGAGGTAAAAATCTTCCTATCAAGGTCCTTCTTAATGGCAATGTCCAAATAGTTTAACTGATACACATTTTTAACCATAATAAATTTCAAGAAATGTGTAGTACTGTTAATATATGTAAAACACCTATCCAAATCAACTTCACTACCTGTCCAAAAAAGAACCAGATCATCCAAATACCGACCATACAGTGCCCACATACTTTTAAATTCTGGGTCTAGAATGTGCAAATCTTCCCAATGAGCAAGAGCAATGTTGGCAAATACCGGGGCACAACAAGCACCCATAGCCACACCTTGGGTTTGTTTAAAACTCTGGCCTTTGAAAGTAATAAAATCATTGCTGAGTACTAGTTCCATACATGCACAGAGTGTTAAAACAGTATTATGGTCCATACAAGAATTGAAACAAAGATAGTCATAAAACAACTCAACCCCAATTTTATGTGGAATTACAGAAAAAAGGTCGCAGATGTCAATTGTGACCATAATCAAATTGTCATGTACATCTTAGGCTGGATTTTTTCCCCAAAAAAACCAAGAATCTATCACCCATTTCTATCATCTAATACATGTTTAACTTTGCTATCAATATATTTTGCTAAGCAAAGAGTCTTTGATGCTTTAGCATTGACAATTGGGCGCAACGGAGGGTCCACAATAGATTTGTGGAACTTTGGGATTCCAAAAATAGCTGAAATTTTGGGATGTTTGAAACTCAAAAAGTCAAAGAGATCCAAAGTAATCTGACCATTTAAAAGTAGTTCTTTTAAAGTCAAGACTATGTTCCTGTAAGCCAAATTTAACTCATTCTTGGACACTTCAGTATAGGTGGAACTAAAAAGCATAGAGAACATTTTCCCATTATACACCTCCTTGTCCATCACAACCAGTCCCGCTCCATTGTCCGGTTTCATAAGTCTTATATCACCTCTATCTAAAATATCCTTCAACAGAAGTGTTTCAGCCTTGGACAAATTGGATGGTGCCAATTGTTTACCCTCTGTCAGAGTTTCCCTAATTTCTAACTCACAAAGGGATTCAAAAATCTGTACTATTGGATGAACAGGGGGGTATGAACAAACTAGGTCTAGACAACTGTCCTGTATTAAGGTTCAAATTATCACCAGAAAAAAAAAAACATTGCAAGATTCATTTTCCTACAAAACATTTTCAACTGTAAAATGGTATCAGTTAAATTAGCCTTCCCTGCAGGCACAAATGTGAAACCTTTGGAACAAAGTTCAGCCCATTCAGGCCCTACATTAATATGACTGTATTTGTAAACAGTAAAATCACCACAAAAATTGCTAATAATTGTAACCCCATCATTGTCCATGTATTCATAGTTCATAAAATCTAATTCTGGTAAACTGTTCCTCTCCCCCTCCATTGATTCTGTTGAGGTTGGAACCCAGGCCTCCAATTCTTCCTGTTCTGGTTCCACAACCTCTCTGACTGTCTCAATGGAGCAGGTTCTAAAGGGACTTCACAAATGATGTTGTTACTAGTTTCACAGTCAAATTCATCATACAAATCACTATTGCCACTCCCATTCAAGTATGCAGCTTGCTGCCCCAAAGGGGGATCAGGGTAGGCCCTATTAGCCTCATAGTCTTGTTTGTCCCTTAACAATTTCTTTTCTTTCCTTGCTTTTAATTTTTCCAAATCAATGTCCACAACTCTGAAAATGTTAAAAAAAACTCATTTTGTCTTGCATCAAACAACAAATCACTTTTTATACTGGCATCTAGTCTATTAATATCCCTCAATAACATAGCCATTTTCTTGTTGTCATCAGCCATTAATACTTGTAGTAATTCACATCCCTGTCTATTAAACAGTTTTAACAGTTCTTTATACAGTTGCGAATCTTTAACTAACCCAGTTGGACATTTTGTTGAACATCGGCTGATAAATCTGACCCGCTACTCAGCTTGGTCATTAAGAAAGACATCAATCTTACTTGTTAGTTCTGCCACAGTATTAGAAAGTGAAGCCACTGTTTGAAAAAGTAAAGCCATATCCGTGCTTGTAGTGGCTGCCATCTGTATATCTCCTTCCATCTAATCAGATATTTATTCCAGTTAGGTTTTACAGATGAGCTACATACACTATTATTAGAAACATTAAACATTTATACAGTAATTATTCATTAAGGAAGCAAGAGACATATTAGGATATATATAATCTGAATTTAGTGCTTAATAGACTAAGGAAACATTAGCTTTATTAACAATCTAAATGATTACCCAGAATATCTAAGCATGTCATCTGTATTAGTTCTAATAAAAACGGCAGAACAAATCAAAGAATCATTTAGCATTTGTATTTACTTGCCCTCTGAATAAATCTTATCATGACAAACTCCCACTAAATAAAAAGTTCATGAGAACTGGGTGTTAGCACATAGTGAGTGTGTATCATTCCCAAAAGATGTTAACATAGACTTTTAGAAATATTCCATAAGACATATTTGTCCTTAATTGATTCCTAAACCTTTGGAATATCAGATGTTTAAATAACTGACTAAAATCAATAATGATTAACTGGCATCAGTTAAAATGCCAAAAATGAGTAAAAACCATTATTTATATAAAACTTACTATGGATAACAGGTCTTAAAAGAGAATGACTCAAAGACAAAATTAAGACAGAGATAGCTGTAAATATTTACCATAGTAATAGGGTAATATTGAAACTCATAACTTGTTTGTTGTGTTATCACAAGTCATAGATATTACTGAGCTCTTTCCCTGTCATAAAGTGCTAATATACTTAAAAACATGACTTTATAATAACTGAAAAAATGACACCTGAAATATAAATAATATCTAAGATACAATAAGAAAATCAACATATTAGATACAGAGTAATCATAGTTCAATCAAAATTATTCACACATATATTTGCTAGGATTTAATATGGTATCTGAGTATCCTTACAGTTATTACTATTAGTCATAAGCATTTCCTGTAACTGTATAAGCCTATACTAAACACTTGTTAACTGCATAGGAAAGTTATTTGTAAAGATCTATTTATAAAAAATTCCAGTATATTCACTAGAAATAGTGACTATAATTAACTGTTTACAAGAAAAAATAACATTTCTGTATATATTTCATCACAAAATATAGTCACTATTATAAAAGGGAACCATGAATATGTTTGCAGACAGTGTAGCTCAAATAGGTAAAATAAGCCTACGATGCTATATTAAAGCAATAGCCGATGACGTGGTGTGGTATATTGAAGATTTACCAATGATTGGTTTGGTTTAATCAGGAGGGTGAAACAAAGGCAATTGTGGGTTAATCTTCAATATACCACAACCACGGAGTCGGTTATTGCTTTACACAATGACATTATTTAAGAAAAAATATACTTACTTTTCTTAAATAATGTCTTTGTATAATGGCGGGTAAATCTGTGGGTAACTGTGGGTAAATCTTCAATATACCACAACCACGGAGTCGGTTATTGCTATTACACAATGACATTAATTAAGAAAAAAAAAATGCTTACTTTTCTTAAATAATGTCTGTGTATAATGGCAGATTACTGTTCTTCTACTGGTTGTGGTATACTGCTTCTTCATTTTGATGTACTGCGCATGCATATGGGACTTGCGCTCCCACCATACCCAGTACATCAATGCTTTGAAATGGAAGCAATGGAGAAAAGAAAGTCTCCGTTGCTCCGTTTTCTCCCTTTTTTTTTAAATTGTAAAACAAAAAAAGGTTTTGGGGCACTTTATACCAACGGAAAAAAGTCCGGGTGACCGGATCTTTTTCTGTTGGTATATTGTGGGATTTACAATGGGCATGCTGGTTGGGCTGGGGCAATCAACGTGCACGTTTTCAAACAGTAATAGGGAGTCATTGTATGATAACCAGAGACCTGACATTCACAATTAGGCTTGCATATACACATTAGATGTAATGTAATCTGATCTGCTTGCATAGAATGCATGATATCACAAGCTAAGTAAGAAAGCTTCACTTCTTAAATTTCAAACTGACATTTTCCTGCTCAGCATGCTACACAGTACAGTTTCCTGACCTCACTTTAACTGTATCACAAAGTCTGCTTATTTACAATAACAAATACAAAGTTTAACTGTCAGATACTTCCAAACAGTAAAATAACATTCAATGCCAATTTGAGAGAAAACAGTACTTTAACATTAAACTCTACAGGAAACATAACTTGTAACCATTTAAAAACCCAGTGCCATCAAACATACAACCGTATAATTGTCAGAGAGACCCAATTTATGTCAAAAGTTGGCAAACAGCTTTTTGTTCACACAAGTACCAATATATATTCTGAAATAATCAGAATTTTTAAATATTAAAGAAACTAGTTAATATATACTGAATCATAGATATGCCCTGTTATCCCATGTATCCAAAACAGTTTTGATAAATTAATCTAAGCAGTGACTAGGCCTATGTAATAACTCAGAAGAACATTTAGCAGGGCAAAGGACTACATATTATTTGAAATAAAGCATGTTATCTTAAGGTCATAAAAGCAAAGATAACTTACTGTTCAATTATATCACTCAATAAACCAGCAATATTATACTAATATACTAAAATCATAAACAGTTATTTAATTTGCATATGAACAATAAAAAGTATAGAAATGAAAAAAGCAAAAAGAGAAAGAAAAGCAATAAGAAAAATATTGTCATGACATAGCATACTTGAACATTTTGCAAGTATAAAACAAATTAAAGTCCAGTTGCAGTAGATGCTTTGAGAGATTTAATGAGAACAGCAATCTTTGACTCAGTTTTTTGTTTTTTCTTTTTAACATCAGTCCAAGAAGATTTATCGGTAACTCTCTTCAGAGATGCAGATGCCCATTCCTTATCTTCAGGTAAGGAAATAATGTTATTGTTTTTAATAAAGGCACTGGCTTGCTCTACGGCATTAAATGATCTCATTTCATTCTGATATAGAACTTATAGTCTGGCAGGAAAGGCAAGCTGAGTTTTGATGTTATTCTACTTTAACAGTTTTATTAATGGCCAAGCTTTTTTCCTCTGTTCCAAAACCCTGGTAGAATAGTCATTATCAAACCTAATTGAGTTTAGATTAAATTGTAATGGACTTTTCCTCCAGGCAGATTTTAGGGCCAACTCCTAGTCCAAATAAGATAGAAACTTTATGACTATTGATCTGGGAGAAGTAGAGGAGGATGTTGACACTGGCTTTTCTAAAACTCTATGAGCCCTTTCAATATCAAAGGACAGACCATTCTTTAAATCTAAAATCTCTGGAATCGAGGCATTCAGGAACAAAATGATATCTTCTCGTTTAGCTCTTTCAGGGATGCCAAAAATCCTTATATTTGACCTTCTCTCCCTGTTTTCCAGGACATCCACTTTATTGAGAAGCCAAATGTTTTGTTTGATGAGAAAATTTTTCTGGCTTTCTTCTTCCTTCAGTCTTCCATCAAAATCATTCAGGGATGCTTCTAAGTGTGTTATTCTGGATTGATGCTGCTGTATAAGTTCCTTGTGAGAATTTGTTTGTTTCTGACAATTTTCCTTGAGATTTTGTAAATTCTCATTAAAATCATCCATTTTTAGTGAGAGTTCTTGTAGAGCAGATGTCACAAGCTGCACTTCTTTTTTTAAAGCCATGTCAGAATGAGAAGACTTTGAAGTGCTCATTTCCACAAATTATATATTCTCCATTATAATGTGATAGGACAAAACTTTCCTAAGTTCACCAAAGTTACTAATAATATTGTTAATACTTTCATCTATCAATTCTAAGTATTTTTGCTAAAATAAAATGTTATTTCCTGTTTTTATACTAGTTTCATGGAGCTCTGAAAAACTGCTGCTATCAGTTGGCCATCTTGGCTCCTGTCATTATTTTCTGACTTCAACCCTTAAATGATTTACCAATGGTTTGCCAGAAGATAGAAATTTTATGAGAAATGAACAAAAAAATATGAGTCAAAAATCTGGACATTCTGTGAAAATCTGTACACTTCAGAGGTATGGATGGGAGTTATGGTACAGGATGGAGAGGGAAAATCTTGTTTAAATATTACTACTTGGAATGTATCAAGGACATGCTACCCTATCAAAAGAGGCAGAATTTATAACAAACTTAAATGAGTCAGGGCAGATGTTGCCCCAGGATATCAGGTTGAACTGAAAAGAGACCTTAAAGTTAGCTAGAACGTACATGTTAGTAGTACGTTGTAGAACAGTGAAGGAAGAGCAGAAAAGGGGTGCAATTATATTGTGAAAGAGGAGCTTATCAGTGTCAACAGTGAAGGAGAATAGGGATAGGAGATGTATGACTGCAGGACTAGTAATAGATGGCAGGAATGAAAGATAGGGTCCCTAACTTCATCCCCCAGTTTTATTTATTTATTTAATGACATTTATAAACACTGACAGTCTGTACTTCTGTTTAGCTCAAGATAAATAATTTGGGGCTATTTTAATATGCAGTGGACTGGAAGTTGAACAGAAAAATTGCCTGTAAGAAATGGAACACCAAAGCTTTAAAAGATGTCTCTAGTTAGCTCAATGTAGAGGGATGAGTAGATGTCTGGAGATTGCATCACCATGAGATTGAGTGAAACACCTTTTCTAGGGATGAGGAAAAGCAATTCAGATGGCTAGACAGATTTCTAGTAAGGGATGAGAGATTAATGCATATTAAAAGGGTTGTGATTAGGGAGAAATGTCTCTCTGACCATGCCCACATCATAATGACTCTGGTAATGCCTAAAGCCCAAGCACTACAGATGGGCTGGATATGGAAATCTTGGTTTTTGGCAAGATTTTCTGAGATTCTCAGAAGGTGCTCATATAGTACAAGCAATCTTAGAGACCAATGGGCCTGATACAAATTTTGTTTCCTCTTCAGATATGTGCTGGGGTGTTCAAGTGTGCTTTTAAGAGACATTTTATGAGTATGGAAGATTAAAGGAGATGGGAACAAACTAAATAGATTAAATGATGTGAGGAGAAACTGTGTTTTGCAAAGGTAGGAGGGAGGAGATAGTAGAGCTTTGGTAATTGAAGAAAGAAAGTTTGGTGGTGCAGTGGTACAGAGGTCAACATTGTTGCCTCATAGCAAGAGGTTCTCTGGTTCAATTCTCAACTGGGGTGCTTTCTGTGTGGAGTTTTCATGTTCTCCCTGCATTTGCATGGGTTTCCTCTGGGGACTTCAGTTTCCTCCCACATTTCCAAAGACATGTGTCTGGAGCATTTCTCCCTGGGCCTCCACTGAAAATGGGCTCTGTCCTAGTCGGACTTTCCCAGTCAACAAATGTTAAATAAATAAAAATAGCTTGACTAAAGAGAAGGATAACCAAATTTGAAATGACTGCCATAGAAACGAGGCTTATTAGTATTCATCTGCAGTGGCCAAAAAATGGTTTTGTGAATCTGAACACAGTGAGGGATTTGAAACAGTTGAACTGGGATAAACCTTTGGCAAGGGAGTTGTTATCCCATGTCTTCACATTATTAAATGGGACTGGTATTGTTAGAGATGTTGTGAAATATGACCTATGACATAATCATAATAGTAACATTCAGGGACAAGTTGTTTACTGGAAGAGATGGAGAATTATAGGCGTTAACAGAATGGAACATTTGGTCTGTAAAGATGTGGAGGGCTGCCTTACATTTATGGACATGTCTGGCTTTCTCTCCAAATATATTCTACCTAGAGGGGCCTGGCTCAAATTTGAGCAATGTTAAAAGGCAAGGCTTCAGGGAGTCAGGAAAGGATATGACATTATTGGGAACTGCTACTGACAATATGTCTGCCTTTGGCTCTAATATTGGTAAGGTACAGAGGCATTATGTAGTAGGTTATATAATAGTTTGATAAGACATCTATATGGAATGGGCATGGATAATTTGAGGAGAAGATGGGAAGATGTCAAAAAAATATTGAATATGCAGAAGACTGGGAATATGCCATTAAGATAAGTTATTCTCTTCAAGTACTGTTGGGTTTTTGGGACCATCATATTCAATGGTTTCACAGATGGTATAAAACTCTGCTGCAACTAAGAAAGATCTATAGTGCTGGAGAAAGTCAGTGTTGGAGATATGATGGCATGGATGCTGGAAATATACATCTATTTTGGTCTTATAATAGCATTCAAAAATGCCAGGGCAATAATATCAAAGGGTATGAGTGTATTTTTGGAAATCTGATTTTAAAAAATTGGTAGTTTTGCTTGTGTGGCATAGTGTGAACAGAGATTGGACTCACTCAAAGAAATCTATTATTCTCTTAATGGGAAGTTGAGTTAGGAGTAAACTGGCTCAAATTTGTAGGGGACAGTTAGGATGGTATCTGGGTTGTATAATAAAGAACAATGTAAGGACGTACTATACAGTGCTTAATTCCCAATACACTAGAGAAGGGGAAACAAAGTTAGTATCATTCACTGGAAGAAGGTAGATCAGGGGAACCTTATGGTATTATTTCTCTGCTCTTTTTATTACAATAATTTGTTCTAGTGTAAAGCTTGAAGGACAAGGTACAGGATTGTTAAGTCGGCATATGTTTAAATGGACAGTTTTGTCATAGGATTTTCTTTGTATGTTTATCCATGTTTTGATGTCACTACATGGCTATACTTGGTGAAATATATGTTTCAGTTTTGTTTTCTCCTGTGTGTAATTTTTATCTGTCTGCACATGTATATAATTTTAAAAATGCAATTTATGAATAAAAGAAACATAAGTTATACCAGGGTTGTCATGAAACTAATATAGCAATAACCCACGCCTGGGTGTGGGTAATGCTGGATTTACCACGGTTGGAGTTGTTTGGTCACGAGGGCGAAGCCCGAGGGACCAAACAAAGCCAACCGTGGGTAAATCCAGCATTACCCACACCCAGAAGTGGTTATTGTTATTATAATGACATTATTTAAGAAAAAAAATAATTACTTTTCTTAAATAATGGCATTGTATAATGCCTCCTTGCTGCCCTTCCGCAGCTGTCCGGTATTCTGCGGCAGTTTTGATGTACTGCACATGCGTATGCCTACGCAGTACATCAGAGCTGTGGGCAAAAGCAACAGAGAAAGCAAGATCTCCATTGCTTTTTACTGTTTCACTATGTTAAATGGGTTTAACATAGCGAAAGCAACGGAGAATCTCCGTTGCTTATTTTAAAGCTGTCTCGCTATGTTAAACCCATTTAACATAGCGAGACAGTTTTGAAAAAAGCAATGGAGAAAGCAAGATCTCTGTTGCTTTTTACAAACTGTTTCGCTATGTTAAATGAGTTTAACATAGTGAGACAGCTTTAAAATAAGGAACGGAAATCTCCGTTGCTTATTTTAAAGCTGTCTCGCTATGTTAAACCCATTTAACATAGCGAGACAGGTTTAAAAAAAAGCAAAGGAGAAAGCAAGATCTCCATTGCTTTTTACACACTGTGTCACTATGTTAAAGGAGTTTAACATAGCGAGACAGCTTTTAAAAAAGCAACTTAGATCTCCATTGTTTTTTTTAAACCTGTCTCGCTATGTTAAACTTCTTTAACATAGCGAGACAGTGTTTTAAAAAAGACTTATACTAATGGAAAAAGTCCGGGCGACCGGACCTTTTTCCATTAGTATAAGTCGATTTACAACGTGCACGCTGGCCAATCAGCGCGCACATTTTGGAATATTAATGGGGGGTCATGGTATAATACTCTTGTTTCCACTTATCTGCACAGCAGCAAAACATCCACCAGTTTGTCTCACCATCAAACCTTTCAAATCATTCCTTAGACTAATCCTCCATTCTCCACTACTGCACCCTATGTTTGACATCAGTAATGAGGCTGATTGTATTACCTTTTCCATTGAGTATATCTGAAACAAGCATTATGAAGGGTAGTGGACTCAGGAATGATTCCTGCATTACTCAGTTAACCCCTTTCCTTAATTCTGGCATCATCTCATTCACAACTACCATCTGTATCCTACCTTTAGCCATTCAGTAATGCAGTTTGGCAGCCTTGGTCTTCCTCCCAACAACTCTAACTTTTCCTAGCAGCCTATTCAATAGGGATGATTCAAAGGTCTTGTTAAAGTCCAGATAGGTTTTGTCTTCCAGCAATTCCTTCTCAGATTTTCTTGTAACTTAGTAATAACAATGATCAATTGTTGTTCTTGTATTGCTATGCTACTCTTTGGTTCCCTGCACAGTCACTGTGACCCTACAGCTGACTTCCTTTTTCCTCAATGATCTCCCAGAGTAACAGAATAGCTTAGCTTCTTTCCTATAACTATTTGCTTAATTGTAGAAAACTGAAATGTTCCTTCTACTTAATTTTTATGATGGTTCAGTCAGTCACTAATATCTGGTCATGTGCTGGTCTATATTAACATGGGTTGCAGTTTTCTTTGTCCTTTTCTGCTGTCAACCTACTTGCTTTAAGAACTCTGAGGCAGTGCAGCAACCACATGCTTCCTGGCAATCATTTACTTCTGCCAGTTACTGAAATATTACTTATAAGAGGTATAAATACTTGTTAAATTTGGAGTCTTACCACTTGCAGATTACACGTGTCAGGAAGCAGCTTGAGACTGCATTGCAAACACCTAATGAAAGATCACGTTTGCAGAAGTTGTTAGGAAATCATTACTTAAGCTGCCAAGACAAACTTTGAACAACCCATGGCTATATATCACTAGTCACTCTTGCACATCTTCATTTGCATCTAAACATACATCTAAAGTGAGTCACCCTGGCTCCATGCCTCCCCCAAAAGAAACTCCCAAGGCTGTAGCCACCCATTGTAATATAGTAATAACATCTGATTTTATAGGTGGACACACCCATGAACAACTCACCAGGCTATGCAGGAAAAGCACCCTGGACAGTTGTTTTTTTTTTCTACCAGGATTTGGAATGTGACCAGACACTCTTAGGTCCCTCCACCCAGTAGGAATATACTATTTTTGTCACCAGTGATGGGGTAAATAACCTTAGGCATACCACCTTGGGGAGATGCAGAGTGATAGAGAGAGAGAGAAAGAAAGATAGTTGAGCTCTATATACATGTGCCTGTGGCAGGTAAGACAAATGTCTTGAGCATCACCTTGCCTTTCTTTAAGAATGATACCACAATTACAAAGAAAATAACAGATTTTAACTATTTAAAATAACAGATTTCAACTATTGCTTTATTAACTAGCGTCATTCTAGTGAGATCCAATGTGTATAAAAATGTGACAGGCAATGAGTGACAGGCCAGTCTGCTTTGCCAGGCATGACCTTTAGCTCCCTACTTAAGGCTTCCACATATTAGGTAAGACCTTTTCTGCCCCTATAATGGCATTTTGGTAGTATTCACTTGTTAGACATTCCACTATAGCGAGGTCTAAACTGACACTGTTTGGTACAGCTTGGATGGTAGAAAGGAAATTCACCCCGGGGATCACGTCAGTCACCCTGCTAGACAGGGGTCCAGGAAAGTAAATAGTGTGGGAAGAAATAGCCAGGGAATTGTTATGGCTAGGCTTGTATAGGCCCTAGGGCTGATAGCCTAGTACCAACCTATGAACCTATGAAAACATGATACAGTGTCTATCACACTTTCAGAGAACCTGGAGATAGCAGAGTATTACTTGTTTTCATCTACTCAAACGCTAAGTCATGCAAATACTTAAAAACTCTTAATTTGAGCTTCCTGACAATTTGCTCATATTTGATAAAGTTACTTGCCACATCACTGGAGACACTATAATAAGTAGCGTTCTTTATCTACTAATTCCAGTTCCATAGTTCTAGGTGACTTCATTAATCCATCCATCAGATGTGTCTTAACCATCTAATGATAAATATGCCAAGCATTTCTTAAATTTTATTAATGCCAACTCTTTAGATAAAATGGGTCACATTCCCAAGTAAAGGAGAATGCACATGTCCTTGTGAATCCTGTCTGTTCCAAGATACCCACTAATGTCATCACCTCTTTGATCAAAGCTGACCACCAAACAATCACAATTTCCCTCAAAATGAGTACCGAAGTCCCTACAAAATCAGCTACATTCAGGGATTTCAAAAAAACTAGCCGGATATCTGTATTTGAGGGCCATAAGAATTTCAACAGTACTTCTTCCTCTACTGATCACCCCTAAGAGTAGACTCAGAGGTGAGAGATGTAGCTACACAGATTGATTCTAGTCTGAACTTTGACCACCATGTGTCCACAGTGGTGAGGAAGTACAATGTGCCATTTGGCATGTACTTGACTAGGCACTTACAGCAACTAGAGTGACCTCAGAAGTTCCTTGTAAAGAAAATACAGGGTGTAAACAACATGTCCTATATGGATAGACTGAAAGCCCTATCACTTTATTCTGTCTTGTACTGACTGTTAAGGCGTGACCTAGACCTGACCTACAAGGCAGTCACAACTCCAACCCTGATGGAGCTGCTACACATCCGCAAGTCAAACAGCATGAGGATCACCCACTCTAATGATTTAAACTTATTCAGTGACTCAAGTAAAATCAACTGGATAGAGAGGGATGTGTCTCAGAGACTGCACCTTCTTTGGAATAGGCTTTTTATTTACCTTAGGCAGAGTCCATCCCTGACCTTCTTGACCTACTTCAAATGCAGTTTAGATCAATGGATGGGGAATCACAAATTTACACCGGGAGTATAACCTATGTCCCTTATGGATAGGGGCAATCAGTGAGATACTCAAGGCATAGGCACAAATCCATGCCGCACTCTTGCCCCTAGAGGCCATATGTTGAGTAAAATCAGGTTATATTGGCAAGGCTTGTAAGAGCTCTTAAGCCTTTAGCCTAGTAATCCCCTATGAACCTAAAGTCAACACATTTACCCATGATCTTACAGTCATATCGACCAATGTATACATAAGTCAAACTCCAGTAGGCACAAGTATAGTATAAAAGTCAGGGGTAACCCTCTACATATGAAGTGTTAAATAAACTTTATAATAGGAGGAACTCAGCAGGAAAGGATAACTCTGACCCTTGTCTGTGGATTGAAACCAGGACTCCCTGTATTTTGTGGAGTTGTCACTGCCTGTAGACCAACAAGGAGTATTTGAAGAGCTAGCTACCTGTTTTCCCCAAGAGCATTTTTTTCCTTTCCACTAAGAAACACACAAGCATTAGTGCAGTATAAACCATAAACCTATCATTAACATCTCAACAGGAAGGGAAGACTACAATCCTTGGATAATCAGGAATGTGTGGATCTTGTGGAAGTTTGGCTTTGAAAACTCAAGGTGGTTGACTTTCTAAGTGTGTGAACAATGTGATCAGTGGAGGTAATTCTGCCCATACGGCTTATCTTGGCCTTCCTAACCAATTAAATCATTCCCTCCAGTAGAGCTCTTTTGAGTGTGTACCTTTAACTCCCAGTGGGTGTGTCTTCAGCCTTTAAAAAATGAAGTTATCACCTTACAGTTCTAACAAATACTTATTGACAAAGGTCATATATCAATACAGTTATGTTTGCCATCATATATGCTTCAAGATAAAATATTCTGATGCCTTGTGTGTAGCATGGTTTTGGAATTATTAATGCAAATATGAACAGGCAATATTTGATGCCTAGAGGAGCAGTAGGAGGTAACTGCAGAAACGCCTGTAGACGTCATTCGGCTGTAATTTAAGTATGATCCCCTGTGTAAATGATGTTAATAAGCTTACCAACTTACATATTAAGCACTGCATTACTTATTAATTGCTAACTGTCTCTTTGATCATACACACAGAATGAAATTTCATGGCACCTTTTCAACTAATAGATTAGTCATAGAGGTGCCGCTCATGGCTCAGAATTGAGTCTTATTCTCTTTGGCATCTACTTACCTGATGTGAAGAAAGATGTCCAAGGTTTATGGCTGACCGAATTTGTGGATTACTCCAAGTTGGGAGTCATTACTGTCTCCCTCAAAGAAGCTTATGTTCTCTAAGAATGGGTAGATAAACTCAACATATGGTGTTTTCATTATAGCCTTAAGTTTAATGAAAAAAATGTGTTGTCGGAACTAGGAAACACGTTTTTTTTCACAGATTATCTCATAAATGTTATAGCACTTAAGGTTTATACAGTCATCAGATGTAACTCTGGTTGACAGTGACTAGTACTTTTATTACCCAGTAGCAGTTATGGTAAGGAAATAATTTTTCATTGCACTCTTAAATTATCAAAGGTATATTCTCAAGAACCAGAGAGGTCTCATTCCTCCCCTATATCACGTCAATATGCTCTAATTTGTATTTATTTTGCCAGTGAGGTGTCCAAGACTGAAATACCTCACTAGTTCCTAACCAATAGAATTAAAGGGCTAGGTTTTCTTAGCTATTCAGATGGATTAAAAACTGTTTTGATTAAAAAGATTTTCAGTTTTTTTTTTTAATACAGGACTTTATCCAGAGTTTTGTCTTACCTTCAGGAGTATGAAATTAGCTCTTCTCCATGTCAAAAACAACATTAATATTAGGTTAACTCTTTTAAAAACTCTGTTTGCATTGTAACATAAATAATACTCCTGTAGTGAAATTTCCTTTATTGAAATGATTCCCTATCTGTAGAACAAAATTCTCTTACATGCTAAAAGGTTCGACACCTTACTTTCCTTCAGTATAAGCCTTGGTGATTGAATGGGTTCACAGAGATTTATCCCAGCGATTAGTAACATGGTTCTTATAAAGAAGGAAGGTAAACCCATACCTCTCAACCTCTTAGCACAAGAAATCTGGACAAAGGCAAAAATAATGGACAAAGTTTAAATAGTGCACGTATTAGACTTAGAAAGTTGCTAATATAATAGTTTTGCTTTAATGGATATTTTCTGAAATAAATGGTCTGAAACTCAAATGTATATCATTATTTAATGACCTGATTTCTCAATGGTTTGCCAGAAAACTATAAATTTTGTAAGGAATGGACCAAAAATTTAAGGAAAATCTGAAAATCTTGACATTCTCCAAAATTCTGGCAGTTGAGCGATCTAGGTAAACCTACTATTAGCATTTTCTATAATGAATGCATGATTAATCAAACCACCTGCCTAATGCTACCTTATTAAAATAATCCCTATTTCCAGATGCAGCCCTTCACTAGGTCCCCCTGTCCTCTTGTGAGAGAAAGAACGTTGTGATTACTACAGCTTAGGGTTTGAGAACTAAATTCTGATGAAGTGGCTAGTCATTGTTCCTGAATGGAGGGAAGTAACTTCCAGTGATGTCTAGCCTGCTACTGCATGCATTCCCATGTACTGTGCACTGGACATCATAGTCACACTTCGCCCTCCATACCCATGTCCTGTGTGCTGTATGTCATTGTCATTCTATCTTCATCTTCTTCATCTTCTCTAAACATATTCTGTGTAACAAATGTTATTGTCACTTTTCTTCCTTCACTCAAACATACATGTTTACTGGACATTATCAGCACTCTCCTTTCTCCTATTTGTGCAGACTCTTGGCCAATAAAAGAAGCCACCTAGGCTGTCAGTAAACTTCACATCCAAAGAATTTACATTTCCCTGACACCAATGATTCACCTCCCATTCTATCTTTAGTCAGCTGTCAAAGTTACTAATTCTCTTTCTTCTTTCTGCTATATCTCTTTGTTTCCCTTACTAACATCTTACAGTGCTACTCTTGCCTATCAGTTTTCACTTGTTGGTCTCATCCTATTTGTCTAACATCTCTATACTATTCCTTCTCTACTTCAAGCTCTTGCATGCGCTATCCTTTTGTGCTAATTGCTTGACCTACATGTCTATGTAGACATGTGCCTTTTCTTATATGGCCTCTTCTTCAAAAGCGTATATAAAGCTATGAGTATTTACTAATTCCCTTAGCTTACTTATTTATTTAAATTGTGCCTAGCCTCTATACCTCTTGTTTTACCACCTCTCCAAACTTGGCATAAGGTTCTCTCTTAAAGCCCAAAACATTGTCTTTATCTTTTTTTTCTTAACATTACCCTGCAATAAACCAGAAATTAAGATAATTACTATTGGCTAATGATATCCTCACTAAGATATCCATGATCATCTCTAGCTTGGTTATGACCAAATCCAAACATCTGCCTTTTCAGAAGTAGTTGTACAGAATTTTACTACCAGAAGTAGTTGTACGCCATTGCAGTATACAAGCACTTGCAAAACTGCATAGACTCGGCCATATCCAACAGAACTAAAACCTACTCCTCAAGGAAGCACAAACCTGTCTGGTGGACATCTAATGGACATCCTCTATCAACAGGCTTTACAACAAAAGTAAGAAACTGTTGCCAAAGAGTAAAAAGGAACAAATTCCAAATTGGAAAAAGTCCCTCCTCAACCTCAACAAGCAAATTAGATCACTAATAAAAAACTCCAAAGCCAATTATGAATTGAAACTAACTTCTGAAACAAAGGGAAAACACAAAGCCTTCTTCAGTTATGTCAGCAACCTCCATGACAAAGCCCAGGTTTGTTCGAAATTAGTACTTAATGGTACCACTTACACTGTTTCTTTTGACTTAGCCAATTTGCTAACAGATAGGTTCAAAGCAAACTTCACCCCCCTAACCCCCCCAAAAAAGACCCATTCAACATCCCTGATACTTGTCCCCCACCTCACATCTCCATAGATCAAGTGTTAAAGGCCCTACCCAAGGCAAAGAACATAGCTTCCATGGGGCCTGATAATATCCCAGGCTGTATTCTGCATCATCTCCAGCAAGAACTAGCTTCGCCATTAAACACCCTATTCAACCACAGCCAAAGAAAAGGCTTCATTCCAGCAGAGTGGAGAAGTGCCATTGTCATCTCCTTCCACAAAGGTGGTGCTACTACTGACCCTGGAAACTATTGCCCCATTAGCTTGACAAGTCTGATCTTTAAAGCCATGGAGCATATTATTATGGATCTCATAAACAAGGACATAGGCAATCTCCAATCACTTGAATACACCCAGTTTGGATTTGTCAAGAGCAATTCTTGCCTGTTGAACCTGGTTGACATCTTTGAGACTGTCACCATGGCCCTGGATGAGGGAAAGTCAGTACAAACAGCTTACCTTGACTTGGCCAAGGCCTTTGACACAATCCCCCACTTGGGAATCATCAAAAAGCTAACACAACTTGGCGGAAATCCCTGTCTCATCATGTGGATGGCCAAATGGATCACCAATAGGACCCACAAGGTCAAAATAGGTGTCTCCACCTCCGACAGCAGACCTGTCACTAGTGGTGTTCCCCTGGGATCTGTCCTGAGAACCCTACTGTTCGGCATCTACTTCTCAGAGGTCCAGACAAAGACCAAAGGCCTGTGGCTGACCAAGTTTGCAGATGACTGTAAGTTGAGTGCTGTCATTGATTCCCCAAATGATATTAACATATTGCAAGGGGGTCTCATAGCAACAAATGAGTGGTGCCAAAGTCATGACCTTAAGTTAAATGCAAAAAAAAATTATCATTCCATTCGGCAAAAACATGGCCTCTACTGATTACCACATCAACGGCAACCCCCTAAGCACACAACCTGTGGTGAGAGACTTAGGTTGACAACAATCTCACATTCGACCATCATGTAGCAGCAGTGGTCAGAAAAGCCTTTTACTTAGTTCATCTCATAAGTAAAGGGATTGCATCCAGAAAAAAGGAGGTTATTATCTCTTTGTACTCCTCCCTCATTAGACCAACAATTAAGTATAACTCCCCATTTGGTATGCACCTCTCCAATCACCTACACCAACTGGAAAGGCCACAGAAATAACTCACTAAGAGAATCCATGGCCTACAACACCTGTCCTATGCGGATAGGCTCAAATTACTGTCACTCTACTCAGTATCGAACAGATTGCTTAGAGGTGATCTGTGTTTCACCTACAAGGCAATATTGGACCCTGCCCCACTAGAGATACACCATATCCATAAATCTAACTCCTCACACATTACCCACTCAAAAGGCCTAAATCTAATCTATGTGACATCAACAAAATCTTCTGGAGATACAGGTTTGTCTCCCAGAGGCTGCCCTGTCTCTGGAATAGACTTCCCATACATGTCAAACAAAGTATCTCACTGACCCACTTCAAGCACAACCTTGATGAGTGGATGAGAAACCACAAATTTGTCCCAGGGGCTCCACCTGTATCCCTCATTGGCAGGGGTGACAGGTGCTGACTGAGGTTTCTTTTTTGGGGATAAACTCTTGGCTAGGCTTGTAAGGGCCCCAGGTCCATTAGCCTAGTAACCTCCTATGATCCTATTTGCCCATTTATCCAAGTCCTCAGACAACTCTCACTTTTTTCTACCCTGAAGCTAGAAAACTTTTTGTCTGCTTCTAGAACATTTGGTTCCTTAATGAGAATTACTTCTCATTCCTCTCCTTTTTTTCATATTCAGTCTCTATCCCTCTTACCTTGATTAGGCTGTAGGACAATGCACTGTATAAATCCAGCAGAAGAGCCCCTTCCTCTCCTTTAACTGCAGTAGCACATACCCTTAGATCTGTTACTACCAACTGCCTTGCCCACTTCTAAGAGTTGTGTTCCTCTTCCTGTCGGACCTTTCATTTGTTTCCCTTCTTTACGCAGATCAATACTCTGCAGCCACTCCAGAGCAAAACATGTGCAAACATCTCCATATCAGATACTCTTTGTCAATGGTACACTCTTCTATGATGCCAGAAACATACATCACTGTATCCTCAGTCATGGCTTTTATCTCCTTTTCTCCCAGTCTGCATCCACATTACATATTAATGCAACAAATGGCACTGTTGCAATTTATCTTGCATTTTCCTTCCATTATACTTTGTGACTCTGTTTTTTCTTTCTACAACCAGAATACTTACCTCCTTCTTCTGTGACACCTCCTCCCATCTTCCATCTTAGTTTGAACATGTGTTGAATCTCTCCAAGTCAGTGTCACAGCCCCTTTTGATTTAAGTCAGTGTCAGTCCCTTTGATAATTAAGTGGGCAATGCCACCTTTTCCCATCATACTTCCTGTGCTAACATTTTCTTCCTGTCTACAACCAAAAAATAGTAATTATACTCATTAATCAAAATGTGTTCTTCATTGTGCCAATAACACTTTTTATAATGTTGGATGCAAGCCTTTTATCTTTGCATCTCTCTGTACCATCCCTGACATTGCTTATTGCCACCACATCTGTTTTCTCTATCATATCATTATTGACTATATGTGCCATCACATGCACTCTTTTCTCCCCAGTGGTGAACACCTTCAACAATTCCTCTCATGAAACACAGCAGCAAGGTATATTCTTAGCTTGTCTTACCTATTTTCATTGTCAAGACTATAAATTCCCTTTGATCCCTGAGTCTTCAGTCATCAAACCCTTTTCTCTACCGCCAAAGATCAGTTCTGATCAACGTCACTTCCTACCCCTAGCCAGTATCTGTCATCTGTAATCTCTCATCTCTGTATCAACCACCCCAGTCCCTCTCCATGGTCTAAGCTACTTTATCTCCCACCCTGAACTGCACCTGATCCCTTCCCCATCATTTCACAAGTCACCAGATTCCTACCAGTGGTACGCTTTTCTAGGACAAATCTAGAAATGGCCTGCTGTAAACTAACTAACTAAAACAAAAAACAAAATAATGATATTAATAATAATAATAATAATAATAATAAAAGCACTCCTGCCATAAACTAAATGACGAGCTTATGTACCCACAGCAAACATGTTCTAATATAAATTGGTAAATGACCTTGGAAATAGCAAACCTCTGATAGCCAGGGTACCAATGTCATAACATGAACAGTACAATGATATCTTGGCCAATGCATGCACAGTATGTCCATTACTCTTCTCTGGTCTGCAGGCTCATATCACTGGATCAACACAGAAAACATAAGATGTCTGCAATGTAAAAGAGTATCATATGAAAATGGTAGGATATATTATCATTTACTTAACATTATTTTACAATGGCAATTCTTCTTCTTCTTCTTTTGGCTTTTTCCAGTTCGGGGTTGCCACCGTGGATCACCTGTCCGCTCATAATTGGCAGTGGAGTTTTACGGTGTCGAGTTGCCAACCTGGTGCACAACCTTCCACATAAAGCACACACACACTCACACCTAGGGCCAATTTATAGTGTCTAATCTACCTACAGCATGTCTTTAGTATGTGGGAGGAAACCGGAGCACCCGGAGTAAACCCACGTGACCACAAGGAGGACATGCAGACTCCGCACAGAAGGCCCCCCAGCCAAGGATTGAACTGGAGAACATCTTGCTGTGAGGTGACAATGATAACCGCTGCACCACCACGGCCACAATATTTTAGGTTCATAGGTTCATAGGTTGGTACTAGGCTATTGGCCCTAGGGCTTATATAAGCCTAGCCATAACAATTCCCTGGCTATTTCTTCCCACAGTATTTACTTCCCTAGACCTCTTTCTAGCAAGGCAACTGACGTGATCCCTGGGGTGAATTTCCTATCTCCCATCTAATCATCAAGCTTCCTTTTGAAGAGGGCCAAAGAGGTACTCTGCTTGACATGTATGGGCAGTCTATTCCAGAGTCTGGGGAGTCTCTGGGTCAGGAACCTATCCTTCCAGCATGTTTTTTTCATTGTGATGACAAGGTTTAGATCCCTGGAGTGTGTGTCTCTGAGTGACTGGGATTTCTTTAAGTGTAGCATGTCCAACAGCTCTGGGTTTGACATGGTCTTGTATGTTAAGCAGAGATCACCTCTGAGTAGACGATATGCAACAGAGTATAGGTGGAGTTTTTTTAGATGGTAACATAAGGTATCCGCGTTAGGCCTGTAGTTCTTTTAGTGAGGTATTTCTGTGGCCTTTCCAGTTGTTGCAGATGTCTTGAGAGGTACATACCAAACAGGGCATTGTATTCTATAATGGGTCTAATGAGGGATGAGTACAGTGGGACAATGACCTCCTTTTCTCTGGATGAAAAGCCCTTAGTGAGGTGTGCCACATAGAAGGATTTCCTGACTGTTGTGGTGATGTGGTTATTGAAGGTGAGACCACTGTCCACCTGTGTCCCTAAGTCTCTTATCACACTTTCGGTGTTTAGTGTACTGCCACCTATGTGATAATTCATGGGTACATGTTTTTTCCCAAAGGGGATACATTTCTTGGCATTGAGCTTGAGCCTATGGTTCTGGCATCAAGCATCTGTTTCTGTAAGGCCCTTTTGTAGAACATCCACATCATTTGGGGATTTAATAATGGCTCCCAGTTTGCAGTCATCTGCGAGTTTTGTTAGCCAGAGTCCCTTAGTGTTGGCCTATACTTCAGAGAAGTAGATACCAAACAAGAGCTGTCCCAGGACTGAACCCTGAGGTACTCCACTTGTCACTTGTCTGGAGCTGGATTTGGAGTTGGCTACTTTTACAGTGTGGGTTCTGTCAGTAAGCCAGTTGGCAAACCATCAAGTGATGTAGGGATTAATGCCCAGCTTAGTAAGTTTATCTATGATTCCAGAGTGGAGGGTGGTGTTGAAGGCCTTGGCAAGGTCCAGATAGGCTGTGTGGACCACCTTACGCTTGTCCATGGCTCTGGAGACTGACTTGAGGAAGTCATTCAGATTCAGAAGACAAGATCAGCCCTTCATGAACCCAAACTGAGTGGGGTCCAGTGTTTAAAGGTTGCCAATGTCTTTGTTTATAAGTTCCATGATTAATACGTTCCATGGCCTTGCAGATCAAGCTCATCAGAGTGATGGGGCAGTAGTTCCCGGGATACAAGGTGGATCCCCCCTTGTGGAGTGGGATAACTGTAGCTGAGCACCACTCAGTGAGCATGAAGCCTGAAGTGAGGCTATGACTAAACATGACACTTAGGTGAGGTGCCAGTTCATTTTGTAGTTCATGTAGTACACAGCCTGGGATGTTGTCTACTCCCATGGATGCTGTATTCTTAGCTTTGGAGAGTGCATTTTTTACCTTTGTGACCGTTATTACCAGAATTTGACAATCTCTCAGTATTGAGATGGGCCCATTAGGGGGTGAGAGGGGGGTGAAGTTTGCACTGAATTGATCTGCCAGGATACTGGCAATATCCTTGGGATCAGTATATTTAATGCCATTATGTTGTAGCTCAGAGCAGATCTGAGCATTGCCATTTAGATCCTTAGCATAGCTATAGAATGCCTTGTGGTTGTCTTTGGAATCTTTGGCAATTTTATTTTTGTAACTTGCTTTGGAGGATTTTATGAGGGATCTCAGCTTCTTACTGAGGCTGTTAAAGGAGTTTTTGCATCCAGGGATTTTCATCTTTTCTGCAGCAGCTTCTTTCTTTTATTGTAAAGTTTGTTTATGGCAAGGGACCACCAGATTGGCTTCCTTTTTTTTGGAGGAGAATGTCTTGGTTCTATTGGGGATGACACAATTCATGCACGAGTGGATGTGCTCATACAGTGCTTCAGTGTAGGATTCAGCAGTCGAACTTTCAGTTCCTGTCTGCATGGGTGTCATGAAGGTTTGTCACTTCTGACTTGAGTAGCATGAAATTGGCTTTAGAGAAGTTTTTCATGGAGGTTTCCTTACTGGGGGAGTGGGAGTGGGATGTGGATGTTAAGGGTGATTAGCTTATCGTCAGACCTGACCAACGTGGGAGTGACTATAGGTGTGAAGCATCAATTTCCCATGTTGGTAAAGACCAGGTCTAGGATATTGGAGCCCCTGGTGGGATTAAGGATTAGTTGATCCAGGGCATTGGAATTTATGAATTCCAAGAACCATTGGGCAAAGGTGTTGGTACACAAGTAGTTTTCCCAGTTAATGGCAGGGTAGTTGAATTCACCCAGTATTATAGTGTTTGATTGTATCTTAATATTTTTCACTGTGTTTAGAAAGGTGTAGTTAGAATTTTGGGGCATGGTGGGGGATCTGTAGCAAGCTAAAATTTGGATTGTACTCTTACCTAGTGTTAGTTGCACCTGGAGAATTTCAGACGCATTATGTTGGGCAACTAGCCTGGTGTTATGAATATCCTTGGTGAATATGGACACTCCTCCACCTTTAGTGTTTCGGTCCTGGTTTGGTGGCCGAAAAGTGTGGTAAGAGTTGTAGCCTGGTATTGCAGGAGTGCTCTCTGAAGTCTTGAACCAGGTCTCAGTTACTGCACATATATCAATGATCTCCATTTTTAGGAGTGCCTTGAGAGAGAGTGCATTTTGAGGTTTAGACTTCTAGCATTGAGTAGCATTACCTTCAGATTTTGCATGCTTGTACCTATTATGGTGGTGGTTTTGACCTTTGAACTTTGCCTAAAAAGGGCACTATAAGGGTGGCAAGAGCCTTAGCCAGTAACTTGAATCCCAGGGGTGACAGGTGCAGACCATATCTGGCAAAGCATTGTGATCTGTCAATCATGCCATCCCAGGCAGACAGATACTGGATCCCCTCTGAATGACACCAGAAGCTTAGCCAATTGTTGAAGTCAGTCATTTTGTCCTTATACTGTGGTATCATTCTGGGTGAAGGCAGGATGCTACTCAGGGCTAGGGTCATACCTGCCTGGGCCCCATGATCTGAGAGCTTTTGCATGTCTCTTTTCATGTAGTCCAGGGAGGTACATCTCAAGTCATTCACTCCAACATGGACAATAACAAACTCATATTTGTACTTGTAGTGGAGTGACTTGAGTTCATGCATTGTGTGGCAGATCCTGGCACCCAACAGACATCTGACTGTAATTTTCTCCTTGTTCAGCCTGGTGAGTGGGACATCAGTGTGCCTGACTATAGAGTCACCTTTGACTAAAGGGTTGGATACATTGTCTTGCCTTAGGGGCTATTGTTGGGTGGCACACTGGTGTTGTGAGCTATGCGACACTTTGGTTGTGATTGATGTTTGCGTTTCACCTTCAGAGATCCTTGTTGCTTGGGCAGGTTACTGTTAAGGGCCTTCACATATGTGGGTTTAGTGTTGCTATGTCTGGGTATTGGTGGTGTGGGTTTAGAAGGGCTATGTGTTGCTTGACGTTTAGTTCGGGTGTTAACATTCTCCTCTTGACTGTCTAGCACAATCTTGGGTGGAGAGAACTTTGCATGCAGTGCAATGTAAGTGCATCTCTCACAGGTTGTAGTGTTGGATGGTAGAATGAGAGGGTTGTATGTGTACATGAGGCAATTGATGCATTGCCACAGTATGCCCAGATTTACCAGGTGGACAGGAGAAATCACCAGAAGCTGACCATTGGACATGCCTGGTTTGGTGCTTTTTTTTTTTTTTTGTAAAGTACAATTGCTGTTTTCCCTTACCTTAACAAGGTACTTTGCAATTATAAGCTTTTCGGTGCCTATGATTAATTTCTCCTTATTAACAAGGAGAGTTGAGTGCTTTTATGATTTTAAGACTTCCTAGTGCTTTCCAGCAGGTTTTAAAGCAAGTGCTAGTCACAGGGATGCTGAAAGGTAAGATGAAAAAAATGGTTTATCCTAAACACTGCAGTGTGCATTAGATGAGTTAGATGTGAAATAGCTCACTTAAGTTTTACCTGTCTAAAAAGTTAAGGTTTAGTGGAGAGTCACTATTTTTAAAACAGCAAGATAGACTGAAAGGGGCTGGTCACTTTTGTATTCTGGTACTATGGAACAGTAGAATGGCCAATAAATTTAAATAGTTGAAGGGGAGAGATTTCACAAAATGATAATTTTGTGCTTACTCACACAAGCCACTAAAAACAGAGAGGAAATGAGATATATGGTCAAATTAACATAAGGGGAAGGCAACTAGAGAGACAGTGGTGTTTAAGAACACTACAGTAACTGGGTGGGATGGTGGGGAAATACATTTCTGCCTGACTCACAAGAGACAGAGCTGTGGTTTCATTTCAAGTTTTAATATTCAGTTAAAAGCAGAATACAAGTAAAACACATGGTAAAAAAAAACAAATCACAGTATTCAAAATAGAAAAAGTCAATAAAGTAATACAACAAATAAAAACAAACCTACCTTTCCCTCACAGCAAAGTATAGCAGTCTGGGTGAGCCTTTCTAGTAAAGCTCTGAAATGTTTTATTTTACCCCTTAAATAGAAGGTTTAGTTCCTAACTCCACCCTGTCAGCTCACAGATGATTAACCTTAACTGACCTTTTTCTATTGACCTGTACTAATTTTTGCCAGACTCACAAGAGACAGAGCTGTCGTCTCTTTTCAAGTTTTAATATGCAGTTAAAAGTAGAATACAAGTCAAACACATGGTAAATAAAACAAATCACAATATTCAAAATAGAAAAGAGCAATAAGGTAATACAACAAATAAAAAGCAAGCAAACCTTTCCCTCACAGCCAAGTGTAGCAGAGTCTGGGTGAGCCTTTCTAGTAAAGCTCTGAAATGTTTTATGTTACCTCTTAAATAGAAGGTTTAGTTCCTAGCTCCACTCCTTCAGTTCACAGATGATTCACCATAACTGACATGTTCTATTGACCTGTACTAATCTCTGCCTGACTCACAAGAGACAGAGCTGCGGTCTCTTTTCAAGTTTTAATATGCAGTTAAAAGCAGAATACAAGTAAAACACAAGGTAAATAAAACAAATCACAGTATTCAAAACAGAAAAAGGCAATAAAGTAATACATCAATTAAAAAGCAAACTAACCTTTCACTCACAGCAAAGTGTAGCAGAGTTTGGGTGAGCCTTTTTAGTACAATGACAATACAAGTTATATATTTACCCACTATGGAGTCATGAGTTCCATCGTACCTTGCGATGAAACAACATTCCCTCACCACTGATAAAATGTAACCTACCTACACCATGCTAATATGTATCACCACAGCAACTAGTCTCCAGCACGTGTGCATAGCAATGTATATATTTTTTTACAGTAACATGAGCTGTGTACAAAAAACTGCTTATGAACTAAAGTTCAACAAAGCTTTGCCTCAGCCAAGGAAAACAAGCAAATTAGTACTATATGATTTAGGAATGTGCTGAAGTCAAAAAACACATTGGCAATAGTAAAGAGTTCAGAAAGCAACTAGAATATGGTCTGTATAAACTGCACACAGTCAGGAAGCTATAAAATAATTCAGCACATTTCAAAAAAAATATCAGTGATGCATAATTCATGGATCAGTGTTAAGCATCCTCTTGTTAGACATAAGTTTATTTGAGTTATGTATGCACATTTATCCTTGAAATTCAAATTAATATGGCACAGGCACAATTTTGTACCTGACAATTCTTAATTTAGATCCAATTCTAAAAGGGTCTAAATTAGAACATCGAAGTTTCAAAACTTTGAGTGTTCTAATATTGAACCCTATTCAGCGAAAGCTGAAAATATCGAAGCAACAGAAAACCGAATTAATTCCTAGGGAAAGAATTTCGTTGTCCATTTCTGTTGCTTCAGTATATTCGGTGCTGTGGTGGAAAGTTATGGGTCGGGTTCAGGTAAGTGTGTGATTGAGTGCGGTTTAGGGTAGTTACAGTAAGGGTGTGGGTTAGGTATGTGTGCGATTGTGTGGACGTGAGGGTTAGGGCATGTTGGGTGAGTTAGAGTTAGGGCTCGGGTCAGGTAAACATATGATTGTGTGGACCTTAGGGTTAGGGTTTGGGTTAAGGTAAGGGGATAGTTAGTGGTGCGTGTATAGTTTAGTGTAGGTTTAGGTGTAAGATTTTAGGTGTATGTGTGTGGATTGCTGTTTGTTTGGTGTGCTTGCGTTGTGTGTATGTGTTTTGGAAAAGCTATTTTTTTCCCTAGGAAAAAATTTGCTGTTCTGTATGTTCGATGTTTTCAGTTTTTGCTGAATAGAGTTCGATATTAGACCATTCGAAGTTTTGAAACTTCGATGTTTTAATATAGACCCTTTTAAAACAATATAATCTGTGAATTCCTTAAACATTTCTCTCTTTTTTAAACAGTGGCTTATTAACAGTTTTCAGGGTATTGTAGATTATTAACTTATGCGAGACACATGTACCACATGCATATTCCCGAATGCATTTTATAGAGGAAAATTGTGCATTTTTGTATAAGTTTAGCACAAACCACTTTTTGATCTCCTTAGACCTCATTCTATTGGACTGGCCCCCAATGGCAAACATCACTGCCAAGTTTTCCTGACATTTTCCTACCCTTTGAATTAATTTGGTATTGCTAGGGCTGATCATGGATCCTACGGGTGGGTTACCTTTTATATGCCTTAGCCACTTCTCTTTCTCCAACCCTATGCTCGTTGACTATGTCAAAGGGCAACTCCCTTTTTGGACCTCTTTTTCCCTTAAGAAGCATCATTGATGTGCTTCTTCCCTCCCTGGATTAGCATGCTTAGTTATCCCTGTTAGTCCCTCATTCAGTCGAGCTGCTAAACAAACCTAAGTCACTTGGGCCACAGCCAGGGCTTTATCTCCCTGCAACAGCACAGCAGCTGTGTTCACTGGAAACTATTAATTATAAAGTATCATCATCTCACAGAAAATAAATCCTTACTTCAGTGTTATTCTCAAGTAGACTTTGTGTGATTCACGGACATATAATGCTTAGCTCAATGCTAATTAGTGCATGTAGTGCCCATGCACACATGGACGATCCTAAGACAATGCTTCCTCCTGGAGTGTTCTCGAGTGTTGCTCTTGTGTAGACATGTTGCACTCATCTTTGAATCCTATGCAAATCTTAAATGAGAAACGCAGAACACGTATATATAATAGCCTGCCATCACATGTTCATTATTCTAGATCCGTCTGTAACTTGAGTGAAATACCTCAGCAGGTCTCTATACTTTCATTTTATCAAAATACCAAAATGTTTTTCAAAAACAGTTACCTTTTAGAAGAAGAAAGTTATCTAATAATAATAATAATCCTATTGTGCGTGTATAAAACAAGGAGAACTAAGTATGCAAGAAATCCCTACAGAAAAAGAAAGGCAGAGTGACAGTCTGCTTACTTGTAATACAGAGGACAACAAATTCAAAACACAAAGACTAGTAATGATCTAGGAACAGCATAATAAAATAAATGCATTGCTGTGATACTGAAATACAGCAAAATATGTAGCTGAAATCTATCAAAAACATACAAATACATTAAAAAATATATACCCAGTAATTAACTCCATACCCAAGGCCTAAACATCATTAGGCAACGCAAAGACCATAACTAGAAATAGTCTTAAAGATAATTAAATGAACTGTGTCAAAGCTGACCAGGCAGCTAAATAACATTTGTTTAGAATCTCAGATCATATCTGCTAACTAAGTTTTATCCTGCTATAGCTACATTTGACAAATTGGGTTTCTTGTTTAAAATGGCTTGTGATGACTTTGATCATGACACAGGGCAAGACATGACAATCAACATGCAATTAGTCTTTCTCCCCTACTAACACATCCACTGCCAATAGAAACTTCATACCTTAAGCAGGACAAACTCAAAGCAGACAATAAGAAAACAATCCCTTTGACAGTAACTCTGTAGGCCCAGCCTTCTGCTGACATGCCTCTAATTGCTTGCTAAAATTGTCGCTGTCTCCTAAAGTGCGAATTATCACCTGAAATGACAAGAATAATGAATGAGTAACACTGGTATAATGCAACAATTAGACCTTAAAGATGCTGTCTAATATGGTAATTCTGAACACCCACTCCCTGTTATTAAGTGGCTGATAATTATTTAATTATCTATCTGCCAGGATGATTTACTCGTGTTTATTTAGTGTTAGTGAAAAAAATGTAGAGGAAGGTGACAGCAGTCAAGATTAACTTGCATTCATTGACAGAGGCTCTTTGCAGACGCTAGTATGGCCCATTGCTTTTGTTGTCTATTTAACATGCATTGCTTCAAGCCTCTAAGAACATGTTGTGTTGCTGACCACAATAATCACAATGCAAGTCACACGTTCTTACTAAAGCTGTCTGAAATGGCATAAAGAAAACTATGTGTAGCAGGTCTGTATACATTCAATGGATTGCACTAAATTGATTCTTACATAAAATAGCCCTTTTTTCCTTTAACTTGTTGTTTGTTGGCTACTAAATAGTTGTTTTTGTTTCAATTTTTGCTGTCATATATTGACTAAAGGAAATATTCTATAGCTGAATTCATAGTGGATTTGTAATAAATATTTGTTCAGAAAATAAAGTTAAATAAACAGGAATATTTTAGGGAACACTACAGTTGATTACGTGGCATGATATCATGCCACATAATATTGAGACTGCAAAGTCAGATTTTGTTTGTATTTGTTATTCATTTTTATTACATCAGAGCTGGGTTGCCACAGATGGTGTGCTTTTTTTTTTTTTTGAGTTGGAGAAGGGGAAAATGTGAATTTTATTTTTGTTGGAGAAGGGGAAAATATATGTTTTGTTTTTACTTTCCCCATTTTCCCCTTTTTTATAGAGCAAAAAGCACAGTAGTATTGAAAAAGTGCAATGCCATTCATAATCCCTGCAACGATTTCTCTGTAAGACACAAGCAAATTGAACCTCCTGCGATACAAATAGGACTGTACAGTCAAGTTCTAGAAGAGAAAACATGAGTTTATGATAGAACAGGACAGGAACAAACAAAACAAATTATTCAGATTAAATCATTAAACACATAAGAGTCAAAGAGACAATGCAGCAAACCATGTTGTAACAATCCCTTGGAACATCAGAGGAACTTTACATTCTTCTGCTGCCTGTGATCCTTTTTTTTTTCCTTTGTATGCAAGCAAACTGACTTAACCTTCAAATAAACCAAAAAAATCATTAGTTGAAACTTGAACTAATGTTCAGATGCAGACCAGAAGACCACCTGTGACAGAAATCAGAAAATGCTGGCAGACAGCTGCATATTATTATTATTCACAAAAAAAAAAGTACCAAACAAACAATTCAATTTAAAATGCTTTCATGCCTGCCTTTCTGGATGTCACAGTTAATGAAAGTATTTAACAAAGCTCTGGTGATATAAAAAAAAAATGACAAAAGAGACTTGTTTCTATAGCTCATATCAAAGAGCTATACTACACTTCTAGCATGCTTCCATGCTATAGAGACTATATCTATATCTGTATCGATAAATATATACAGAGAGGTGTGTGTGTGTGTGTGTGTGTGTGTGTGTGTGTGTGTGTGTGTGTGTGTGTGTGTGTGTGTGTGTTTATACTGAGTGTTGTGTGTGTATTTATACTGAGTGCTGTACTGTGTCATAAGGGAATGTGTACTTATTAAAGAATTGCCTTTGTGTACATCACTTTCTATGACAAGGGTCTTTCTAGGCTCTGAGCTTGATATCATCGAACACTGAAGATTGTTGTACAGTTTGATTTGCTGACAAGATTTCACTGTTGTTTTAGCCTGGAATAGAATTAAGAGGAGAGAACAAACACTCAGGGGGACATGCCTGACTGTGTTACCCTTCAGCTATCTGCAAATATAGTACACAGTTAGGTGTATACAGTGGTCCACTGCCATGTTACACAAAGGCAGCTCTCTGGTATACAAACTCATATATGCCATTGCTAATAACATTCCACCATTTTCTAACAACCAATAAGGACAATTACTTAACTTCATTTTCACAGGATGGGATCAGCTATTGTTTGACTTAAGTTCCCACTCAATAATTTCATCCAACTTATATCTGCTGCAAATCCTATACAGACTTGAAAAAGTAACACCATAACTTAAGCTGAGCACCTAATGCAGCCTGTAAGGGGGTGCAGGGAGGTCGTTAGCTGGAATGATAAGATAAGTGACTAGGAAAAGAAAAATAAGGTACACAAGGTCTGGATGTAGCACTTCTAACAGTTTTAAGTAACGGACTGAATGCAGACGATGTATTCTATAGGTTCTTCACCACCAGGAAAAATCTGGCATATAACCCATTACAGTGGTTATTTATAGGGTTATGTAATGTGTTTAATTTGACTTTAGTAAAGCGGTCCTATCAAATGACATTTAGCTACTTTTGTGGATGGCATGATACTGACAAACAAGTGAACTACAATGTAAGGCAAGGGCGGCAGATTTGCATTGACTGATGTACCTGGCAGACAGACAGACAGATAAAGAGGCAGGCTAGAGGTTTAGATTTTATGGCCTACATGAAGAATACATTGTTGGTATGGTCTGGTTTTCTAGTTAACAGTATTGGCTTGGGCAGCACTTTTCAGATTTCCTACTAGTACCTGAGCTAGGAGGAATCACAAAATATATAAATGCTGTTTAGACTAAGCTTTGGCAAACAGACGAAAGCTTACAATGTTGGAGGGAAAATTATATGTTTGAGTAAAAAAATTGTATCCCAGAATGGTATTTGTATAAGGAAAGGTAAAATATAAACCACACTGCAATAATAAGTAATGTTGCTATGAAATAAGTATGGGTAAAGATTTCAGGAACAAGAAATAAAGAAAAATCGGACAGATATATGTGTGCAAATGGCCAAGGTTGTAGTGTCCTTTATATCCCTTATATAGCATATAAAGTTTCAAGATTGCCTAGTGGAACTGAAAGTAGGCAAAGATACAAAAAAGCATAATTTTGCATCATGGTAGTAGTGAAAGTAAAAATGTATCGAGCATGCGTCCTTAAATAGCTCAGATATTCACATTGGAAGCTAATCCTGTATACTATTTCTGCATTTTCAGTTTTGGAATTATTTAGAATAACATAATGTGTTGCATTTTACATTATGAAAAAAAGGAATTTACACAGGAAAGACACAGCATAGAAGTATAAAGGGAGAATACATCAGATGGACACACATATACAAATGACCAAATAGTGATATATTTACTGTGGTTTAAATATTCATGGAAACATTTTGAAGAGGGTCCAGCCAGGATTTATCTGTCAGTATTTTCACAGCTGTACATTCTTTTATGTTGGCAAGCTTCAAACATCTATATGCACAGAACTGTCATATTTGATACTACAGAATTTAGTGAACTGTTTGTTGCATAGAGATAGCTGAAACACAGAATCTAATCATAGTAAAATTAATAAACTTGGACTGCTGTAGATTTTAAAATATAAATGCCAGTATCATGTCATGAACAATAGAAGCGCATCACCTTCTCTGCCCTTCTAGAACCAAATGACAATTAATCATAATAGATGTGTTATTTTAAACTTAATATATTTTCAGGTATTCTTATCGGTGCAATTAACGTCAGTGTGAAAAGTAAGAAGAAGAGTCTATGGCCATGCCCTGCTGCAAACATCTGTCTGTACACGGCGTATCTCTAATCTTTAAAATGCTCATGCTTCTTGCTGGTACATTGTGTTCTGAACTGCATAAGGACATGCAATTAGGATCTTGCTCAAACTAGCCAAAATGTTCTTCATATTCCTGTCTTTACAAAGAGATGTGCAGAAGTGTTTAAGTGACTGAGCACATCACGTATATTAACTGTGATGCTGTACTGCCATGGAATTTGAATCATTTATTGAAGTTTTTGAATTGTTAAAAGATTTTGGACTTTTATGTGAGGATTTAATAGTGTTTGTCCAGATTGTTTGCCTACTGGCTTTAAACCATCTGGATTCCACAATGAGACTGGTGATATTACCAGATGCTATACATCACTTCAAAAGTAGATATTTCAATTATAAACTGCAATTACCATCACAAAATAATAATAATAATAATAATAATAATAATAATAATAATAATAATAATAATAATAATAATAATAACTATTTTGCATGACAGACCTTACAAAACAGTGAGTAGTTACTAAGAAATCTTAGATAGAGCATATTAAAACTCATTACTATGGTCCTACATCACATTAACTCACAGATACGGTGAGTATACTTTGTCACTGCATTGCATACACATTAGCATGTAAAGTAAGTGAGCATGCCCATTGCATAGCACTAATATCTCTACATCTTGTTTAATCATGTAGACACAGTTACAGAAAAGGGGTCCATTATATACAAGAATTATTTTAAAAAAGGTAACTAATCTCTTTTTTAAATTATCTGAGTGTCATATACTAGTAGTCACTGGTTGATGATAAGTAAGAAAAGATATACCCATTCCTGGTAAAGTTTGCCAACATGGGGTTTTGCCCTCATGGCATACTGAGTACGTTGTAGGTAAATCCTGACTCCTCGACACTGAAGCGAAGAGGTGACCATTGGCCTTTCATTATTCATCTGTTCTGGGCCATACTTTAAAGGAACCCATGTGATGAGTTACATATTACAGCTACTCTGCCATTTAGTCTATTGGCCAGTATCACTTAAGATTAAGACAGAAAGTTATACACAGTCTATGCACATCTGCTATAGAATGAAGGAGAATTTCCTTAGTAATCAAACCATCAGTGCTCTAAGACTGACTGGTACAATTATTATCAATAAATTAATCAGATAATGCTGAGAGGAAAATAAATTGTCTTTCACAGGGAGTCCTAATTATGACTGATTTCAAAACAGAAGCTCAAGAGACCACCATCAACTACAGTCCCAATTGCTACAAGATAGAGCAAAATCCTTGAAAGGTAAGACACCTTTGATCATTATAAGTAAAAAACTAAGAGCTCTCATAAAATCATCCAAGGCAAATTTTGAGAGAAAAATCGCCAAGGACTCTAAAGACAAGCATAAGGCCTTCTTTAGCTATGTTAGAAACCTAGGAGGAAACTCCCAGATATGCTCAGAATTAGTTCAAAATGATGTGAAAATTACTGAACCTACACACATTGCTAACATGCTGGCTGACAGGTTCAGTGCAAACTCCCCTCCCCCAAAAGGAGAGATATGTATTCCAGAGGATTGTAGCCCCGCCAAACATCTCCAACGCCCAGGTGAGAACTGCCCTCTCTAAGGCAAAAAACACAGCATCCATGGGACCGGATGGTGTCCCCGGCTGTGTGCTTCATGAACTCAACGAGGAATTAAACCCACAGTTAGGACAGCTGTTTAATCTTAGCCTCACCTCAGGATACGCACTCCAAGGAGTGGCGTGCGCGACTGTGGTCCCACTTCATAAGGGCGGTGCCTCCACAGACCCTGGAAATTACCGCCCCATTAGCTTGACAAGCCTTATCTGCAAAGCCATGGAGAGGATCATAATGGAACTCATAAATAAAGACATAGGGAACTTGCAGACTTTGGATCCAACCCAGTTTGGCTTTGTCAAAGGCAGATCCTGCCTCTTAAACTTGGTTGACTTTTTCGAGACAGTCACCAAGGCCATTGATGAGGGAAAGGCAGTCCATACAGCCTACCTCGACCTGGCAAAGGCCTTCGACACAATACCCCACTCAGGTATCATCGAAAAAACTCATCAGCTTGAATGTAAACCCATACATCACAAGATGGGTTGCAAACTGGCTAAGTGACAGAACCCACAGGGTCAGAGTTGCTGGAGCCATGTCAGACTCAAAGCCTGTCACAAGTGGTGTCCCACAGGGCTCAGTCCTGGGTCCACTCTTGTTCGGCATCTACTTTTCTGAAGTACAAGCAAACACAGGAGGGTTATGGCTGACAAAGTTTGCAGATGACTGCAAACTCGGCGCCATAGTCGAAAACACATCTGACACAGATATCCTCCAGAAGGGCCTCACAGAAATGGATAACTGGTGCCAGAGCCATGGCCTGAAGTTAAACACCAAAAAATGCATAGTCATGCCCTTCGGGAAAAACAAGGTTACCCCTAGCTACCATATAGGTGGCAATCCACTGAGCACAGAAAAAGTCATCAGGGATCTGGGGACCCAAGTTGACAGTAGCCTTTCGTTTGACACTCATGTTGCTAAAGTAGTTAGGAAAACCTTCTATATCGCCCACCTGATCATGAAGGGATTCACATCTAGATCAAGGGAGGTCATCATCCCCCTGTACTCATCACTCATTAGACCTATGATTGAGTACAATGCCTCATTTGGAATGTATCTGACCAGACACCTGCTGCAGCTTGAAAGGCCCCAAAAGTTCCTCACCAAAAGGATAAAGGGTCTCAAAAATATGTCTTATGCTGCCCGACTGAAAGAACTCCAGCTCTATTCAGTCTCATACCACTTGCTCAGAGGTGACCTGTGCCTGACATATAATGCCATGTCAAACCCAGATTTGATGAATATGCTTCACCTCAAAAAATCTAGATCCCTCAGAACCACAAGGGCGGGAGACTTAAACCTTGACACGGTTATAAATAGAACGTGCTGGAGGGACAGATTCATCACCCAGAGACTCCCTATGCTGTGGAACAAAATCCCGGTACATGTGAGGCAGAGCACCTCGCTGGCCTTGTTCAAGAGGAATCTTGACCAATGGATGGGAGATCGCAGATATACCCCAGGGATTACTTCAGTGTCACTGCTTGACAGAGGCACAGAAAAATGATAGGCATAGTTTTTATTCAAACTAAAGGGGTGGCGAAAGCCACATAACTATGGGCTAGGCTTATAAATGCCCTTGGGCAGATAGCCTAGTATGAACCTATGAACCTATGAACCTATAAGAAAGCTGTTTTTAGTAATAGGCACTTAGGAAGCAGTCCAACTCTAATAAAGCACTTTATTCAGCTACACAAAGTAAAAAGAATCCACATAAACTTTTCACACATAAATGCGTTATCGTCTTCTCCTGACTTCATCAGATAACATAATCCATGAAATCAAAGCCATTTTTATATTTGCTTAATTAAATCATCAACTAATAGCATATGCCATTCAATAAAACATTAATTTATTATATAACATTTACTATCTTATAAATGTAAATACTATAAAATAATTCCTTAGGCATATACATTTATATTAAACAAACAATAATAAATATTTAATAAAATTTCATTTAAGTTTTTAAAAAATATATAAAACACGTAATAAAATACATATCTAATTTAATTATATTAAAATAGTGGTATCGCATACTCCATCTGGTGGTTAGAAAAATGATTGCACTTTAAAGTTTAGCAGCTCTAATTTTTAAATCAAGATTTAGAAGGATTTCCAAGGATTTTACTCTCAGGAACTACTGGCTTGTTGAATTTTGGCCAAAATAATATCAATACATTGGCGGCGACGCATACAGATAATGCTAAAGCTTGCTCAGCTTCTCAACAAGGAAAAGGATTGGACTTAAAAAGTTTTTTAACATACAAGTATGTATTCCATGAGAATGTTATAAATACTAATGTTACTAATAGAAATGATAGTGACACATATATTAATAGTATCTATAAACTAGAACATCTTTTATTGAAATAAAAATAATTAGATTTAGATAATATTTACTTGAAAGAATGCATTAAGGAATTGTCGCAAAGGGATTAAGATTCTGGAAATTCCCAAATGGAAAAGGGGAAAGTTCTGAATGTTATGAAGAAATGTTAAAAGTTTTTGATAAATGTGGTTTTGATGTTATGCATTTGCTTATTAGAGAAAATGAGGAAACTATTGAAATGCTTATAAAAGAAATTGAAACTGTCAATCAATGCTTTTTAAATGATGTATTACATACAGTGGATAGGGAGAAGTATGAATACATGTTAGAAAAGGTGGATAAAAAATGTAACAATGTTTTTAAAAGAAAAAATAAAAAGATAGAAAGGGACACTACTGAATAGAGGGAACATAGGGCATATCCCAAACCTAGAGACTGTATAAGACCTCAACAAAGAAATATAAATACATTTAGTGCATCACATCTTGAGAATGAAGTGATGCAAGAAGAATATGTAGGACAAAGTTATAATAATAACTACAATGACCCTTTAGAATACCCCCTCTCCGAAGGTCAGAGAGATTAATGAACACGACACCAGTAAAATACAATTATCCTAGATGGGGAGGGGGGTACAGAGAAGACAGAAGACATTAGTTAGTAATAGTTCTGAAGAAAGTATCCATAATGAAGGAGTATTGATAAGATACAAGGGCTACACTATATATAATTATAGTGGAATAGATATTCAAAAGGTTAATTCTGAACTTTTTTCTAAGGGTTTCACGTTTATACCTAGAAGGAAGGCTGAAATAGATCAAGTAATTATAGACCTGAAGTTGTTTATCAGGAAGAAAAACTTGGAACTCTTATTTAAGAATACTGAAAATAAAATGGCCAATAACAATCCCTTAATGAAGAAAAGTACTTAGAACCCCCTTTACATCCTCAGTTGAAAAATCCGGAGAACCTGTTAGAATTAGAAATAAGGAAAGTAATAGAGAAAAATAAAATGGTTCCAGATATTTCATATTCAGAAAAAGTTCTAGATGAAATCAAGAACAATTATAATTTAAGAATTATGGCACCAGATAAAGGAGGGGGAACAGTTTTTATGGCTACTATAACTTATGAATCTAAAGTGATGAATATACTAGAAGATAATGTGAAATATTATAGACTGTCACTAAATGAAGTTAATATTTCTTATCATTTTTTTAACATTAAATTAATTATTACTAGAGGGATCAATAGATTTAAAATTATTTCATTTCCTACATAATGATAGACCTAAGGTACCTAGTATATTTGGAAAATCTAAAGTACATAAAGATTTATTAGATCAACCTCTTCGATTGATAGTAGCAGCAGAAGGTACTGCTATAGCTCCTTTGGCTAGATTTTTGTATATTAAATTAAAGTCTTTATCTGTGACTTGTAATAATACTTTAAAAGACTCATGAGATCTGCTTAGGCAGATAAGACCGGAAATATATGATAAAAGAATTATGTTCATTACTATAGACATAGTTGGATGCCATGGTGGTACGGCGGTAGCATTGTTACCTCACACTAAGAGGTTCTCCCGTTCTATTCTCAGCTTGGCTTGGGAGTGCCTTCTGTATGGAGTCTGCATGTCCTCCCCGCAGTTGGGTAGCATTTGAAAGACATGCGTGCATAAATGGGCGTGCCTTTGTTGAAGGTTGGGCATTGAGCTGGCACCTCAGCTTTTCATAAAAAAATTTACTGCCAATCATTAGCGGACCGGAGTTCCACTGTGGCGACCCCTTACCAGGAAAAAGCCGAAAGACAAACAACAACAACTATAGACATAGTTGATTTATTTTCTTCAATTCCACATGATATGGGATTACTTTAGTTAGAACAAGCTATGGCTGATGCTGAAATATTAAGTCATATAAATTTTAGACTATGTTTAAGTCAGATGGATCGTGTGTTGACTAATAATTATGTACACTTTGAAGGAGAGTTTTTCCACCAGATTCAAGGAGTAGCAATGGGTGCACGATGTGCACCCACATATGCTAATATTGTTCTCTCAGTATGGGAGAAAAAATACATTCTAAATTCAAAATATAGTAAGTGCTGGAAACTCTATAAATGATATTTGGATGATATCTGTTTAGTGTGGGATGATGCAGAAGAAAAGTTTATTGAATTCTATGACTACATAATGAATACTACGACCTTTTTAAGGTTTACTTATAATATACAATATGATAAAATGAGTTATCTAGATATCACTATACATAAAGAAAATGGAAAATTTAAATCAATAGTATATAGGAAAGATACGTATGCAAATCCATATCTCTTTTTTACAAGCTCACATCCTTTCAGCCAAAACGGTGCTTAGTCAAAGGACAATTTGTTAGGGGGAGTCGAATGTGTTCATAGAACAATGACTTTATAGTTGAAAGTAAGTTCTTAGAACAAATGTTCTTACAGAGAGGATACCCATTAAAATTAATTGAAGAAGTAAAAAAGGAAGTAATTATAGGTAGAGCTGATAGATTTGCTCCCATATTAGGGAAAAACTCTAGTGAGACAGACAATTCATGACAATGAGCATATTAATAGTATATTTGAATGAGCATTTGTGACTAACTATAGCGGAGATGCTAAAGTTATAGTAAAGACGATAGAAGAAGTATGGGGAAGATTCTCTGCAATATCAGATTTAGATAGTTTTGATACCCCATTTAAATGTATTTTTAAGAAAGGGTCAAATATAAAGAATATTATAGAAAGAAACAATAAAGGAGTACACCCTTATGGTCGAAGTAATAAAGGCACTTTTAAATGTGGCCATTGTTCACAATGCCCTTATATATACAACGGAGAGAAGGTAGAATTAGTAGCTAGGAATAGGGTAATAAATAGAAAGGAATATTATACATGTGATAGTAGTGGACTAATCTATTTAGTATTATGTAAAGTATGTAGTGGTTTCTATGTGGGTAAAATGAACAGAAAGCTCCGAAGAAGAATATATGAACACCTGCCTGAAGTAAAAAATAAAAACAATACTAATGTCCTTTTTAGACACAGTTTAGTATGTCATAACGCATCATTTTCTTTCTTTGTGTTGGAAATAGTGGTTAAAGATATAAGAAGAGGGCTATGAGAATTACATATAATAAATAGAGAATTATATTGGCAAATAATGCTGGAAGCTAATATATTCCCTGGCATGAATGAATGTCTGTCTTTAGCTCCTGTTTTAAAAATTAGAGCTGCTAAACTTTAAATTGCAATAATGTTTTTGACCACCAGATGGAGGATGCAATACCACTATTTTAATATAATTAAATTCTATATGTATTTTATTATGTGTTTTATAATAATTTTTTTAAAAAACTTAAATGAAATTTTATTAAATATTTATTATTGTGTATTTAATATAAATGTATATGCCTAAGGAATTATGTTATGGTATTTACATTTATAAGATAGTAAACGTTATATAGTAAATTAATGTTTTATTGAATGGAAGATGCTATTGGTTGATGGTTTAATTAAGAAAATATAAAAATGGCTTTGATTTCATGGATTTTGTTATCTGATGGAGAGTGGATGAAAATGCATTTATATGTAAAACGTTTATGCAGATTTTTTTTACTTCATGTAGCTGAATGAAGTGCTTTATTGGAGTTGGACTGCTTCCTAAGTGCCTATTTTGTGAAGTGTTGGTGTTTTTTGGCACTTTTTTGTTTTATGAACACTGTTTTTAGTAATGTATGATGCAGAAAATAATAGATTAAATAACATAATTTAAAACTACCTAAAACGGAGATTTGTAGTCTCTTGTGTTTTTGTTTCTACTTTTGCTCTTTTTAAAGACCTGTGATTACCAATATTTCTTAAGAAGGTAATTAACTAAGTATTCTTTATTTATGACACAATATCAAGGATACAGATCAGGAAAATTCCAGAAGTGTTTCACTTGCATCATGAGAATTTTGGCCTTCCTTTCAAAAATGTACTAGCTTCACCCAGTGACGGCTGGTGACTTCAAATTAAAGGAGGGCTGCAAGAGACAGCTGAATGGGTGGGGCCAATGGGGAGGGGTGTGACCAAGAAGAAAGGGGTGGAGCTATGCTCAAAACCACAACAACTGGAATTTTAAATTAAATACGCTGTCCTGGGTGCCAAACTGTCATTACGAGAGTCCAATCAAGACAAAAAGTGTAGAAGAAAAAAATATTTCAATGCATTGGCTACATGACAACTTACTTAATGTCTAGATGGCAACACAAAGGTTGTGAGGCATGAAAAAATAAATTGCTTTTTAAATACATTACTGGAATGCCAGTCAAAATCAAGTATAAAAAGAACAAGCAGCACTCAACTCAAACCACTTCACCTTGTACTGCAGTTCTAATTATAATGTATATTCAGCTTTATAAAATTACCAAGTAACATGCTAAAAGTAGCAATCTCTGTGATACTCCCACTTGTAAAAATGTTTCTTATCCAAAAAAAGACCTGCTGCCTGACAACTATCTACTTGTTTCATGGAGAACACATGACCAAAGTAAAAAATGAACAGCAAACAAGAAACACGCTCAAGATAAATTGCTTAAAGGATTACTGCACAAGTTCTGGACCACACATGATAGATTGGCATTCTGTTTAGTTTACGGGTAAAGCCTGCAAAGATAACTGCAAGTCTCCAACAAATGTAATGAGCTTCTGAAAATACTGTAATCCTGTCCTTTATTACAAATACTGCCATATGCATTTCAATACCTAAGGCTTATTCATTATCTAGTTATGTAAATATTCTCTGCATGGCAACAATGAAAAGGCTTTCAGTGTTGGAAATTCTTTAATAGTATGCTTATTAAAGTTTACTTGCATCTTACAATCTCCAACACGCTTACCTGATGGACATTAAAGCATTGCTACTTTAATACAGAGGAACTGCATGCATTTTCTGAATAATAAGAAGCATAAATCAACAGTATAAGAATATGACAGAAAACCAGAACATTGTGCAAAATCAAGGACAGATGAAAAGCCACAGTCATACTTGTGGTCTGCCTTGGATGGGGGAATACTCTGCACACTTATACTGCATAACTGCTCCTTGCCTTGCTTGGACACATCCAGAGCCACTACAATGGGGAGTGGAGTGCAACAAGTAGGTCACAGTTTGAAATGTCTCTGGCTGACGGTGATGGCTTTGACACTCATACCTTTCAACCTCAGAGCAAGAAATCTGGACAAAGCCATACACAGAAGTGGGACACAGGCCCAAAAATAAAGACAATTTTTAAATATTGCTCTTATAAACTTAGAAAGATAATAGAACAGTAGTAGGGCTTGCATTAGTATGAATTTTTGAAGGGTATGAAATCTAAAACTCAAATGTCTGCCATTATTTTCTAACTTCAATATTTAATGATTTGCTACTAATTTGCCAGAAAACCACAATTTTATGAAAAACAGACCAAATATGTTATGCAAAAATATAAAATTGCCACACAATACAGCTGGGAACCTATGAAAGAAGGGACACCTTTTTTAAAATTAGTACTGTTAACTTGAGCAGCTGACAAAATAAGCATCTAAATGCATTTCTGATATAAAAGTAATCTATAACTCTGATCATTACAGTTATTTATAATTGTAAACCCTCCACGTTTTCTTCCAAAATTGCCATTTTGCAGAGGGATTATTAAGGGGAGAGCAACATTTTGAGCCAAAATTGGAGACAGTTGAGAGGTTTGGATATTCCTAATTCTATAAAGCAATTTATTTGCACGTACCTCTCAACCTCTTAATGCAGGAAATCTGGATATGGCCAAATATATTGGGGGAACATACAAACAGTACTAAAGACAGTTGATAGAACAGGTCTTGCTTTAGCATGCATTTTTCTGAAGGTTATGACGTCTGAAACTCAATGTCTGTCATTATTTAGTGACTTCATTCCTAAATAATTTGGCAGAAAGCCACACATTTTATGAGGAACAAACCAAAAATAAGAAGCAAAAATCTATTCATTCTGCAAAAGTCTGGACAGTTGAGAGGTATAGTTCAGAGTTTGCTGCCCTTCCCCCCTCACAAAATCATGGTCGAATGGAGCATCCCCCCTGCAGCCATTCCAATGTCCCATTCCTTGGTTATTTCACCCCATTTGTCATAAACACTGTAATGTGCATACTGCTTTATTTCTGCGATGATATGGATTTCATTTGAAAGTTTTATTTTATATTTTACAGCATAAACCCTAATAGATATCTGCTAAACAAAGCAATGCAGTCTCCCAATGAAAAAAAACTTAGCATTAAAACTTCTCTGCCCTTGAAACTCACATTCACTGAAACAGCATTGAAACCCACATTCAAAGAAAATACATTTTGCCAGTGGCAGATAAAGATTAATTTTGGGCTGTTTTCAAATCATAGGCTCCTTGAACACGAAACATACACATGCTCTTTGATACACCTTCCTGACTGTATTAAATTATATTCCTTGAACTGCCCAATTCAGAACATTTCCATCATAAAAGTCTACTGAAACTTCAACAGTCCACCAGTATCAGTAAATATGCATGATCTCTGAAGAAGTAAAAGCCATCTAAATAATTCCACATTAAAGAAATATGTTAACTAATGAAGAGGTTACTGCTAGCAAACAACTTTATATGTCATTGTATAGCAAGAGGGAATGGATGGCAAACTGATAACAGGTTCATAGTTACTAAGTATCTTCACCAAAGAGGACTGCAGCATCCATCCCCTTTAAAACAGAGTACAGTATCAGCAATGGATCGACCTACTGTGGAAGTAGAACCCACAGCTTTCTGCATCAAAAGCAAGTACACTACCTGTTGTGCTATTTACAATGTAAGCAAACTCAGCATAAGCAGCACTAAACTTTTGTTCCCCTGCAGCTCTCAGCTCCTTGTAAAATCTACTTGACACTCAGCTGTATCTCTGAACTTTGCAGCACAAGAAATCCGGACAAAGCCAAAATTTGTTTGGGGGGGGTGGGGGGACAAAAGCCCAAAAACCTGGGACACATTTTAAACATTGCTTGTATAATGTTGGAAAGCTGATAGAATTAAATGCTGTATTACCACCATATATTTCACTGCCAGGTATTGAACCCAGCCAACGCTGCTAAATGTATCCAAAGTTTCTGCAGGTATATTCTGATTTTCCTGAATAACATAAACTGAAACAGTCTTTATTGGACCTGTCTTCTGTATTCATACTTGAGTGCCTGTATTTAACTTCCTTTCTGAAATACTGGATATTTAATCTTTTCTGTATGTCAGGCCAAACTAACTGACCTCACTAATTGTATCTGCTGTATATTTTGATAATACCAAAACCCCGTAATGCTACACGCCTCTTTATCCTTGGTTACCTTGGTTTCCAAGCCTGGCCTTGCATGTGCCTCTTTACCTAGCATTCCATTGTTATGTACATCTTTCCCTTGAAAAGGGAACCTTCTGTAGCCAGCAAGATTGTATCTTTCCCTTGAGAAAGGAACACTGTATTTCTGTATCTTTCCTTTCTAATAAACTGTCTTTCTCTGAAACTGAATGCATACACATCTGACTCTATATTTTCAGGCCTTATTCTACCTTAATGTACTATAGTGAATTCACTAAGAATACCCTAACTCTAACAATACTGAAATAATTATCAAAGATACAGGGCTGATATAACATTTAAGGTAACTTCACTCCACTGAAATCTTGCTAGTATGAGTCAAAATGATCTACCAGTAGGGAGACTGTTCAGCCAGATGATAGAATTAACATTTCCTGGACATATACAGACATGCCTGCAAGGGTTCCTACTGTCTGTAAAGGCTCAGCTACCAATTTAAATGCTCTTTTAACTGTTTGATAACTTGATCCACTTAAATAGTTACAAGCTGCTCTTATTTTTCTAATGTGTATATTTCTTTTCTCTTTGAACTTTTACTCCACATCCTAGCAACTCTTCCCTCTCCTTTTTATTACATTCAATTATTCATTTACTTGGCATTATAGTTCTTCTGTTCACTGTTCTCATTTACTCCTTTATGTTCTGCCATACTTTAGACCTCCTTCTTGTTCTTTTACAGTGGTGTATGAAATATCACATCAGCTGACTGTGACATTTTTCTGTCTTGTTCTTAGTTCATCAAATCTCCTAGTATTCTCCTTATTACAGCCATTGTCTATTACACTAATATATATATTCAGCATCCCTCCCTGTTACTCTCACGCTTGCATTTACCTAGTATGACACCTAGTTTACTGCCCTTAATATTGGTGTGAACATTAAAAACTGAATACCCTCAAGGGCCTATATTGTTTTAACTGGCTGAATAATTATTAAAATTCACTGGAGTATTAAAAGTAGTACTGCATATACTTGAAAGCTGCTCTTTCAGATTGCTGCACATCATTACCAAAGACCATACTAAGTCTGATAGTGTATACATTTTCTGTAAGCATCACAGGGTATTTAGCACCACTCTGCCCATATCAAGTCACCATAACTTGGCTCCATTCAAACACAAAGAAGAAAAACATTTATTCACTAGTATGTGTTAAAACACATGCATGCAAAGCAACTAGATTTTCATAAAACAGACCACATTGAGGTGAAAGTTGGGTTTAAAAAAATACAAAAGTAAAAATAAAACAAAACATAGATTGCAACAAAACAACTGAAAAACAGCATTATCAGCAAATCAACCCCTAAACTAGAAGTCTACATGGAATAATATTAGTTCAGCCACATAATCAAGCCAGAAACCTAAAAGATCTTAACTTAAACCTCCTTATACTATTGCTGTAACACCATAAGTAATAGAAAACAATATCAGAACTACATTAGAATGCCACAAGACAATCCATTCATAAAAATATACATAATTTGCATAAGGATGCGGTTATTTGGACTTCCGGTGTGATGACAGTGTAGCAATTAGCTACTCTGGGAGATCTGTGCTGAAAGAGCACTAAATTATAAAAGCCAGTGGCCAACAGTAAGAAATTCCATACAAAATGACAATGGAAAGACATATGATATGACCTTCAGAAAATCTACTGACATGATTTATTAAAAAATAACAACACACAGGTTTAGTATTTTTGTCTCTAATACAAAATGGGACTTTGTCAGAACACAGAACCATTGTAAATATTCAATTGTTCAAATAACCCCTGCATATCATCACATAATTAAATCAACCAATCACCCAGCCAGATTTAAAAATACCAATAAATTAGTAACAATGAGCTATCATGAATAAATGAGAACACATTAATTCACTAGGAAGTAAACCTACTATTACTATATAAACCCTTATCTCAGTTAAGAAATATAATATATGACATCTATTAAATTAAAAATTACTCTAAATAATTCATATGTGCATTCTTAAAAACTGTTGTTAAGGGTAATGTATAAAAAATGCCATCTGATATAGTACTAATGCATTATGCCCTGAATGCTGAGATTTATAAAAAGTGTTACTTACCTTACCACCAAGAAGAAAACTCTCTGTACTGTACTCTACTCTGTTCTTCTATCTTCTTCTTCTAACGTATTATTATTATTATACTTCTTTCTTCACTTTTCTTCTTCAGCACAGCTGCCAAAAAATTAATATAGATAGGCCGCCCAAAAAAATATATAAAAATAGGTAAATCCTTAGAGTTTGACCATATCACCGATCACAAATCATTCAGTCCACAACTGAAACTGTTTGAATTGATTCTCGCTCTTTTCCCAGCACATAAAGCCCGGGAAGAGAGCGACAACCAATCAGCAGCATTTAGCCCAAGCACGTCATGTACGTGCCTGCGAACGTCGCAGTCCAACCCCCTTCCAATTCTATGTGGTTTGGAACCACATAGACTGCTGGGCATCACACTGATGCCTAAATCAGATCACCAGGCTGCAACAAAAACAAAAAAAAAAGTCTTTATTTAAAACTTCCGCAACCCGAGGCGGTTAAAGTGCGCATGCGCGTACTTGCCGAGGCAGGAAGGAACTTGCCGAGTCGCGGACTCGGAGACAAAGTAAACAAAAAAAAGAATACTGTCTACTACACCCAGTTGCTGAGGGGGCTGCAGTCCGGCAGTCTGATGCCACGAGCCGCCCCTCGCTTCACCTCAGTATTACATCCCCTTTTTATAATTTCTTATTCCCCCAATATTGAATCAAGAAGAGTATTGTTTGAGGCTCAAACTATGTGAGAAGCTGACAAGCCAATGTTGTCCTAATTCCAATACATTAAAATGCTACAAGGTGACATAACTAGGAAGGTCTCAAGCACCTGTATCACTTTCTTCATGCTAAACTCTGTGTCACAGAGTGTCTTCAAATTTTAGAAACTGGCGAGTTTTATTTATTTGAAGTATTAGTACTACTATTCTATTCTCCTCATCTCTATCTGTTTAATTTTCTCTACATCCACTTCTATATCTTCTCTCTAACCTACTACTGTGTGGTACCATTCAAAGTTCACCAGTGTGGCAATTGTGCTCTGCTGGAAACTGTAATGTTCATGTCTCCATTACTTGAAAGAATGTTCTCAAGGAATACTTTGAATATACTAATTACGCTGTTATACACTGCAAGCTCAAGCCTGTACAATCCTAGAAAATTCTTCTATTTAACTTTAACTGTATAATATACATTTTCATAACTCTGTTGTTTGTAGTTCAAACCTTTACATGAATCTGTGCTTATTTGCAACTAAGTGCACTGTTTGTTATATTTTTATATTTGTACTTTAATATTTGTACTTGCTTCAAATATTAAATGAAAATGATGTACAGTTTTCTGGAGCTTTTCTCCCTGGGCCACCTCTGAAAATGGGCCACTGGCCCAGTCAGACTATTTCTTAGGTGACAAATGTAATAAATCAATAAATAAAATAAAGTTGTAATAAAAGAAGAAGTACAGCGACACGCACAGTAGAAGTTGTATACTGCACCAAATACCAATGGGTAGTAATAAGCAGACATTTTAATGAAGGTAAGCACTTTCGCATTAAAAACAACAATGCTTCATCAGACCAACTAACAATACTACAGAAAACTTCAATATAAAGCCATAAAACCACTCCCATCAATAAAGAAATAATCATATTCACAATAATCTAAAGAAATTAATTAAAATCAATTACCCATGTATGTAACTCAAAAACATCCCTCGCTGCTGAATCTCTCAACCAGCTTGTCCTGCACTGATGACATCATCATCATCATCATCATGAGACAACAAACCAAAATACACTTGTAATAAAAGAAGAAATACAGCAGTTTTATGGCTTTATAGTGAAGTTTTCTGTAGTATTGTTAGTTGGTCTGATGAAGCATTGTTGTTTTTAGTCGTAAAGTGCTTACCTTCATTAAACTGTTGTTTGCTTATTACTACTCATTGGTATTTGATGCTTATACAACTTCTGCTGTGTGAGTCACTGTATTTCTTCTTTTATTGCAAGTGTATTCTCATTTGTGGATTCCAGGACACCTTGGTTTAGCTTGTGAGTACTTAATTTATCTGAATACAACCTTAGGGGTCACAGCCAGATTTCTTTCAATCATTTGGGCTGGATTTGTCCACATTATCCCAGCTGACTCAGTAATAAATATACTTTCCGACTGATATTGTCAGCGAATACCAAGAAATATGGACCTAACTTCTTTTATAACAGGTCTATCTTCTGACAGAGAGGACCTGAGGATATTTGTCTTGGCCATATGTCATCTGATAAAATCCAGACTATAGATCAGAGTGATTCAGAAACTAAATACACAGCAGCATTCCAGAACCTTTTTGGCCATCTAAAAACACTCAGATCCAACATTTGGTACTCAAAATTATTTAAGGCCTATTTGGTCAAAGGTATCACTCCCAGAGGGTTGAGAGTACGGATCCAACCTCTGGTTTCTAACCCTGACCAGGAACTTATGGACCAGTGGTCCGCCATCCAGCAGCAAGCTTCAATATCTTTTGTTGAAACTTTATCAAAATTTCATGACAGAATCATAGATTCTGAGATCCTAACAGTTTCTAGGCTGGTGGGTGAACTTAAACCTTTTGAGGGTGAAACATTTTTCAAAACACAGTTAAACAAGGTAGCCAATGATCTTAAAATCCTAGAGGACCAATTACGCATTAGGAAGTTGAAGAAATTCCAGAGGGACGAAGGGGATTATCATGGTAATAACCCATTTGCCAGTAATACCAAACAGGTCAGATTTACACCAAGGGCCCAGAGGACTCCTAAGAGGAAAAGACCTCGGTCTATTCTCAAAAGGACAGGTAACATACCTGTATCTTCCACAGAGGAGATTTCTTCTGGTACAGATAGTAAATTCCCAAGTACATCTAGATCACCTTCCCCCAAACGAAATACTAATATTATCCCTTTAGGTCCAAATACAAAAGAGGGGGGCGAAAACATAGGAGGAATTACCAATATAGAAAGTTTACTCAAAATGGTCATGGAGAAATAGACACCTCCCCAAACTGCAATGTGCTAAATCTTTCTGATTTTGTATTATCCCCCACACATTTGGAGGTACTTAATAAAGGGTTGTCTTTTGTACCAGGTTTCATGGTCTCTGAGGATTTGTTGGCTCAAGATGTTGTTTCTTTTTGTAGAACTTTGAACTTGAAACTATTTTTTGGTGACTCCGGGCATGATGTGAATGGTAGATTTGTATATCATAAATCCACATTTGTTCCACCCATGTATCCATTGGTACAACAGTTTCAGAGGAACATTCTCGATGATCTCCATTTTTTTGGGTCTGACATTCAATTCAAACCTAATAACATATCTCGAGTTGAACGTGAAGCGATCCTTGAATTACAGAATAATAACAACATTGTAATTATTCAGGCTGACAAGGGGGGTGCCGTTGTGATCTTAAACTGGAGGGCTTATGACATTGAAGCAAATAGACAGTTGTCTGATCCCAAATACTATTCCTTGATGGGCATTGACCCTACATCTAGGTTCCAAAAACATATTGAGGAATTTATACATTGGGCCAGAGATGAAGGTATTATAACTAATGACATAGCACAACAATTTATTGTCAAGGACCCATGTACTCAACATATTTATTTCCTGCCTAAGATCCACAAGGACCCCTTAAATCCTCCGGGTAGACCAATTGTTTCTGGGAGGGGCTATATTACAGAACCCCTTTCCATGTTCCTCACCGAACATCTCAAACCTTTATTGGGGATGATACGTTCAAGACTACATGATACTACTAGTTTTCTTCAGATTGTTTCAGATAGTCAGGTTGAGGATAATTGGTTACTTTGCACCTTGGATGTATGTGCTCTATACACCAATATCCCACACCAGTCTGGTCTTGAGGTATTGGCTTTTTGGTTGGATAAGGCGGACTTATATCCATCTATTTTTAATTCCTTCTTAATTGAGTTAGCAAAATTGGTTCTCACTAGCAATGTTTTTTCCTATTCAGACAAGTGTTACTGGCAAGTCAAGGGGACAGCCATGGGGGCATCTTTTGCCCCCATTTATGCAGATCTTTTCATGGCTTTCGTCGAACAGCATATTATTTATGATTCCACCAAAAATATATTTTTACCATACATGGACATTTGGAGACGTTACCTTGACGATTGCTGGTTGGTCTGGACGGGTGAAACATATATGCTACATGAATTTATTACATATCTGAATAACAACATCTGGGGACTGGAATTCACTGTCCAATTTGACCGTCAACATATTACCTTTCTGGATGTTGCCGTGACCAAGTTAGCTGACAATACTTTATCCACTGAGATTTTCAGAAAACATCCCGAGTATAACACCATCCTTCATGCTACCAGTTTTCACCCCCCACACGTTATACGCAACATACCTAAATCCCAATTTATCAGAACCAAACGTATTTGTTCTAGTGATTCTTCTTTTCAGATTCGTAGGAGAGACCTCACCAATAGATTCAAATCTAGGGGCTATGGCATGGGCTATGTTTTAGAAGCCAGTAATATGGTTGACTCCTCTGATAGAGACAACCTATTCAAATACAACAAACACCAACGAATTAGGGATCCTACTTTAAGATTTACGACCACCTATGCTAGGAACTCTAATCATTTGATTGACAGTGTGCATAGACACTGGAACATTCTCAAATATGACCCTGACCTAACTAACCTTATACCTGACAAATGCCTTTTTTCTTTTCGTAGGGGAAAGAATTTGGGTTCTTTTTTTAATCATTTTAAACATGGTTACAGGCATGTTGACCCCAATTGTATCCAAACCACATTGACAGGGGAACCTCTGACAGGTTGTTACCCTTATGGGCATTGTTCTAATTGTGACAAGATAAACAAGACCAAACATTTTTCTAGCAGAAACTGTCCAATGGTTTATGATCTCAGATTTTTTGCAAACTGTAGCACCGATTGGGTTATTTATTTAGCTACCTGCCATTGTGGTTCATTTTATGTAGGAAAAACATCTAGACCACTGAAAATCAGGATTTTGGAACACATCAGTAACATCAAAAATAAGAGGCAGACTAATACTCTATATAAACATCACTCAGTACATGCTTCTGCCAAATTTACCTTCACTATAATTGATAAAATTGTTGGCAACAAGCACAATAAAACTGGGTTTCATTCCATTCTGAACACCAAAGAAAAAAAGTGGATAATTAAACTGGGGGTATTATTCCCACCTGGTCTTAATGAAAATCTTTGATTGGATTCAATTAATTTACAATGTGTCTATGTGTGTATAAATACTCTTGCTCACCATTATGTATGTAAGCAACACTGAGGAAGGCTGTGTTTGTTCCTGCCGAAACCGGTTTGTTCTTTTCTGTAATGATTTAATTTTCATTACAATATTTTTGAACACTGTATGCTGGCTCTGTGTGTTTTTTATTTGGATTCTACTTATTGAGGGCCATGCATTTGCCTCACGCGCTGATGACTTCCTTTTTTTGGATTCATTGTATGAGGAAGTCAGGAGTGTCAGAAAAGTATGTAAGAGTGGTACAGGATATGTACGAGGGTAGTGTGACAGCGGTGAGGTTTGAGGTGGGAGTGACGGATGCATTTAATGTGGAGGTGGGGTTACATCATGGATCAGCTCTGAGCACTTTCTTATTTGCAATGGTGATGGACAGGTTGACAGACGAGATCAGACAGGAGTCCCCTTGGACTATGATGTTTGCAGATGACATTGTGATCTGTAGTGAGTCCAAAACACAAAGGTCGTTGCTCAGCCAAAATCCAGCGAAACGTATATAGCAATCCAAATGAAACAAAGTAACGAAGCTGGATACTGCTGGTTGTATAAAAACGATTTATTGTCAACAGAATAGTACAAAATGAGCGCTTTCGGGTTGTTACCCTTCTTCAGATAAAATTCTTACATTTAAAAACTATTTTTAAAAGGAACTTCGCCCAATCAGATTCAATAAAAAACCCGCCTTTTACAAAGTGTGGGCTTAAGGGGGACAACATCGTTCAACCCTGGATCCCTATGTGCTGTTAATTCCAGGATCCACTTAGATTCAGCCAACTCTGTGTTTAACTTAATATCTCCCCCCCTATGGGTCAGGTTTATATTCACAATGACTCTAAAAGTAAATCTATGGGTGGGATGTTCTTTAACATGCCTGTATAAGGCATTACGTTCATCATCATTCCTGATGTTAGATAAATGCTGAAGGATTCTAACCTTCAGCATCTGATTAGTCTTACCCACGTAATAGCTCGAACATGAGCGACATTCCGCAATGTAGACTACGTCTGTAGTCCTACAGGTTGCCCTTCCCTTAAACGTGTATAACCTATTATTATTAGGATGTCGAAACTCTACCCCTTTCTTAATGAGCCCACAAGCCTTGCAAGACCCACAAGCAATGGTCCCCGCTCTACCTATGGGTCTCCCATTCCCAAATACATTCTTCTCCTTGCACAATAAATCCTTTAAATTCCTATTCCTCTTATAAATAAACTGAGGACTAACTCCCACCATATCCCTCAAGCATTCGTCACTAACAATTATGTTCCAATTTTTTCGTATGATGTCGCTGACCACTCTCGCATCACTTCCATAAGTGAGTGCTACCTTGCGATGATTGGGTCTAGTTACTTTATTAATTGTGGTGCTATGTGTTGAATTTATCCAAGGTCTATACTTAGTATGTCTAAATGGTTTATTCTTCTCTATAATGTCACCAACCATCCTCTCACTATAGCCCCTATTTACAAAACAGTCACCTAGATGTCCTACTTCCTCATCATATTGTTTATCATCCTTACTTATCCTTGAAATCCTTCCCAACTGACCCTGCACCACATTGGGAAAAGTATGTCTCGGATGCATGCTGTCGTATGACAACAGAGTGTTCCTCCAACACTCTTTTCTAAACAACTTGGAACAGAAACCATCTTTGCTTTGTGTGAGGCATACGTCTAAAAAATCTATAGCTTCTCTTGAGGTTTTCACACTAAACCTGAAAAAAGTGGTAGTAGTGTGTAAGTAGTTTACAAACAACTTCAAATCCTCATCTGCCTCCTTCCACAAAACAAAAATGTCGTCCACAAAACGCAGGTACATAAATAAATGTTTTCTCCAAGCATGATCACAAAACACATACGTCCTTTCCCAATGGGAAAGGACAAGATTTGCATACGTATTGGCACAGGGGGTGCCCATGGCTATCCCCTGTGCCTGCCTGTATATGCTATCTGTCCCTTGAAATATGTTATTCTCCAATACTAGGGTCAGTAACTCTACTATCAATTCTATCTTATTATGAGTGAGTTCCAATGATGTCAATAATGTCCTCACCGCCTGTAAACCATAATCATTATTGATCACAGTGAACAGATTGTTTACATCCAATGTGACCATTAAATAGTCCCCTGTCAATTCTTCTTGTTTTATACCTCCAACTACTGTGAGGAAGTGTCCTGTGTCTATCAAGATGTGTTTCATAGAGACTACATATGGTCTAAGGGTTACCTCTAACCAAATGGATATGTTTTCAGTGACCCACCCCCTACCCGATACTATCGGTCTCAGAGGTGGGTCAGTTAAACTCTTATGTACCTTAGGAAGTGCCTTAAAGAGGGGTGTTATCGGTTTTTCAATGTGTAAAAATTCTAATTGCTGAGGCGTAATCAATAATTGTTGGCACAAACCCCGCAGTCTATTATGAACCCTATCCACAATTCTTCTTACATCGATGGGATTAATAATGTTATACGTTCCTGTATCCGACAGAAGCGTATTCAATCTACTAGTATACCAGTCAGTGTTCAAAACGACAACCGAACCACCTTTGTCGGCCGTCTTAATGGTAATATCAGTGTACCCACATAACCTGGCCAGAGCTGATCTTTGCTCATTGGTCAAATTATAAAACTTATCTCTGTCCCTTCGTTGAAAATATTGTACCAAATCATGATCACATTGATTAATAAATAATTGTAAAGCAGGTGTTAAAGCCGGTACAAAATCACTAGGCTTTCTCAAGACAGTTTGAGTACTGTCGCTGTTACCAAAGAGTTTACCTAACATCAAACTGCGACAGTAATACATGATATCCAATAATACCTCTTGATATGTACACATTTTACTAGGGACAAACGATAAACCTTTGTTTAACACTGCTAATTCATCTTCAGTTAAATGACGTGTAGATAAATTAAAAACAATATTATTGCACTCACTAAAAGTCAATCTAGTGTCCGCCTTTTCTTCAAGGACTCCCTGTCGTCGCTTAACGAACGTTTCCAGGGGCCCTTCTTTTTCACCTGCACAGGCAGCATGTCCAGAAAATGGTTCTGTGATGGTCTCAACTTAGGTCGAGCCCCAGATTGTATGCTTACGTTAGAAGCAGTAGAGGTATCAAAACCACCGGTCTCTCTCACAGTATCCGCTGCCTTGTCTTCTGCGGAAATGGAACCAGTATGTGCATTGTCCCGAACAAACACAGCATTGACCCCTATAGTAGTATCAGCATCTTCCGTTGCCAAGGTGGAATTGGGACCAATGCCAGTGTTAATGGTAAGATCTCCATCCTGCTCATGACGCGAGTGTGTGGCGGTGGTAACAAGACCATCGCCCATGGTAGTTTGTTCAGGCGCCATGATCTCACCTGCCGTAACACGTCGTTCAAATTGGCCAGTCCTCAATACTTGCTGTGCTTTGTTCCTATTGGTACCCTTGACTACGTCAGCTAGAGTCGAAGATCTCTGCTTTTGCCAAACAATTTCCATTGGGAAAGGACGTATGTGTTTTGTGATCATGCTTGGAGAAAACATTTATTTATGTACCTGCGTTTTGTGGACGACATTTTTGTTTTGTGGAAGGGGGCAGATGAGGATTTGAAGTTGTTTGTAAACTACTTACACACTACTACCACTTTTTTCAGGTTTAGTGTGAAAACCTCAAGAGAAGCTATAGATTTTTTAGACGTATGCCTCACACAAAGCAAAGATGGTTTCTGTTCCAAGTTGTTTAGAAAAGAGTGTTGGAGGAACACTCTGTTGTCATACGACAGCATGCATCCGAGACATACTTTTCCCAATGTGGTGCAGGGTCAGTTGGGAAGGATTTCAAGGATAAGTAAGGATGATAAACAATATGATGAGGAAGTAGGACATCTAGGTGACTGTTTTGTAAATAGGGGCTATAGTGAGAGGATGGTTGGTGACATTATAGAGAAGAATAAACCATTTAGACATACTAAGTATAGACCTTGGATAAATTCAACACATAGCACCACAATTAATAAAGTAACTAGACCCAATCATCGCAAGGTAGCACTCACTTATGGAAGTGATGCGAGAGTGGTCAGCGACATCATACGAAAAAATTGGAACATAATTGTTAGTGACGAATGCTTGAGGGATATGGTGGGAGTTAGTCCTCAGTTTATTTATAAGAGGAATAGGAATTTAAAGGATTTATTGTGCAAGGAGAAGAATGTATTTGGGAATGGGAGACCCATAGGTAGAGCGGGGACCATTGCTTGTGGGTCTTGCAAGGCTTGTGGGCTCATTAAGAAAGGGGTAGAGTTTCACATCCTAATAATAATAGGTTATACACGCTTAAGGGAAGGGCAACCTGTAGGACTACAGACGTAGTCTACATTGCGGAATGTCGCCATGTTCGAGCTATTACGGGTAAGACTAATCAGATGCTGAAGGTTAGAATCCTTCAGCATTTATCTAACATCAGGAATGATGATGAACGTAATGCCTTATACAGGCATGTTAAAGAACATCCCACCCATAGATTTACTTTTAGAGTCATTGTGAATATAAACCTGACCCATAGGGGGGGAGATATTAAGTTAAACACAGAGTTGGCTGAATCTAAGTGGATCCTGGAATTAACAGCACATAGGGATCCAGGGTTGAACGATGTTGTCCCCCTTAAGCCCACACTTTGTAAAAGGCGGGTTTTTTATTGAATCTGATTGGGCGAAGTTCCTTTTAAAAATAGTTTTTAAATGTAAGAATTTTATCTGAAGAAGGGTAACAACCCGAAAGCGCTCATTTTGTACTATTCTGTTGACAATAAATCGTTTTTATACAACCAGCAGTATCCAGCTTCGTTACTTTGTTTCATTTTGATCTGTAGTGAGAGTAGGGTACAGGTGGAGGGGACCCTGGAGAGATGGAGATATGCTCTATTGAGAAGAGGAATGAAGGTCAGCAGGACTAAGACAGAATATATGTGTGTGAATGAGAGGGCGGATAGAGGAAGGGTGAGGATGCAAGAAGTAGAGGTGGCAAAGGTGGATGAGTTTAAATACTTGGGGTCAATAGTTCAGAGTAACGATGAGTGTGGAAGAGAGGTGAAGAAGAGAGTACAGGCAGGATGGAGTGGGTGGAGAAGAGTGTCAGGAGTGATTTCTGACAGACGAGTACCTGTAAAAGTGAAAGGGAAGGTCTACAAGAGGGTAGTGAGACCAGCTATGTTATATGGGTTGGAGACAGTGGCATTGACATAAAGGCAGGAGTTTGAGCTTGATGTGGCAGAATTAAAGATGTTAAGATTTGCACTGGGTGTGACGAGAGTGGACATGATTAGGAATAAGTATATTAGAGGGTTAGCACAGGTTGGAATGTTTGGAGACAAAGACAGAGAGGCACGATTACATTGGTTTGGACATGTGCTGAGGAGGGATGCTGAGTATATTGGGAAAAAGATGCTAAGGATGAAGCTACCAGGTAACAGGAAAATAGGAAGGCCTAAGATAAGGTTTATGGATGTGGTGAGAGAGGACATGCAGGTGGTTGGTGTGACAGAGCAAGATGTAGAGGACAGGAAGAAATGGAAACAGGTTATCTGCTGAGGCAACCCCTAATGGGAACAGCCGAAAGAAGATGATGAATAAACTTGAGTTTTGTTTCAGGAATAATCTATCTCTTAAGAGGCAATTTTTAATGCATTCCCTATCTTCTGTACATTGTGGTACGTTTCCTTGCTTGAACCATAAGGCTTACAGATTTATTTATTCTAAATATGCTTTTGGACATCCCACTCTACAACATGAGACTGAAGTCTCCTTTTACGCAGACTGTAAGACTGTGAATGTGATATATTATGCCTTCTGTGAATGCTGTCATGCCTTTTACATTGGCAAAATGAACCGTTGTTTGAAGGACAGGGTTTTAGAACATCTCAGAGACATCAGACATAACAAGACCAGCAACCAGCAATGCTCTAGCTACACATGTCTTTGCCTAGGGACAATAACATACCTTTAAGTTTTTTATTTTAGAGGTAGTTCAGTTAGGTATCAGAGGCAGAGATTTGAGAAATAAAACTGAGGCTAGAGAACAAAGATGGTTCTTAGAATTATAGTCTTACAGATCTCCTATGTTAAAAGAAATGCTTTCCCTTAAACCAGCTCTAAAGGCACACTCTTTAATTCATTAGTTCATTATTATTTTTAATTTTGTTTTGTTTTTATTTATATATGAGGGTTAGATGAAATGTTTTTATAAGTATGTGATTTATTATTTTGTGGTTTGTATACCCTTATCTATATATACAGGTTATATGATGATGATGATGTCATCAGTGTGTGACAAGCTGGTTAAGAGATTCAGCAGAGAGGAATGTTTGTGAGTTACATACACAGTTAATTGATTTTAATTAATTTCTTTAGATTATTGTAAAGATGATTATTACTTTATTGATGGGAGGGGTTTATGGCTTTATACTGAAGTTTTCTGTATTAGTGTTAGCTGGTCTGATGAAGCACTGTTGTTTTTAATGTGAAAGCACTTACCTTCATTAAACTGTTGTTTGCTTATTACTACCCATTGGTATTTGATGTTTTATACAACTTCTGCTGTGCGAGTTGCTGTATTTCTTCTTTTATTACAAATGTATTCTGGTTTGTGGATTCCAGTGACATTACCTGACACTTTGCTTTGGTTTTGTGTTTGAAATAAATAAAGTATTCTGTTCACACATATCTCCACATGCAACAGAATATAAAAACAATTTGAAAACATCATAAACACACCTGTCATATATAATGGGAACAGCATTAAAAATCATTTTTACAGGGTAGACAAGTCTCCCTGCAACTCACCAATGGAAAGGATTTCTCCCATACCTCCCTTATTTAAATATACTAACACAAAAATCACATACCTGTTGAGAAAGGAGAAGCACGTGACAAGGGTGAAAAAAGCCCTCACTCATTGCAATCTTACAGCCAAACCAGCAAATGTAAAGAAATTCTGGAAGTGTTTAATTAAGGGAGTTGGAGTCAGAGAGATTATACCTGATGGATAAGTTTTTGTCAAGTGACATGTGTAACATAGGACTACTGGGAATGGTGCATCTCTTTTACATCATGAAATCCTTCCTCTACATAGCATATCATCCATCACATTGTCTGTAGAGAACATAATGGGTTAAACATGAATTTCTGAATTCTCCTTTGTTTTGTCTTTTTGTGGTAGCTTAGCTTATAAATCAGGTGCACTACTTGTTTCAAACAACAAAGGAAAATGTTCACTTATTTAATATTTATTAGTTAAAAGTATTAAAAATTTGTATCTATGAACACTATAAAATAAAAAGAGCTTAATGTAAAATACTGAAGAGGTTACTCAACAAGAAATATCAAGAGAAGGATAAAAAGCAAGCAATAATGCCTGACAGGTTTTGTGTTAATAATGCCCGCCCAGGGTTGTGGTGAGGTGTCAGGCCTCTACACCCTGGGAGGGCATTAATTACACATTAACAAACACTCTAGAGAAGATTATTGTGCTTAAACAATGGGCTCTCTGTAAACTGTGTTTTACTTACTTATGTGCTATCTTTTTAATATATTTTTGATGTAAAATAGTTCCTCCGCCTAATGTTTCATATTTGCTGTAGTCCATGATAATGGTGTTGGAGGAAGCATTTTACATCAAATATATATAAAAAAATGGTAATAGTGCTTAAAAAATAATAAGCAAGTGAAACACAACAATTTTATATACACCCCATTCTCTCTCCCATATGCAAGTACACAGTCTCTTCTGCTTTCACACACATACATGCATTGATACACACAAGATCGGTCTCACTCTCTCTCTCGCTCTCTCTGTCACACCCAGTCTCCTCTGCTTACATACATGCATTCAGTCCCACATCACTCTCGCTTTCTCTCTCACTCTCTGGATCATACATCTCAGCCTCTTACAACAAGAAATGTGGACAAAGCTTAGAATAATAAAGGGGGCGCAACATGGGGGACACGTTTAATAATACTCATAAACTTAGAAGGTTGCTTGAATAATAGGTTTAGCCTTCACTATAGCATACATTTTTGAAGGTTATATAGTCTAAATGATCGGATGGGAGATAGAAAATTCACCCTGGGGATCATGTCAGTTGCCCTGCTAGAGAGGGGTTCAGAGAAGTAAATACTGTGGGAAGAAATATCCAGGGAATTGTTATGGCTAGGCTTGTATCAGCCCTAGGGCCGATAGCCTGGTACCAACCTATGAACCTATGAACCTATGAAACTGAAATGCCTGAAAATATTTGGAGACTACAACCTTCAGTGATTTGCCAGAAAGCCACATTTTATGAGGAACAAATACAAAAATATAAGGCAAAAATCTGAACAGTTGAGAGGTATGCACTGGATCTCTCTCTGTCTCTCTTTCTCTCTCTCTCTCTCTTACACACACACACACACACACACACACACACACACACACACACACACACACACACACACACACACACACACACACACACACACACACATCTCTCACACACACATACACACATTCACTCACACAAGATCACTCTTACTATCTCTCGATCTCTCTCTCTCACACACAGTCTCCTCTGCTTCCATACATGCAATTAGTCACATCATTCTTGCTTTCTCTCACTCACTCACACACATATACATAATCTCTCTGCTTTCATGCACGCATTCACGCACACATGCTGACAAACAAACATACACTTTTCTGTTTCCCTTGCTCAATCTCTCTCTCTCTCTCTCTGTCTCTCTCTCACTGTCATACACGACATGCTTTATTTTTTTAATTTTTTTATTTTACACTCACTAAACAGCAAAAGCGCTGCTCAGCAAGTGTAAAACAACAGCTCACTCACTCTAATTTTCACTGATATCCACACATACACTCAAACACAGTCATAAACACATACATGCACCTACCTTTTTTTTTTTTTTAGTTGTCTTCTTTTTAATATTTTGCACTCACTGAACAGCAAAAGTGCTGCTTAGCAAGTGTAAAATAATGGCGGCCATTCAGTTTTCTCAGTCTGAGCTCCATGGCAGCTTGAAATGCTGCTGTGAAGCAGAAGAGTCATTCTTCTCAGCGGGCATTACTTGTACATTAATGCCCTGCTGGACAACACTCATTCTCCAATCAGGGTACTGATGTACAGTAAGACCTCTGTCTAAGTAACTGTAAACAACCCAAGAAGAAAAAAAAATCCACTCAAAAATAGTTTAAAGATAAAGGGGACCTCAGTGTTGCATGCCCAAATCATGGAAGGTAGCTAATTTCAACCAGCCAGGGTAAGGTAAGTGAAACATCTATTACAATAATTTTTTCAAAGAGGTGTACAAGACAGGCAACAACTTTTGGGCTGATGACCTGAGAGATCTCACAAGGACGTAAGAAACTACTACCTTTTTCAAATAGGTAGGAGCCAGGTTGGGCAGTGCTACTTAGATGAAAAGAACTTCCTTATGTACTGACCTGGCAGCCTACAACAGTCAGTAAAGACCCTGAATCAAAGGAGTCATTTTATAGTAATGGGCATTCCCAGTCAACATCATAGTAGAATTCTGAACTCTCTGAGGATGTGCAAGGTCTCCATCCAGTAACCAAAAATCTATTACACTGCTGCAGTCTAGTGTCAACAGTACAACTACAAGAACAACTGTAGTTTAACGTCTAGTGATGGAAAGAAATTCTGAATAAGGGAAATACTTTTTAAGTGAAAATAAGATATTTCGAAAAAATGGACAATTCACCCTTCCTTGTGCACCTATTATCCAGAATCATGCCCAGATCTCATATCTGGCAATCAAATTCTTGTCTATTCCCTCCAGATATTATAAGGTGGGAATGGAAAGGAAAGAATGTATGCTGAATCCATAGTGGCATGCACCAATAAGGCCCCTTTCTTTGTTAGGTATCATCATCACCATCGTCACCATCATCACCATCGTCACCATCGTCATCATCGTCATCATTATTTTTCTGTTTGATCTATTTCTCAGTGAAGGTATTTCTTTTTGTTTAAATGTATTTTCCAATTTATACTGGCTTATGGTAAAATAAATTTTGAACTAATAACTATGTGTGTATCTAGTTTCCTATGTATTTATGTCATTTGTTCTTGTACACGTTATGTATTGCTACATGATTGTTGTTGCCATTTGGCCTGGGTTATGACTGAAAATGGCACAGTATTTATGGACAATTAATTTACTTAGCTAACAAAGGAAATTAATAAAAAGTTGATTTTCTGGCATAGTAAAATAGACTCCAGGCAGTCTTTAAGTGAGATGAAATTTGACACAGACTTCTGAGTAAAAGAAATGTAAAGTTCATTATCAGCAGCATATGATTGATAACAGTGCTGTAAGTATGGTGGAGAGAGAAAGGTGTGGCTGGCCTAGCACAAGCTGTAATAAGGTGCTGTCAGTAGTAGTCAGTGGTGTGCGTGTGCAGCAGCGGCTTCCATGCCTCTCTGTACAATGTAATAAAACACATCCCCTTGTACTCTGCACCTCCATGTGAGCCATGATTTCCAGTGAGACAGTATGCATTGACACATGCTCCCTGCCCCTTTACTAGCAAGTGGTGAGCAGGCTAAACTTCATTGTTCCTCTCTTAAACCCACACCAGCTCCAAGAAGTATCTGAGTACTAACTGAACATGGGTAATTTGGGTCACACGGGAGAACATTATCTCCCTACACCAACAGGGCTTGAATAGCATAGAAAGTAACATTGAATTCACTTTAAATTACTCTTAATCAGTCTAACCCATCTCTTTGAATAGCTTTAAATATAAAGGTCTGTTGAAGGGAAGTGAATTTAACTCTGTGCCCGACCAAGTAATAACCTATTTTGGGGTTGCACAGGCTTGGGTTATGTTTACATATTTTACAAGCAAAACCATTTTTGATTACACCAACTCAATGGAGTCACATTTGCTTTTAAGCAAAAGCACACAACTTAAAATCATCTTTGCTTGCTCAATATGAGAAGGTAGAATCATTTTTGGACTTAACTTTTATTTTAATGGATCAAGAATATGAAAAAGCAATAGACTGACTTAAACATGGTATGCTCAGTTGTTTAATTCATTGCATGTCTAACTAGTTCTTGTCATGCACGGTCATAGTTCCAAAGTGATTCTGCTGGTTTACTTGTTTTAGTCCATGGTCTTTTTTTCCCTTCTTTTTCTTATTATTCATTTTGTCACACCAAGGATGCTTGCACTCTTTTGTTTGTGTGCCCTTTTTGGCTTTTGGGATAATCCTGAACAAAATAATCATTTGTTTTTAAATTATATATATATATATATATATATATATATATATATATATATATATATATATCTTTTCTAGTCATGTGCTAATATTTATTTTTCTGATTTTCCCGGCTATTTAGTTCTGTATGTCATAGGTCTTAGTTCTTCCTCATTACTATAATTGTTATACTGTGGCTTCACACAACACTGTTTAAAGTATCTGTCACATTGTTCTGCTTTGGTGATAATGCTCTGAGCCTGGAATGACTAAAATTAGTTTGAAGTTTGCTGTGCAAGTATTGACTAGCCCTGTATGTTCTGTACAGAGTCTGACAGGTGGAGATATTACATTTTTTTTTGCAGAGCAACTTTACAGCCCAGCTAACTGGCAAGCAGCTGCCTTATCATTGAGTGATTTTCTGTATTAGTCAGAAAGACACTGAAGTTATAGTGGCCACCATAAGTGCATTGAGATCAAAGGATCTTAAACATATCTGTGCATTTCTCACCAGCCCTCCTACCCCCACACATATAAATACATATGAGTACTGTAATCATTGTCAAGACCTTGCTCCACTCCCTAGACTCATCATACCTTATCATTCCATCTTTTAATCAAAGATCTACTGTTTTAGGCAAAGTAGCTTAAGAACTTCCCACATGATTTAAGCGTGTAATTACTGGTACTTTCTGTGAACTGGCTCAAATCATCATTACTTTATCTGATATATTATTTCAATGATCCTTAGTGTACAACAGTGAAACATGTGCCAGATCCTTCGAACCCCAACTTTTATTTCATTCAGCCTTTCTTTTTAATCCACACCAGCCACCAACAGTGTTAAGTATTAAATGACACTTTAACTGGATCCTTAAAATCCCCAGACCTTGTAGGCACATCAGAAAAGTAAACCATTTTCTATAGCAGGGTAGTGGATATAAATTGCTCCATCTCACCCCTGACAATTTATAAACTGTTACCTGATGCTTTTCCTATCCTTCCAATTGATATTCTACTGTCTCCAAAGTTAACAAAGGTAATGAGATTATTATTGCCTCTTTTGCTTATATTTATTTTCAAGCTATGCACCCTATAACAAAGATTTGGCAAAATCTTTTAACCCTTAATGTTGTCTTACTATTTATCCTAATGTCTCACAATGACGTAACCTATCCACCTCATATATTGTTTACTGGACATAAATGAATGGCACAGAATAGCGCACCGCGACAGTTATCCCACTCCACAAAAGGGGAGCCACAACGGATCCTGGGAACTACCTCCCCATTAGCCTGATGAGCCTGGTCTGCAAGGCCATGGAATGTATCATCATGGAACTCATAAACAAAGACATTGATAATCTCCAAACTCTGGACCCTACTCAGTTTGGATTTGTAAAAGGCAGATCATGTCTCCTAAACCTGATTGACTTCTTTGAAGCAGTCACCAAAGCCATAGATGAGAGTAAAATGGTTCACACAATTTATCTAGATCTCGCCAAGGCTTTCAACACCATCCCCCACTCTTGAATTATAGATAAGCACACTAAACTAGGTATAAATCCCTATGTCACAAGATGGGTTGCCAACTGGCTCACGGACAAAACCCACACTGTGAAAGTAGCGGATTCCAAATCCGACATCAGACCAGTGACAAGTGGAGTACCACAGGGTTCAGTCCTGGGTCCTCTCCTGTTTGGTATCTACTTCTCTGAAGTGCAGGCCAACACAGAAGGTCTTTGGCTAACAAAGTTTGCAGATGACTGCAAACTAGGAGCCATAATTGAAACTCCTAACGATGTGGACAAAGTACAAAAGGGCCTCAATAAGACAGATACCTGGTGTCACAGCCATGGCCTGAAGCTCAATGCCAAAAAGTGTATTGTCATCCCCTTTGGTAAAAACTCTGTACCCATTAACTACCACATAGCTGGTAGTCTACTTAATGCCGAAAATGTGATAAGAGACCTTGGGACACAGGTGGACAGTAGTCTCTCCTTTGATAATCACATCGCCACAGTGGTCAGGAAATCCTTCTACGTGGCTCATCTCATCACAAAAGGTTTCTCATCCAGAAAAAAAGAGGTTATTGTTCCCCTCTACTCATCACTCATTAGACCCATTATAGAGTACAACGCCCCTTTTGGTATGTACCTCACAAGACATCTACAACAACTGGAAAGACCACAGAAATACCTCACAAAGAGGATTACTGGCCTCAAACATACGCCCTATGCAGACCGTCTCAAAAAACTACAGCTTTACTCCATCGCATATCGCCTACTCAGGAGCGATCTCTGCCTAACATACAAAGCTATGTCAAACCCAGAGCTGTTGGACATGCTCCACTTAAAGAAATCCCAATCCCTCCAAGCTACACTCTCTAGGGACCTTAACCTTGTCACCACAATAAACAGAACATGCTGGAGGGATAGATTCCTGTCCCAGAGACTTCCCATACTCTAGAACAGACTACCTATCTATGTCAAACAGAGCTCCTCATTAGCACTCCTCAAGAAAAATATTGATGATTGGATGGGAAATGGGAAATTCACCCTGGGGATCACTTCTGTGGCTCTGCTCTACAGGGGCACAGGAAAATAATTTTCTTGGGTGGTGAAAGCCAGGGTACATTTTTTAGCTAGGCTTGTATGGGCCCTAGGGCTGATTGCCTAGTACCTACCCTAGTACCTACCTATGAACCTATGAACCTATGAATGTAGTTGGTCCCCAACTCCATTTGTTGTAAAAGTTCTCAGAGTTACCAGTCTGTACTGTATCCCATTCTGAGTGAATTAGGAGCTTGCAAATGATATCTACACATTATTTACCTTGGATCATTTGTACTATCATATATGACCTACATTTTTGGTTGTTATCTTACTAATAATAAGCAGAGATATGGCAACTACATGCATCTATAGTTGATTAGATATTATGTAACTCAGGCTGGAGGAATCCAAAAAAACACTGTACCTTTCATCAGTCTGCCCTTTTCTCATCACTGTAGCCAATCAGTTGGGACAGCTGTGTAATGTGCTATAATCTCTCCCTTAAACAACTTTTTAAGTAGTGTAACAGTGTTAAAATAAATGGGATTAGCCTGTGTAAATTGTTGAGTAACTCTATGCATTTGTTTTTCATTACAATCATTATGACATTATAGTCATTGCTAAAACATGGCTAATATCACACACAAAATGTATTTAAATTAACACCACAAAATATGATATCTTCCCAAAGAACAGAAAAACAAGGATGAGGGGAGAGGGAGGTAGTCATGGTTTCTTAAGACAATGTAAACTGTACTCTACATGATAGAGTGTCCTCCCTCTAAAAAGAGAGACACAATCTTTAACAGTACACTACTCAATATACACAAATCCGATCAATCATTAAGTATAACTGTTCCTCCAAACAAACTTCATAACATCCTAGAAGATATTGTAACCTAGCTTGCAGAATATGTTAGCTTAAAACTTCACCTATAAACACTGAATAATTTCTTTAGCACTTTCAATCTCTTTATGAATAGAACTTAATCAGATTAAAATTAGCAGTCACATTGCCCTGATATAAATACAATGATAAACTAATTTGACTTAACATGGACCAATTAAAACAACATTAGTAAATGTAATTCACTTCAATAATCTCAAACTTAAAATATTTTTAAAACTAATCATATTTAAACAAGGTTGAAAAATTGCAGCTAAAGTAAACTGCCATATTTTTTTCCTCTAGGATCCAATTTATTTTTTTCTATAATCAGAAGAAAATTATTTCTTAAACTTTGCTAAGACATTAGTTGTATTTTTTCAAGGGGGGAGGGTGTAGTTATGTTTGTATATACAATCAGAAATATATATATATATATATATATATATATATATATATATATATATATGTTTTTTTCCACATATAGTAGCTTAAAAAGGTGATGTAAAGATAGCTACATATGTTATGCCTTTGGAAAAGCATGTATAATGACTATTTGCATTTAATACTCTCCCATTATTCACCACACTGAGAGAAAAAATGAGGAATAAAGAAATCTAAGAAAAATAGAGAGGAATAGATAAGTCTCCACTGTGCGCAAGTACCACATGGAAAAGTACATCTCTTCTTATTAGATGTTTTCTAATGTGCCATGATGCCATAAACATGTTTAATATTTACTGCTTTCCATATAATATACTTGGAGGTGACCCTATAACTGCTGCTAATTCCTGGTTGCATATGACAGCTTTCCTTTCTAACTGTAGTTTATATTTTGTTTGGTCTTAAAAGCATCCATAGAAAAAAAGTAAAACACATATCTTGGCCAAAGTCGATAGCTTTAGGGTTCTTAATGCTGCTAATAGCCATATTAAGAATTGCTTGAAACATTTTTTGTTCCACATTTAACCTACTCCTTCCTAATCAGGCTCTTCACTGATTCTGGGTAACCCCTTCCCAAAAAGGGGGTAATGTAAATCAAATTCCTTCTGTAATTCTTGATTGCCAGATTTTAATCTGGATATTCTGAGATTTCCACACTTTATAATACCCTTCTTAATATGAATTGGATATAAAATTCAAAAATGCAAATAAGCATTTGTATAAGTCTCTTTTCTATTTCTGGAATGCAAAATGGTTGAATCAGTTACCCTACAAATGCCCCTGTCCAGAAAATGAATGGCTTCTCTACTGATTTGACTAGAACATTTAAAAAAATGTTTTAGTCTCCAAGTTCTGTAAAAAAAAATAAACTCTTTTTTTGTGACTTTAACCAAGAACACACACCATCTATAAAATTACAATTAAATCAAATAGTGTGTTCAAAATAAATGGTGTAAAGGAACACATCTTCCAATTGTCACTGATAAATTTGTTTGGATGAAGTTCCTTTTTAAAGAAGAACAAAGTACTACAAAAACATTTCTCTAGTGTTTCAAGGTACAATTTTGCTGTATATTTAAAGTTTCATGTTTATTGTTTGCAGTAGTTGAGGATTATTTTTTGTGTAGAGAAAATGTTAACCTGCAAATGTTATGCTTGGGAATTATAAACCTTGTGATGTCATTGATGAGCCAAGTTAACCAGTAAGTGGATATCATTTAGAAGTTACTAACTCACTCAGAATTGGATGCATCTAGTTAACTCCCCTGTGGACTCACTAGTTAGTGATCTTCCTGTTTAGAATGGGCTCATACATCCTCGCCAACTAATGTTAATATGGTAAATACACAAGCTGATTGCAAGACTGGCCACTAAGTTCATCTCATTATACATGCCCAAAATAAAATGGTCTCATATCATAGCTTTTCCCACATTCACAGTTTTAAAAACGTAATCAGGATACCAGTTATCATGATGTCAAGTCATTGAATGTCGGCACCTAAACTACCTTCCTTCACTGAATCATGCTAATAGTACCTTTATGGTCAGAGTTTATAAACATTCTACTCATCATAGCCCCATCAAATCCCTAATAGTTACATATATATTCAAGCAATTGATATCCGATAAACTGAGAGAAATAATGACAGATATAGACAAAGTATGGGCTAAATATAACCAGGACAAAGTCTAATCCTTGCACTTCCTTTATATTTTGGATTACTTAATTCCTTTCTTCTATTTTAAAATGTTGTGATATGTTTTCTTTACACTGTGTTCCAACTGTATTCTGCTTTTAGTTTCATATTAAAACTAGGAAAGAAATCACAACTGTGTCTCTTATGAGTCACACAAAAATTAGAACAGCTCTATTAGAGTCACACAGAAGATAAGACAAGTTAATTATCTTTGAACTGAGGGTGGAACTGGGAGCTAAACTTTCTATTTAAGGGGCATAATAAAGCATTTCAGAGCTTTACTGGAAAAGGTCACCCAGAGTCTGCTACAATTTGTTGTGAGGAAAAGGTTAGTTTGCTTTTGCTTTCTTGTGTTTTGTATTACTTTATTGCCTTCTTCTATTTTGAATATTGTGATTTGTTTTCTTACACTGTGTTTCATTTATATTCTGCTTTTAATTGCATATTAATACTAGGAAAATGACCACAGCTGTGTCTCTTGTGAGTCACAAAGACACTTTGTCCACCCTCCCATCCTGGTGCTGTTGTGTTCTTAAACTCAACTGTCTTTCTATTTGCCCACCCCTTATGTTCATTTGACCACATATCTCCTTCCCTCTCGCCTTTCACTGGCTGTTGTGAATAAGCACAAAATTGTCATTTTTGTGAAATCACTCCCCTCCAACTATTTAAATCTATTGGCCATATCCCACTCTATTATATAGAACCAGAATATAAAGTGTCCACCCTCTTTCAATTTATCTTTCACTTTTAAAATTAGTGGCTATCCACTTAGGCAGGTAAAGCTTTAGCTACCCCCTCTTTCATAGCTCTCTGCTTAGTGCACACTGCAGTGCTTAGGATATTAACCATCTTTTTCCATCTTATCTTTTAAATCTGTAACATCTTTTGCAAGACAACCAATTATTGGAAATCCCACATTCTGCCTCTCAGTAGTCATCTCAGGATTAGTGAATCTGTTTTCTTCTGGTGAGACAAGGAACACAGTGACATTATTTGCTGGAGACTGCTGATCACCAGAAAGCGTGATAACTGCTTCATGGATGACAGCTTGGAATGTGTGCTTATGTTCTGCTCCTGGTGAGAGAAGGAGCAGAGTGTACTGATTCCTGACTGTTTCTAGTTTGGCAGTGATTGTCTGTGCTTGATCTTCCTGATTGGTCTGGTTGCTATTCAAGGCACCTACTAGGAAAAGGCTGTGACAAGCCTATAGACCCTTATATCATCTGGAACAAGACTGTAGATCACCAAATAGGATGTGGCCTGCTTCTCATCTTTTGATTGGTGCTAATGTCTTGCTTCTGGTGAAAAAGAAAGAAAAGAAGCATTGCATCTCAGCAGAGTGAAGCTGTGGTGAGAACAGCACTTGTACTAGCCAGGCAGTAATTCATGTGACTCCCCTATTTTCATCATTCTTGATGAGCTAATTCTTTGTTTTCAGTAAGTACTGCTTGATTTGTTTCTAACTTCAGAATATCTGTATAAATACTTCATCCTTAAATTTTCAAGGTCTACGTATTAGTTTTCTCTCTAGTGTTTGGCAGTGCCCTGTATAGACATAAACACCTTGAGTGAAATTCTTCCTGTAAAACCACAACTGAAACATCACCAATACCTAGTTGCACACAGGACAACTAGTTTTTAGTGACAAGCACTGTCCCCAGAGTTGGAAACCTGGCACTCCTGACATTGCTTTATATTCTCACTCCAACTGTCTAATCAGTAAAAAGGGTCTGTTACCATAGATATGAGCTTTCCCACTATCTCCATTATCAGCTTGGTGGATATAGACATCTTGAAGCATTGTAGAAATTGCCTCATATTTACTGACAACCAATTAATTTCCAAGCAATCTGATATGGTATGCAAGAGAAGTATTTACACAATGTTGCTGGTAGCAAAGCTCTCACATAAAAGTACTCCTAATGTCAATGAATTTGTCAGTAGTACAAATGCTGCACCCATCGCACACAAATCAAAGCAGACATACAGACCCACATATGCTGAGGCAGTTAAATGTAGCCTTTGTAAACCCAAAGACCTGCTAGATGAAGTACACATAACAAATATCCTCAGCAGCCCTGAATGAAACCTTTTAAAACAACTCCTACATAAACACACACAGTCACATCTCATGAAGCCTCTACTTCTATGCCAATAAGGCAAGCCACCACACAATCCAAAATTCTGTTCATTGGAGACTCCATCATGAGGCACACTGATGTCCCTCTCACCAGGCTGAGTAAGGAGAAATTCAGAGTTAGTTGCTTATCAGGGGCTAGGATCTGCCACATTCTATGCACACACTCAGGTCATTGGACCACATGTACCAGTATGACTCAATCATAGTCCATGTGGGTGTAAATAACCTGAGGCATACCTCCCTAGCCTATATAAAGAGAGGTCTCATGGAGCTCTCAGAATATGTGTCCCAGCCTGGTATGAGCCTAGCATTGAGAATAATTTTACCTTCTCCAAAGATGAAGCCATAATACAAAGAAAATATGAATTACTTTAATAATTGGCATAGTTTCTGGTGTCATTCTAAGGGGGAGCAATATTTGTCAGCTTGGAAGGAGATGGTCAACAGACCATGCTGCTTTGCCATTGATGGTCTGCACCTCTCCCCTCTAGGCTTTTGTATACTAGCTGATATGCGTCATAAATATCCAAATATTAGTGTTATAAAATTAGTGTCTACTCAACGCTTTTATCTTTAGTAGACTACTAATTGACACATTTTCATTCAAGCCCAGCCAATATATTGAATTAAGATGAAGTTGCCAAGATAATTCCATTTTTTCAAACAGATATGGCCAGGCACAACCCCTTAGGGGAAATTGTTTTATTATCCAATACTACAAATTTAAAATCATGCTGTGGGTATGCCATAATATGTTTTGCCAGTGCATTGCATTCATGGTCATCACATACATTCCTTAAATGTTCCCCTATTCTACTTTTCAACCTACACTCAGTTTTACTGATATAGAAACATGGGCAATTACTACAAGGGGCGCAATAAACCTCTCTCTCTGTTAAACAACAGAATTTCCCTTTTACCCAAATTTTCACCCTATTTACTTCCACTACTTCAGTTACTAAAATATTTTTACAAAACATGCACATACCACATTTGTGCATATATCCTTTCCCTTGTTTAGGTTTATTATTAAACAATGACCTTTTTTGTATGCACTAATGGGAGCTTTTCCCAAAATATCCTTCATTTCCTTGTCATTTCTTATGAACTCCCAATTCTTGATTAAAATATTCCTAATAATGTGTGCATCCCTATTATAAGTAGTTAAAATGCTATTTTGATAAGATGTATCCTACTAGTATTAGATTCCCCAATATTGGTTGTAACTGCCTTCTATAAATTTAATTAATCTCCCATAACATTATTAACCTTGATCATACCCTTATTACTCAAAATAGGTACAAAATGTTCACTTTTTCTCTTATTTGTTACCTCATCCATGATTTGTTCTATTAATTTAACTGGATATCCTCTTTTAACAAACATCTGTTTGAGTAAATTGCATTCCTCCAAAAATGTCTTCCACTCAGTAGTCGTTCAGGCATCCCTGACAAATTGAACCTTAACTACTGCCCGTTTTTGATAAAATGGATGACAACTACTGAAATGGAGGAGGCTATTAGAATAAGTATTCTTGGGATAAATATTAGCTACAAAACTATTATTGATTTCATCTTCCATTAATAAAATGTCCAGGTAAGGAATACTCTTAGTATTTATTGAGCATGTAAATTTTAGGAAATTGGTCGTATTATTAATGTAATCAAGGAAGGATTCAACCATATCATTCGGACTTTCCCACAAAATGAATATATCGTCCAAATATCATATATAACATTTACAGAATGAAAAATATTGAGATTGATGTAAATATCGCTTCTCCCATTCTAACATAATAATATTGGCATATAGGCCCCCACATGAGGAGCCCATTGCCACTCCTTCATTCTGTAAATAATATTTTCGTTTAAATAAAATGAAATTATTTTTTTAAATTATATCCAACATTTGTTCATATAAATTCACTTTATTCTGTCCAATATTTTTAGACTGTAAATATTCACAAACATATTGTAGTCACAACTCATGGGGTATCACACCATAGAGATTAACAACATCAATTGTGATAAATAAATATTCATTATTAAACTCAATGGCATCAATTTTCTTTAAAAAATCCCATTAGTCAATACAAATGTTGGGCTCATCCCAAACAAATTTACTCAACTCCTTATCGGGGTACTTCGACATAGGATATGTAATGGAGCATCCACAATGGGCCTCATAGGTTGCTAATGTAGGTCTCTGTGGATTTTTGGGGCTCCAGAAATGGTTCAGGTAAGCGGATATCCTACAGAAAGGTAGTGTAATTCAGTAATGGAAATAAGACCATCTATAAACATATCTTGAATAAAACCTTTTATTTTACTGTAAGTTCCATTCATTTCATTTAGGGAGCTCTTAATATAGGTATCAGTATTCAAAATGTCAAGCGTCTTGTTATTGTAGTCCACCAAGTTCATGATGACCACCCCTTATTCGGTTTCATAATTATAACACCATTATTATGGACTACAAAGGCAAGCTCAAATTATTCATCCTGGTTTAAATTCCCATGCAATTTATTCAAGCCAGACCAAGTATTAGATTTCCTACTAAGCTCTCAAAAATTGAGTTCACAAACCCTCTCAAAAAGTGTTAAAGTGGGATGTGTGGGTCGGTTAAATGTGCTAGAGATTTTGAATGGGTCACTAATAGGTTCTATATTATTAAACATGATGTTAAGATTCAATTTCCTGATGTACTGTTTTAAGTCCATCAAAATGTGGACCAAATTGATTGATCAGTCAGGAAGAAAGGTAAAACCTTTAGCAAAAATATCACACATAGTCACATTAAGAATTAGGTCAGAATAATTATAGACCTTAAAATCATTTTAATAATTATAGTTCATTGTCAAGAGTGGTAGTAGACAACCATTCCTACTATCAGTCATGTCCAATTCTGTTGTGTCACGTACGCCTAGGTTTATCTCCCCCTCCAGGAATTCCTGTTGGTGCCCCTGCTGTTCATTCTCCCCCTCCCTACCTGGTATGCATTGAAACGACCCCTCCCCTTTTGTTGTCGGGGTCTCTGCTGGTTCATAATCTGCTCTGAGCACCTCAGGGGTGGGTATTGTTATTCGTCTAAAAAATCTTCTTCAAAAGTGTCCAATTCAATGACCCCGTTGGCATTCTGATGACTATTATTGTATTGTACAGCACTTCTTTTGTTTTGCTGCCATACCTGTCATAATGGTTGTTGGCGGGGGTAGGCTAAATTATCAGCATATTCTTTTTTGTCTCTAGCCAACTTCTTAATCTTCATATTTTAAAATATTAACATCTATTCATCAATAGTCCAAAAAATGTGACAGTAGTCACATATATTATTTGGAAAAGCAGGATTTTGTACAATCAGTTTGTCCATTGCTGTTACTTCAGCATTTAAAGTGTCTGTCATTTTATTGTTATAGTCAATAACCATCTGCTCGTATTCAAAGACAAATCTGTCAAAAAGGCTTAATAGCTCCTTGTGCAAATCAGAGCCTGCCACTAAGCCAGTAGGGTAGCGCCACATCCTAAGGCCCGTTGGAACTGTTCTCCAATTCAAACACTCCTTAAAAAACATACCATCCATCTGCAGATTTTTTATTTTAAGAAGGTAGCGATCTAAATCATTTAACTGGTTATGCAAACTAGCATTAGTAGATCTGGTATTGCTTAACAAGCCACAGTCAGTTTTCAGTCATTCAATTAATGTAGGTGTATTAAAGGCACCAATGTTAATGTCAACAGCAGTTTTACCAAAATCATTTACCTCTTTATGTCTTGTTTCTGTCCTCAAAGAGGGGATTGAAGCAGAAAAGCTGCTGCGTGTTCATTGACTCTGTTATTAACAGTTCCTTGCACTCCCACACCATTGGACTGAGTGGAAGTGCTTGGTATAGAATGAATTGTTATCTGGGAGAGAGCCATTTGCTACGAATGATCAAGCGGATTCATTAGTTGTTGTATAAGTATTGTTAAGTCCCCAATTGCTCCATTCTGTTGTTCGTTAATTTGTACATCCTCAGTAAGTGAAACACTGCTTAGATCTGCCTCCATACTCAGGAAATTACAAAAAAGCACACCATGGCAAAAACTAAACCGATAATCCAAGAAAAAACAGGTAGAAGGCAAGCAGGCAGGCAAAACATGAACAGGAACACTTCTTCTTAGGGAAACCAAATCCTTTATTGCTAAAACTACAAGATAAGCGCTTTCGTCTCAATTTAGACAATCAAAGAGACTTCATCAGATAATGCAAGAAAAAAACAAAACAAGATTTAAATACCAAAGCCAAGACTGAGATGACATAATTTCCTGCTAACAGGATTAACCATTTTTAAAGTGACAGTATTAAAATCAAGTAACAGTGTGCTGAGATCAAAACAATACTGTACCAGTTATAAAAACATCAAACACTATGGCATAAAACAAAAACTTCATCTCATATAATATCATATAATATCATTGCTACCTTATAAAATATATATAATACATATACTAAAAATGATGAATGCACATAAAATGTATGAGCAAGTAACTGAATAAATATATGTGTGGTTAAATGGAAATAGGCAAAACCAAGCTAAATAGATACATATATATATAGTAAAAAGATGAATATATTAAATCAGGGTAATGTAATCCCATACTATAAATACATATCAATATCCCAAAAATGCATATGAAAATATAAAAATATATAAATATATAAAAATGCAATAAATATGAAATAAATATGAATAAAATTGTAATAATAGGAATATATATATATATATATATATATATATATATACATACATATATATATATATATATATATATATATATATATATGTGTGTGTATATATATATGAACCATGAATGCAAATGCTTCATAAATATCCAAATATTAGTGTCAAAAAATTAGTGTCTACTCAACGCTTTTATCTTTAGTAGACTACTAATTGACACATTTTCATTCAAGCCAAGCCAATATATTGAATTAAGGTGAAGCTGCCAAGATAATTCCATTTTTTCAAGCAGATATGGCCAGGCACCACCCCTTGGGGAAATAGTTATATTATCCAATACTACAAATTTAAAATCATGCTGTGGGTATGCCATAATATGTTTTGCCCGTGCATTGCATTCATGGTCATCATGTATATTCCTTAAATGTTCCCCTATTCTACTTTTCAACATATGCTCAGTTTTACCAATATAGAAACATGGGCAATTACTATAAGGGGCGCAATAAACCACTCTCTCTGTTAAACAAGAGAATTTCCCTTTTACCCAAATTTTCATCCCATTTACTTCCACTACTTCAGTTTCTAAAATATTTTTACAAAACTTGCACATACCACATTTGTACATATATCCTTTGCCTTGTTTAGGTTTATTATTAAACAATGCCCTTTTTTGTATGCACAAATGGGAGCTTCTCCCAAAATATCCTTCATTTCCTTGTCATTTCTTATGAACTCCCAATTCTTGATTAAAATATTCCTAATAATATGTGCATCCCTATTATAAGTAGTTAACAAGCTATTTTTATAAGATGTACTTATCCTACTAGTATAGGATTCCCCAATATTGGTTGTAACTGCCTTCTATAAATTTAAGTAATCTCCCATAACATTATTAACCTTTATCATACCCTTATTTCTCAAAATAGGTACAAAATGTCCTCATTTTCTCTTATTTTTTACCTCATCCATGATTTGCTCTATTAATTTACCTGGATATCCTCTTTTAACAAACATCTGTTTGACTATATTGCATTCCTCCAAAAAGGTCTCCCACCCAGTAGTCATTCAGGCCGTCCTGAAAAACTGACCCTTAACTACTGCCCGTTTTTGATAAAATGGATGACAACTACTGAAATGGAGGAGGCTATTAGAATAAGTATTCTTACAATACATTTTAGCTACAAAACTATTATTGATTACATCTTTCATTAATAAAATGCCCAGTTAAAGAATACTCTTAGTATTTATTGAGTATGTAAATTTTAAGAAATTGGTCGTATTATTAATGTAATCAAGGAAGTATTCAACCATATCATTCGGACCTTCCCACAAAATGAATATATCATCCAAATATCATATATAACATTTACAGAATGAAAAATATTGAGATTGATGTAAATATCGCTTCTCCCATTCTAACATAATAATATTGGCATATAGGCCCCCACATGAGGAGCCCATTGTCACCCCTTCATTCTGTAAATAATATTCTCATTCAAATAAAATGAAATTATTTTTTAAAATTATATCCAACATTTGTTCATATCAATTCATTTTATCCTGTCCAATATTTTTAGACTATAAATATTCACAAAACCATTGTAGTCATACCTCATGGGGTATCACACTATAGAGATTAACAACATCAATTGTGATAAATAAATATTCATTATTAAACTCAATGGCATCATTTTTTTTTTAAAAATCCCATGAATCAATACAAATGTTTGGCTCATCCTAAACAAATGTACTCAACTCCTTATCAAGATACTTCACCATAGGATATGTAATGGAGCCCTGAGCATCCACAATGGGCCTTATATGTTGCTAATGTATGTCCTTGTGGATTTTTGGGGCTCCAAAAATGGTTCAGGTAACTGGATATTCTACAGAAACGTAGTGTAATTCACTAATGGAAATAAGACCAGCTATAAACATATCCTGAATAAAACCTTTTATTTTCCTGTAAGCTCCATTCATTTCATTTAGGGAGCTCATAATATAGGTATCAGTATTCAAAATTTCAAGCATCTTGTTATTGTAGTCCACCAAATTCATGATGACCACCCTGCCCCCCTTATCCAGTTTCATAATTCTAACACTATTATTATGGGCTAGAAAGGCAAGCTCAGATTCTTCATCCTGGTTTAAATTTCCATACACTTTATTCAAGCCAGACCTAGTATTAGAATTCCTACTAAGCTCTCAAAAATCAAGTTCACAAATGCTCTCAAAAAGTGTTAAAGTGGGATGTGTGGGTGGGTTAAATATGCTAGAAATTTTGAATGGGTCACTAATTAGTTCTATATTATTAAACATGATGTTAAGATTCAATTTCCTGATGTACTATTTTAAGTCCATCAAAGTGTGGACCAAATTGATTGATCAGTCAGGAACAAAGGTAAAACCTTTAGCAAAAATATCACACATAGTAACATTAAGAATTAGAATTAAGTTAGAATAATTATAGACCTTAAAATCATTTTCAGAATTATAGTTCATTGTCAAGGGTGGTAGTAGACAACCATTCCTACTATCAGTCATGTCCAATTCTGCTGTGTCAGGTATGCCTAGGTCTATCTCCCCCTCCAGGAATTCCTGTTGGTCCCTCTGTTGTTCATTCTCCCTCTCCCCACCTGGTATGCATTGAAATGACCCCTCCCCTGTTATTGTTGGGGTCTCTGCTGGTTCATAATCTGCTATGAGTGCCTCTGGGGTGGGTATTGTTTTTCGTCTAAAAAAATCTTCTTCAAAAGTGTCCAATTCAATGATCCTATTGGCATTCTGATCCCTATTATTGTATTATACAGCACTTCTTTTGTTTTGTTGCCATACCTGTGGTGGTGGGGAGTGAGGGTAGGCTAAATTATGAGCATATTGTTTTTCGTCTCTAGCCAACTTCTTAATCTTCCTATTTTTAAATATTAACCTCTGTTCATCAATAGTCTGAAAAATGCGACAGTAGTCAAATTTATTATTTGGAAAAGCAGGATTTTGTACAATCAGTTTGTCCATTGCTGTTACTTCAGCATTTAAAGTGTCTATCATTTTATTATTATAGTCAATAACCATCTGCATGTATTCAAAGGCAAATCTGTCAAAAAGGCCTAATAGCTCTTGTGAAAATCAGAGCCTGCCACTAACTCAGTAGGGTAGTGCCACATCCTAAGGCCATTTGGAACCATTCTCTGATTCAAACACTCCTTAAAAACATACCGTACATCTGTAGATTTTTTATTTTAAGAAGGTAGTGATCTAAATCATTTAAATGGTCATGCAAACTAGCATCAGTAGTTCTGGTATTACTTAACAAGCCACAGTCATTTTTCAGCAATTCAGTTAATGTAGGTGTATTAAAGGCACCAACATTAATGTCAACAGCAGTTTTACCAAAATCATTTACCTCTTTATGTCTTGTTTCTGTTCTCAAAGAGGGGATTGAAGCAGTAAAAGCTGCTGCATGTCCATCGGCTCTGTTATTAACAGTTCCTTGCACTCCCACACCATTGGACTGAGTGGAAGTGCTTGGTGTAGAATGAATTGTCATCTGGGAGAGAGCCGTTTGCTCCAAATGATCAAGCGGATTCATTAGTTGTTGTATAAGTATTGCTAAGTCCCCCATTGCTCCATTCTGTTGTTAGTTAATTTGTACATCCTCAGTAAGTGAAACGCTGCCAAGATCAGCCTCCATACTTGGGAAATGACAAAAAAGCACACCAGGGCAAAAACGAAACTGATAATCCAAGAAAAACTAGGTAGAAGACAAACAGGCGGGCAAAACACAAACATGAACACTTCTCCTTAGGGCAACCAAATCCTTTATTGTTAAAACAGCAAGATAAACGCTTTTGTCTCAATTTAGGCAATCAAAGAGACTTCATCAGATAAAGCTTGAAAATACAAAACAAGATTTAAAAACCAAAACCAAGACCCAGATGACATAATGCCCTGCTAACATAACAGCATTAAAATCAAATAACAGCATTTCAAGATCAAAACAATACCATACCAGTGATAAAAGCATTAAACACTATGGCATAAAATAAAAATTTCATCTCATATGATATCATATAATATCATTGCTACCTTATAAAATATATAGATTTGATATTTTGATTTGTTTCTAACTTCAGAATATCTGTCTAAAGACTTCATCCTTAAATTTTCAGGGTCTACTTATTAGTTTATTCTCTAGTGTTTGGCAGTGCCCTGTATAGACATAAACACCTTGAGTGAAATTCTTCCTGTAAGACCACAATTGAAATATCACCAATACCTAGTTGCACACAGGACAACTAGTTTGTAATGACAAGCACTGTCCCCAGAGTTGCAAACCTGGTACTCCTGACATTGCTTTATATTCTCACTCCAACTGTCTAATCAATAAAAAGGGTCTGCTGCCATAGATATTATCTTTCCCACTATCTCTTGGTGGAAATAGACATCTTGAAGCATTGTAGAAATTGCCTCATATTTACTAACAACCAATTAATTTTCAAGCAAACCGATATGGTATGCAAGAGAAGTATTTACACAATGTTGCTGGTAGCAAAGCTCTCACATAAAAGTACTCCTAATGTCAATGATTTTGTCAGTAGTACACATGCTGCACCCATCGCACACAAATCAAAGCAGACATATAGACCCACATATGCTGAGTCACTTAAACGTAGTCTTTGTAAACTGAAAGACCTCCTAGATGAAGTACACATAACAAATACCCTCAGCAGCCTTGAATGCAGTCTTTCAAAACAACTCATACATCAACATATACAGTCACATTTCATGAAGCCTCTACTTCTATGCCCATAAGGCAAGCCACCACACAGTCCAACATTCTGTTCAATGGAGACTCCATCATGAGGCACACTGATGCCCCTCTCACCAGGCTGAGTAAGGAGACATTCAGAGTTAGTTGCTTATCAGGGGCTAAGATCTGCCTCATTCTATGCACACACTCAGGTCATTGGACCACGTGTACCAGTATGACTCAGTCATAGTCCATCTGGGTGTAAATGACCTGAGGCATACCTCCCTAGCCTATATAAAGAGAGGTATCATGGAGCTCTCAGAATATGTGTCCCAGCCTGGTGTGAGCCTAGCCTTTAGAAGAATTTTACCTTCCCCAAAGATGATTCCATAATACAAACAAAAGATGAACTACTTTAATAATTGGCTACATTTCTGGTGTCATTCTAAGGGGGAGCAATATTTGTCACTTGGAAGGAGATGGTCAACAGACCATGCTGCTTTGCCATTGATGGTCTGCACTTCTCCCCTCTAGGCTTTTATGTATTAGCTGAAACACTGTCTTCCCCATAATGCCTTTTTCCGTCAATACCAAACTGAAAGTACTTCTGACATAGCAAATCAAAACCAAGAAAATCTAAAGGTATTACTGCTCAATGGTAGGAGTTTAAATAAAAACTCCACTCCATAGAAGCTCTTCTCAGAATGCTGGCATCTGTGTGGTCACTCAGACATGGTTTAAAGCCACAGAGAGCACACCGACAGTGAAAGGTTATAGTGTCTTTCACACATTTAGACCAGTTACTACACAGCCAGGGACTAAAGGTGAAGGTGTATTGATTTACATGAAAAATAAATCTACCTCAAGGCTAGTCAAGGAGGACAATGCACTTGAGCTACTCTATGTTCAAATTACCATAGGCAAAATCCAATACCACTTCCTTGCAAGATATCCCCCTCTATGATGCAGGAAACCCATACCATGTATTTAAACTTACTGGAAACACTCACCATCCAACCTACCACATTCTTGGGCAACTTTAATTACTCCACTTTTAACTGGAAATTGTATACAGCACCAAACATACAGGCACAGAGATTCCTAGATTTTGTAAACACAAACTCATTGGACCAGATTGTCAATACACTAACAAGGGGTGCAACCATACTGGATCTGGCCCTCACTAACATGGAATAGTGCTGCACATCCCCTAGTGTAATGTCCTCTTTTGCAAGGTCAGACAACAAAATGGTCTCCTTTGAAGTAAAAAAAAAAAAAAAAAAAAACTGGACCCCAGCTAATATAGTTATGGGATATACTTGTAAAAAAGAAGAAATACAGTGACTCACACAGCAGAAGTTGAATGAAATGCCAAATAAAGTAAGTAAATAAATTCACATTAAGAACAACAATGCTTCATCAGACCAAATAATACTACAAAAACTTCAATATTGATGTTTTTGTAGTATTGTTATTTGGTCTGATGAAGCATTGCATCAATGGGCCCAGACAATATCCCAAGATGCCTTCTAAATAGCATGAAACATAATGATCTCTGGAATTGCTATTTAACTTTAGTCCCCATGGAGGCTTCATGCCTCATGAATAGGGAACATAAATATTCATCCCCCTGCACAAAGGTGGACCATCTACAGACCGTGGAAACTACAGACTCATAAGTCTCACTAGTTTTATATGCAAAGCTATGAAAAAAAATGATCATGGAAATGATCAATGATGATCAATAATGATATAGTAAACCTCCAGTCACTGGACTCCACCTAGTTTGGTTTCATCAAGGGCAGGTCATGCCTACTCAACCTGGTGGACTTCTTTGAGAAGGTCACCAAAGCAATGGATGCAGGCAAAATGGTTTATGCTTCATACCTTGACTTGGCCAAGGCATTTGACACAATACTTCACTTGAGCCTTGTTGACAAACTCAAGAGGTTAGGTACAAACCAATATGCCACACGGTGGATAGCCATCTGGCTTACAGATAGAACTGAGTGGAGATAAAATTGTGGAGTCCACCTCTAGAAAGAGGCCAATCAGAAGTGAAGTCCCTCAAGGATCAGTCCTTGGACCACTTCTTTTTGCCATTTACTTCTCTGAAGCCAAGGCCAATGTCAATGGCCTCTGGCTGACTAAATTTGCAGATGATTGCAAATTAAGAGCTGTCATTGAATCCCACACTAACACAAATGTTCTCCAAGAAGGGGTATTACAGACAAACCACTGGTTTCATTGCCATTGACTAGAACTAAATGCCAAGAAATGCATAATAGTATCTTTCCAGACGTCATCCAGTCTAGGTAACTATCATATTGACAACACACCCCTTAGAGATGACCCAGAAGTCAGGGAGTTGGGGATACACATAGACAGTAATCTAGCCTTTGACCATCATGTGTCTACAGTACTAAGGAAATCATTCTATGTTGCGCAACGTATAAGCAAAGGTATGGCATCTAAGTCAAAGGAAGTCATTGTTCTACTGTATCCGGCATTCATCAGACCTATCACTGAGTACAATGCCCCCTTTGGTATGTACATAACCAAGCATATCCAACAAATGGAACGTCTACAGAAGTTCCTCACTGTAAGAATACAGGTTGTAAGTAAAATGTCTATGCAGACCACCTCAAGGCCCTATCCCTGTATTTTGTCTCCTACAGTCTATAGAGGGAAGCTCTATGGCTGGTAGGGTCTATGTTAAATGTTTAAACATCCAAAATGTCGAACATTACATGGTCGAGACCAAATGTTTGACATTTGGATGTTCGAACATAAAAAAAAAAAGAAAACCGAAAAAACACTTTAACAGAATAGGCAGGGGGGCAAGCCCCCCTGCACCCCCCCCCCACACCACCTACTTAAATATACCAACTCTGAGACCGCACTTCAGTGCAGAAAAGGGAAATTCTCCCTATCTGCACCATACGGTGCCATTGAAAGTCTGTCTTCGAGCACTCAAAATTTTGAACGTTTGGTCTCGACCATGTAACGTTCGAAATTTTGAGCGTTTGAAGATGTGACAGATTCCCGGCTGGTATACAGGGCATTGTCAGACCCCAGTCTGATGGACCACCTGCATATGAACAAAACAATCAGCACCAGATGTGTCCATTCTAAAGACTTACACCTGATCTGTGATATAAATAGGACCTGCTGAAGAGACGGGTATGTATCCCAGAGAACAGGCTCCCCATCCATGTGAAGCAGAGTTCTTTCCTAACCCAACTCAAGTGTAACTTGGACAATTGGATGGCAAACAGGAAATTCTTCCCTGCTTTAGCACCTATGTCTGTAATGAACACAGGCAGCCTGTAAATGGTTCATCTCACAGGCCCCTGCTTGTAAATGGTTCATCTCTCAAGCCCCTGGTTAAATTTATCAAAGGTACCAGAGCATGTCAGAGATTTTGGATGCATGGCTAGGCTTAAAAAGTTCCTTGTGGTCATTAGCCTAGTAAACACTTATGAACCTATAAACCGACATGGCTCTGAAATAACTTTAAGAATGCAGTAAAAATACACAAAAACAATATGGGGAAAGAGATGGACAATTAAAAATATCTTCAATTTGCTCTGGAACAGGATAACCATGCTACTGTAACCCATTCATATCTACTTGCCATCCTCACCCTCAAAGATTAGTTATATAACTGCCCTAAAAGTGGCCAACCGAATGACATAGAGAGCATTTAGAGCATCACCTAGTATATCAAGCAAATCACTCTTGAAGGAAGTGGGCAACTCTGCAGTATGGAAAATTCTTACAAAAATGAAAGGATATAAATGTTGTAGCTCTGATAATCCACCACTGTTTCTAAAATTAGCATCTGACTCCCTAGCCACCCCTTGGGGTTACTAAAAGTATTTAGGAAAGACAATTTCCAAACATAACAAACATCTACAATACTAACTTTTATGGTCAAAGTTAAGGCATGCACTGCCTAGCAATAGCTGATAACCTGCAATGAAACAAATACCATCTCAAGCAATGTCAAAGTGACAGAATATATTAGGGAAGTTAAATGAAGGTAAAGTATGTCAGTCCTACTTTCAGAAATCTGTAAAGTCTTTGACACCATTACTTACTCTAAACTCATACTTAGGCTGTCATCTCTCAGAACATATGAGACTCACAACTAATTCAAAAATAAGGGACTGGCAGAGCTTTCAAAATCAAATGAGAGCATGGACTTACAAGTCAGTACATAAGTAACAAAGGTGTTTCACAAATGTCCAGAGTGGGGCACTTTTTGTTCATTCTTTGTGCAAACATTTTTTTCCAATAAGTGTAGCAATTTAACAGTTGTCCAATATGCTGATACAATGATCACTTCTTGCTCTGATGTAAATCACGCATTGACTTAAAAGAAGCTTAAGGAAGGATTGTATATACTTTAATATCGGTTTGAAAAATTCTCTTCTTCTCTTAAAATTAAACAAAATAATTCTAACTTATTCATCAGTTCCCTTTATCTAAACAATTTCTCTCAAAGCAAAACTAACTGTGGTGTAGTCAATATGTAGCCATCTAAAATTAATTACCTGGGGCTGGATAAGATCTTGAAGTATTTCCCAAGGTAATATACCATCTCCAGCTGCCCATAATAGGATTTTGTTAATTTGGTGTTAAACTGATATATTTTTTAACCTCTTTGATGTTGACAGTTGTGTAAAATGGATAGTCTAAATGAGTTCCTGTTTGAAATATTTTTGGTAATTTTCAGTCAATTTTTTGTAGTTGCATCACTGGGTGACTATCATGCAATGTGGAAATCAATAGTGCAAGAAAATGTTTGGATGCTTCTGCACTCGTGATGGTAATGGGGATGTTACTTACAATGGTTACAGATGAATTAGTATAGATGAATGCTAAACATATTCACAGTATCACCGGTGGGTAAAAAAATAATATATATATATATATATATATATATATATATATATATATATATATATATATATATATAAACAATGTCTCAAAGCTGTTACAAGAGGAAATGCTTTTGACACAAATTGATTTGTAAATCTAATGTGTTTCGGATGTAGAAACGTATTAAAGTAGGAATTGTTATGTATGGGCTGGTACTCATATATCTGCACATCTTGAAAAATCCATAGGCATAAAATTCTCTAGGTTTGTCTTGTTGACCTTAGGTCCTTCAGTATCTTAAAAATATTTTGAAAGATTTAAAGTTAAGTATGGTATGTGCTGTGGTAGTAGAACATCTCATAAACTGGCATAGAGAGGATATGTACAGGACACAAATGCTCTTTCCAAATATCAAGCAGTATGCAATACGTTCAAGTAGTGTCTTTTTTTGGTTTAGAGTAGGTAAATTGTATGAATGGGGTGATTTTAAAACACTTTTGCACATTAAAGAATGCTGTTGGTTGCTACACTTGAATGCAAATGTTGTATCAGGACTAAATGATTACACCAATATCAAGGGTATCCTGAAAAAGAAGGCTGCCAGACTGTAATTTTGTTTAATTTTGCACATATTGTAATATATTGTAAAATACCTTTATTGTTTTTGCTGTGATTGGTTATTGTATGACATGTGATCTGCAGAGAAGGTTTTTAAGTCTTGTATACATTATCAGTTTTGCTTTAAAGAAGACTAGTAGTAGACAAACACGCTTAACTATACCTTGCTGTTGCACCTCTTGTGGTGTGTTGTTTGTTTTGTGAGTGATAAACTGACTAAATTCATGCCAGCACTGAATACTTATGATATTAATGAGAAAGTTCTGTTATATGCTCATGTGGATGCTGTTTTGCCTCTGTGACTAAAGTGTAAGGTACACAAAGAACATGCTCAAGAATTTCAAATTAAGTTAATAATATTTGAGACTAAGAAAACAGAACCATCAGATAATGTTAATAGATAAAAAAATGATTAGAGTTCTCGCAAAAGCAGAAGGGTTAGATGGTGTATCTTATGTGAGAGACAAATTTGCTAAAAGGTCAGATATGCTCATTCATTGCATTTAGTTGGAATCAGCTGCTTTACCATCTTTGAAATCTTCAGCTGGTTGATAATGAACTATACTCATGAAATTTAAGTCATGGTACGTAAAACAGCATGCCTTATTGCAAGTCTATTGGCCTGGTCAAAACTGTTATGTGGGAGCTAGAAGATTTTTCTTTACTAATAACTGTTCACTTCATATGGTGGAAAATGAGACAAGCTAATAGTAAAATTGCTAGATTCACAGCCAATATGTCTCACAGGACACACCACTATGTGGCTCTTAAACAGATAAAATGGACAGAACTGCCCAACCACCTAACCTTCTCATAGCTAGTGACTACTCATAGTCTCACTGAAACCAGAACACTGCCCATTTCTAAATGGTGTAATCATATACTACTCCACTGACAGAATTCCTCACTCCACAGAAAAATACCAACTGTTAGTTAACAAATCAAACAACTCAGCAGGACACTCCCTGCACTGCATCTACAGCTCCAAAAAGCAGAACTCAATCCTTCTCCATCTCAGACAAATGGACAATCTAAAATCCTTTAAAGTACAACTACAAAGAAAGTATCTAGCAGACTCTTGGCTGTGTTCATACATTTCTCCAGGCTAAATCCTACCTTTTGCTTTACTATTACAGGTAACATCGCCCATACATTCTCCTAATATTTTGGTTGCCTACTCTTTCCTTCTGAAAACAATGGTTAAGTAGTTATTGTTGACTCAGATATATTATTGCTATTATCAGCATCTCATACTGCTTTATTGGAGAATATTCTTCCCAACTGATTTACTGAATCTAAAAGTGAAATCTACACACATATATAGCCACCTCCGCTAATTGCTGTAATGAGAAGTAACTCTGAATTTTGAAACATCAACACCACTGTGCATTTTGCTTGTATTACTGTATTTTCTCCTTTCTTGGATCTAAGTAAAGTATGTGCACATATATCCATCACTGTTAGTGGCATAATGAAGGGAAAATGAAACTCTCTACTTTGTAGATTGCAATGTGACTGCAAACCTGTCCATTGTATGTAAATGTGAATTTTATTTTACTCCTTTTGTCTTATCAGATATATTTGCTGCCTCTGTATACTGTGTGTATCTTATGTATATATATTTCTGACAGCTGGAGCTTTTCTCCCCGGCCACCTGCTGAAAAGGGGTTTTATTGTCCAGTCAGACTTTCCTGGTAATCAGATGCAATAAATTAATGAATAAACAAATAAATAAATTCTATGAAGTTATAAAACGGTATAGAGGTAATCATTTGACAGTGTACACCTCAGATACATGACTGTTTTAAAAATAGCCACAATAAAGTATTATAACTAGTGGCACACGAGTGAACACCAGTACTGCAAATGTAGAAAAATGGCTGCATAGCTTGAGAAATTACAGATGCTCCATCATATGCATTCACCATGAACGGTATCATCACTTAAAGCCAAATTAATTAACTGTTTCTAGCTCAGATATCAGATTGTAATAAAGTAAAAATAACCATTGACCAAATAGACACACACACACACACACACACACACACACACACACACACACACACACACACACACACACACACCCACACACACCCACACACACACACACACACACACACACACACACACACACACACACACACACACACACACACACACACTTCCTCCTTTCACTTTCAGTCAGGCTTTCTCATCCTAACCCAATAGAAATAGTTCCTTGCTGCTTCAAACAGCAGCCAAGTGAGTTGCAAAAGAAATAAAAAGAAAATCAGGCAAGAAATCATACCTTCCCATGTACTAACAATTTATTTATTTATTTGTATATTTGTTTACTTGCTTATTTTTTTCCTACAGTCATTCCTGAACTGTGTTTTGAGTAGTCCTGTGAGATGTTTTCACCATGCTGTTATGGGGATACTGCCAGAAGTATTTACAGAAAATATGCAAATAGGTATAATATGTAATGCACTCAGGAAGCTTTAACAGCTACTGAAACATGACTTCATAACTCACAACTCATGCTCAACTCAGAAAAGTCCAAACTACTACTTTTTGCCCTTAAATCCATCTCTCATGAAAAAACAAAATTTAAAGTCCTCTCTCTTGACGGTAGCTTGACTCGATGAGTTGCTTGCTATCTTCACATGTGATAAGCTGGAGAACACAGCGGGGTGTCATTAGCGGCTGTAAAGAGATGATTACGAATGGAAAGACTCTGTGGTTTAGCAGTAACCTACTAGAAATGCTGTAAGAAACACTGGCCTTTGGAGGAAGGATGGCTGGCAAGGGGAGTTTCTTACTTAAGGTAGGCATTGAGGGTAGGAACAGAAGGACCAGTGACTGTTCGCTGTTTTTTTTTTTTTTAGTGCAGGAAAAGAGGGAAAAAATAAGTTAATCTTCTTGTTAAATATATATGAGGAAGATAAAAATATGCAATGTCTTAAAGGCATGTTTTATTTGTATACCATTTATAAGTTCATGGATTGCATAATAACAGATCTTGTAAATGATGATATAGAGAAACTCAGTCCTTCCATCAAAACCAATTTGTTTTTGTTAAAGGAATGTTCTATGAACTTGGTAAGTTTCCTTGATAGGGTCATCGAAGCCATAGATATGTGCCTTGCAGTCCACACTTCTTATATGGAAATGTTTATTCTAAACATGTCAACAGTGGATTTCCCCTAGGCTCTGGCCTGGGATCTCTAATATTCAATATCTACTTTCTCATGTTAAGCCAGATGTTGATGTACTATGACTAAGTTTGCTGATGACTGCAGATGGGGTGCCGTCATATGCTACCCTTAAGATATAAACATCATTTAACAAGGGCCCGACTGTTCTAATGTCTAGTGCCTAGTGCACTGACCATAGGGCAAGGGTTAACTCCAAAAAGTGTTATGTGGTTTTATTCAGCTAGTTAGAACTCTTCACATCATACAGTACATCTTAAAGTAGGCTTAGCCATCCAGTGTTCTGGTTACCCTCATCTATAATGAACTACCTTTTGAACATCATATGTAAACCATAATTAGAAAATCCTTCTACCTAATACAGTTAATTTCCAAAGATATTCCTCCCTTATTTGGCCCATCATGGAATATAATGCCCCCTTCAGCATGTAGCTGTCATCTCTCTAAGCATCTCATTCAACTTGAAAGACCTCAAGAATTTCTGACCAAGATCATCACTGGTTTAAAGTAAGTTATGCTAATAGAATAAATAAAATCCTCACTATATTCTGTGTCATACAAACTCCTGTATAGTGATCGGAGTCTGGCCTTGTGAATCATGAACCCTGATTGGTGTTACCACAGATTAGCAAAACAAATAACATCATGAATGCCTGCACCAGAGACCTTAACCTTGAATATATCAGTGTGACAGATTCCTACCCAAAAAAAACAATTTTGTATGGGGCAAGCTTATTCCACATGTCAAGTAGTGCAACATACTGGCTGTCTGCAAGATTACACTGGGTGATGAGATGGACAATTGTAAATTTAATTGCAGTAGTATGTAGCATAGCACTCCTCATTTGGGGATCATGACTCATTCACTTATTGGTCTAAGCTGTTAGGTGACTGATCGGTCTTCTGCCTACTGTATACCTATAACCTTATCCCACACCATAAAGCCCAGACATTCCTTGAGGTTTTGTTTATCCATAAAAATCCTAGTCATAATCTTTTTTGTTTTACCTTTGTTAAGAAAGTAAACAACATGTTTCTAAGAGTTCTTAATGAATATACTTTTAAGCAGATGTCATTACCTTAACAATTTCTGCAGAAGGCTAGATTTTATTGCATAGGACCCTTGTCTGTGAATCTATGCCATGGCATCCTCCTTTGCAGTGTATTAAAACACACTTGTATAGCTTCATTTAACTAAGTTTGTATAGAGAATCTTTGTGTAGAATTTGAGGCATTTCAGAAATGTCATCATTTCTATGCCTGTTTAAAATCTTTCCCTTCACACTTTTCTGCATATTTTGATGGAGTCGACCTATTTTAGTGATGGTCATCCCATCACGCAAGTTAGAGAAGAGTCATCAAAAGTGATTTTTGACATCTTTGCTCCATGTTTGCAATTAGTCATGCCATTGGGGTTGGGAGGGTTGGGAGAGTGGCCTAATGGTTAAGGTGTTTGCCTTACAAAGACAAGGTGCAGGTTAGAGTCTCACAAGGGATAATTGGCTTGGCTTAAAATGCTTCACAAGGGCAGTTAGCTTAGTACTAATCTATGAACCTATGAACCTATAATTGGCCAATGTATATCTTGTAAAACTGCTCTGTACATGGGTATTCGGTAATGTAATTCATGAGTTTTCAAAAGCATCTCATCTCTTAGCTGGCAAAGAATTATAAATTGCTCACTTTTTAATAATAAACCATAGGCAATATAAGCGTTTGAAAGCTCAGTATGGTCTGATCAAGCAATATAAATCTTTTGTGTTATGTTAATATCTGATATTAATGCTTTCCTCAATAGCTGCATTCCTCAGTTTCTTCATGCTGTTATAACAAGTTCTTGTAGCTCTAGAATCAAGAATTCATATTTTATAACAAAATGGCCAAGCAGTTCAACTACTGGATGGTAGTGGTGGTATCTATGCAGTTTAGCGCATTGATATGTTATGATATGATTGGATGTTAATGATCTATGTGTACTGATTTGTTGTAAATTTTTATAAGAGAGTTATGTAGATGGGATCAGGCATTTATCCAAAGTACTGATGTTTTAAATATCTTAAGTTGTGCTGATCCTCTTTGTGGATTACAAGCTATTATACAATAGCTCACGTGTATACACTTACTCTGTTGCTTCATTTTTTGAATACCTGAATATATAATTCTCCTCCTATATATAAGAACTTCACGGAGATGTAAGAATTCTAAATCTCAATGTTAGTAAAGGGTTTATATCATAATTTGTGATTCCTTAGGTTCACACTAATTTGTAAATACTATATATTCTCTATAACACTCACTCCAAGAGATGAAGTCAAGTATTTATAATTACAAATCCCATTTTTGCAAAAGAAATATTATTTTTTCTCTTAGATAACACAGGTTGTAACCCCAACTAGCAGTATTTGATTATAACTAAAAGTCTCTTCCAATTAATTATTAGGACAACGTTATAATTTATGACATATTCTCTAAAGTTAATGCAGGATATAAAGTTTAGTTTTGGCTGAGTGTCTGATGGATCTTAGAGTATCAGTCAAATTTTGTATAATAGTTAATTTTGTAAATATGCTTCTAATACCTCTTTCAGATAATAGTAGGTCGTGGTTATGCATGGGGGTGGTCTGAAGGGGGAGGGTTGTCACTTATTCACCTTACTATCACAAGTATTATTCTTTAAGAATATCAAAAATCTTGACCGCGTTGCTATTCTGGTGCAGTTGTGATCAAGGAACGTGGTACTTATCAGTTACTAAAGAAAACATGGAGCAGTGTTTCAGGAACTTCCAAGGTATCTGATGAAGTCCTAATGTGTTGGGACGAAAACGCAGTTTGTTAATAAAAGAGCGTTAATAAATTCAGTGCTGGACTTGAACTCATTCATATTCATTCACGACAACGTTTTTGGACTAAGATTGTGGCAGTTTTACTTCCTATACAACTCTTTTGTGGATTATTCTTTAAGAATTCTCTCATCACATGCCAAAACGACATCTACATTCCTCCATTATGTCCAATATACCCTTTACTCAATACATTAACAACTATTCAATGGTTAGAGTAATGATTTAATTGTATCACTGGAATCCTGGAATGTTAAAGGCCTGCAGAATAATAAAAAAAAGAATCTTCAAAAAGAAACTCAAACTTCATCTTACTAACCACTGGCTCTGACCATGCAGCAACCCTGACTAAAATCTCTCCTCCTTTACAACACTACATTCTCTCTTCCTATGCTTATCCTCCCTACTCTCTTCTCATTTATTAGGCCACTTAGCATGTTACTTTGAACTACCTTCTCCTTGCTTCTCATATTAGATTTTACTTCTCCTTCTTACCTTACTTTTACCAAACCTCTCTGTATTTCTCTCTCCTCTTTCCTTTAGTCTTTTTGTTCCACTACTACTCCTTCCTATTTCCTTGCACTCTCTTAAAATAAATAAATAATTTATTTTTTGTATAGAATTAAAGGAATGAGGTTTTCCTTTTATTTTAGCTGTATCGTTAACATTTGTAAACTATTATGTATTTCTTCTTGTCCATATATGCCTAATACCTTTGATTTGTTTTAAATTGTCTGTTCTTTTGGAGGTTTTCTCCCCGGGCCTCTACTGAAAATGGACATATATCCAGTTAGACTAGCCCAGTCAACAAATGTTAAATAAATAAATAAATAAAATAATTCTACATTTAATTTATAAATCAAAGGCTGAGGTAACACTTATCCAAGAGACTCATATGACTAAAGTTCAATGGGAGAAGGATTTAAAAAATAAATGGGTAAAGCTAATAATAGCCACAGGTGATGGTACCATATATAAAGGGGTAGCAATAATTTTTAAAAATTCTTTCAAATGTACCATAATATCAAGTGACTGTGATCCTAATGGTAGGTGGTGTTACCTAATATGCTCCCTCCCATCTTTCAGTAAAGACATTTTAATTTTGAATGTATATATATGATCCATGCATGTACCAGACTACTTTCATATACGAAGTTTACACATTTTTAGAAAAATTCCCAAATCATCTATACATATTAAGTGGGGATTGGAATATGCCTTTCAGACCTGAACTAGACAGAACAAACAAGGAAAACAAACAATCCGTTGGCCTGACTAAGCTTATAACTGAATTAATAGATCATTTTAGTATATTTGATCCCTTCGAACTATATAGAAATGATCCCGAAATCAGTAAATTCACATTTTTCTCAACCTTCTACAAATCATGGTCTAGGATAGACTTTTTCTCAATTTCAACAAGTTTCTCAAAATATGCAATAGATTACTACAATGACCCCAGACCCCTATCTGACCATGACAAAATTAATCTAAAAATAAACGAGACCAGGGCAAACGTAAATGACAAATTTGCAGCAAATTGGACCCTAAACCCAAACCTTCTTAAAAACAGGGAACTTTATCAAGAAGTACAGGAATTTCTTAGCCAAACTAACAACAACTTAGAAAAATCAAACATTCCCTTTTATATACAGTGGGCCATGACCAAGGCAACACTGAGAGGAATATTAATTCAAAAAGCATCCTTACTCAAGAAACAAGCTAAATCTCAAATTGCCACTTTAGAATTGAAATTAAAAAGCCTAGAGCTAGAAATGCAAACCAAATACACCATAGATTTAGAAAAACAAATGCTCTGCCTGCAAAAGCAACTACAAGAAATCCAATTAAACCATCTTTCTCTCAATGAACTCAGGCTTCTGCAGAGGTATGCTGAATGGGCCCAAACCCCTTCTAAAATTCTGGCCAAAATAATTAACATTAAACCTTCTCCCTCTAGAATAAAACAAATTAATCATAACAATAGGCCATTCTTCTCAGACAAGGAAATCATTCAAGTTTTTGAAGAAATCTATCAAGAGGTTTATGGCCCCCAACATCATGTAGATGAGGCATCCTCTGATAACTTCCTAGATGAATTTCAATTCCCATTATTGAATGACACTCAAGTCTTCTGAAAGCACCAATAACTATTGAAGAAATATCCCTAGCCAACAACAAACTGAAATCAGGGAAAGCCCCAGGCCCTGATGGATACTCAGCGGAATTCTATAAATCCTTTAAGAATCAATTAGCACCACTTTTACCCAAAGTATATAATTAAATAATAACATTCAGCACTACTGATCTGTATATAAATAATTCTAAATCAATTCTTATACCAAAAACCCAATGCGAATGACCATAACCCTAATGATTATTGCCCAATTGCACTAATTAACTTAGATATAAAAATTCTATCATCAGTATTGGCTCACAGACTAAATAAAATACTCTCTTATATTATATCTCCTGAACAGTTATGATTCATGAGTAATAGGCAGGTCTGGGACAATACGTTAACAGTAAAAGCAATAACAAACATGACAGTTAAAGATAATTCCCCAAATATGCGCTTTCCGTCGATGCACAAAATGCTTTCGATAGAGTCAATCTAAATTTCCTCTTCAAGATTTTGAAATGTTTTGCTCTTCCTGAAGAATTTATAGTTATGGGCAGAGTTCTATATAATAAGGCTACTATTACACTATACATAAACAAAAAGAAATCAAACCCTATCCCAATAGTTAACGGCACAAGACAGGGCTGTCCGCTTTTCCCTTATCTTTTTAACCTTTATTTAGAGACCCTCCTCCTGAAATTAAGCCAAAAAACATTTAACCACTCTATTTACATTTCCAAAGTCCAAGTTAAATACACTGCATTTGCTGACGATCTTAACATCTATTTTGAATTTCCCTCCACAGACTTAGAAAAGATCTTAAGCTCTATTGACAAGTTTTCTGCAATCTCAAACTATGCCATGAATCCAAGTAAATCAAAAATATTCCCATTAATCCCTCTAAGCCACAAAGAGTTTTTCTTCCCAGAAACAAAGATTAAAGTAGATATTCACTCAAATAACTGGGCATTACTTTTACTCACCATCACAAAGAAATTATAAAAAAAAAAAAACTTTATAAAGTTTGGTCAAAAGTTATAGAAGATCTCAATAGATAGAAAAACTTAAACCTTCCCTTCTCTCCAAGACAGCAATCATAAAAGTGAATATCCTCCCTAAAATTTTATATAATTTTTATGCCATCAACCAAAACATTCCAAATAGTTTTTTTTTCCTAAGATGTAAACAACATTGGGCAAATTTATCTGCCGCCCTAAGAATACTAGAATTAGTTACACAAAATTAACCCAGCCCAAAGAGAAAGGTGGTCTGAGCCTCCCCAACTTTCAGACATATGATCTTATTATTATAGCCAATCATATCATACGACTAGTTAATTATGAACTTTCTGATATATCATGGCACCCCCTTTGGATCAAAATTCATCACCAACATCTTAGTTCCTCCAATATAAATCCAAATACTATACCTTCTCTCAATAACAAGACTCTAAAAGACTTCAAAATACATCCCACTTTAGTCAATAAACGGCATGTTTCCAAAAGCTCATAACTTCCTTAAAGAACTTCTTAATTATGGCTCAACCAATTCACCTGAACCCTAATATCAGACTTAATAATAATATGCTAAATCTAGATAATTACCCAATCATAAAGAAGTGTATAGTCTGTGACTTTTATCAAATCAAAGATCTGCCATTGAGCTCTGTTGTAGATTCCCTAGTGGCAAGTTAAAAATACTGCATAATTATTAAACAAATATTATATCTAGTAACTTTGATGACAACAGAAATTAACGTAACTCCACAAGACTTTCATTTGTACCAACAAATCACTTCCCTTCTGTTATTGAGGACTAAAATGTTATCAAACACTTATAGATTAATTACTCAAATTAAATCCTAAGATGCAATCTTATATTCCAACTACTGGATGAGTCAAAATAATAAATTAACTAATGAACAAAAACTAGTGGCAATTGATATAACTATAAAACTAACACCCTTTAAAAAATTAATTTACACTCAATTTATGATTAATAACAATGCTTATCACACACCACTTTTTCTGAGCAAAATAAATGCTAATGCATCACCTTTCGAGCCTACATGTTCTAATTCAATAGCAGACACTTCACTTATTCTGGTCATGCAAAAAACATCTATAGACTATGGTGCTCTTTAAGAGCAAAACTGGAGAAAACAGGTTATATGAAATCCACCCTCTCATGGGAAATGGCAATATTAAACATTTTCCCCAACTCCTATACATTTGAGTGTAAACATATTATTGTAACACTGTGCACAACACTGAAATCCTATATAGCCCTCAACTGGCTTGACAGTTCCAAAACTTATTGGGCAGAGTTCAAATCTATAGCTATCAAATACGTTTTAGAAAACAAGCTACGGACAGTAAGCCACAAGAAGTTAACCTATTTCCAGAGATACTGGAAAAGACTTATAGAGGTTCTTATTTAGATTCTCGCTAAGTCAGCTAGAGCAATTTATTTTTCTTTCCTATTCCCCACTAAATAGTAATTTTCCTACTTAATTTGATATAGAGGCTACAATCAACCTTTTTACAAGAAGATTGTGCTATATCCATTAGGTTTAGCAAAGTGTCCTCTAGTACATAGGCATTTGTATTTCGCACTATTGCATGTAAAAATATTAACTTATGAACTTTTCTAGAACAACCTGCATGAGTGACAACCCAGTGTAAATAATGTAAATAGTTGCCTTGATAGGCTCAGGTATATGGTTGTATTCTTTTCCTGGGAAAATAACAATGTTTAAAATTATACTGTCAATATTAGCGATCAGTTGCTAGATATCTTGTATGAATTCTAAGTCATACTCAACATTACAGGGCATACTTGCCTCTTATTAATGCCTACTACAATTAAAATAATGTCTGTTTTTCTTTTCTGTTTGCCTTTTTAAAATATCAAGGTCAATCATCACATATACCTTGTAATTTGTATGCATTATTTGTTTTTTCAATCTTATTTAATTCTATTGTTATGTTTATCTTCAGTTTGTACTATACCGTTCATTGTAGTTAAAGAAAAATTGAAATTATATTTGAAAAAAAAGTCCTCTCTCTTGGCAATACAACCATTGAAGTCACTTGTCATAGTAAACTATTAGGGGTGATAGTGGATGATAATCTTGTATTCAACCTGCATGTACAAAATTGCATACGAAAAACTCATCAGAGCCAAAAAGTTTCTCACCAATACAACTAAAACTACACTTGCCACTACTTATCTCCTCCCAACTCTCCTTTATGATGCTCCCATCCTTACTAACCTCCAGGCCTCACAAAAATTAAAACTTGAAGTATGCTATAACAAAGTTGCTAAATTTGCACCACGTAACCCTATCAGAACCCACCATTGTATAGAAATGAAAGCGTTAACTGGTTAGAACTGCCACATCAACTAACATATATACAACTTCTTACCACCTATAAAATTATCCAGCATATATCTGCCTGTCCAGCACTAAAAAACATTCTACACAGCTATGTTACTATTCAGCCATTGTGATCCAATGACCACAAACTCATGTCTGTCTATAAACCTAGCCAATGTGCTGGGCATTGTCTCTACTCATAAAGGATGCTAAGGCCTGGAACTCCTTACCTGTATCTGTCAGGTCTATACCCTCCCTCTCATCTTTCAAAACCACTCTGAAAGATTTCCTAGATAAACTCTGACTCTGTTCTTGCTCAAACTTAGGATAAACTATATCCATAAATATGAACAAGCACCTTTTAATTCCTTATACCGCCTTATTCTCCCTTCCTTGTTTACTTCTTTGCTGCTATCTAATTCTCTTCCCTGACTTTCTCTCTAAATATTCCATAAGCCTGTTTTTTTCCTTTAATTCATATTACAATTCCTATTTGTATTAGACTAGCTTACCTTTAGTTTCTCTACAAACTGTCTAAAATTAGTCTAAATATTAAATGATTGTCATATACCTCATATCAATTCTTAAACAATGTTTTATATTATGTCTAATTTGATGTAATTATTTAAACTGCGGATATTTTTATTTTATTTTTGAAGACTGTAAAATTATTGTTTTTTTAAATGTTTTGTAATAATTTGAAGCTTTTCTCCATGAGCCTCTGCTGAAAATGGGCTTCTACCCAATCGTCCTTCCCTGGTAACCAAATGGCAATAAATAAATGAATAAATAAATAAATACATATATAAATAAAATCATTTTTGTAGTTAAATAAGTATAAATATCCATCAAGAGAGGTAGTTAAACACTATATAACAGGGAGAGGTTTCCTAGTATTATGTAATCGTTCATTTAATACCATCAAGTACAACATAAACTCCTCACATCTTGTTACTGCTGGAAATATTAACATATCAAATATGCATAATTGTGGAAAAAAAAAAACAACCATTGGTATCACCCACTTAGCTGAAGAAAAAAGAACAAAGCCAAGGTAGATTTATACTTCTCTTGTATACTTAGAAACTTTCTAAACTAACTGGAGTTGCCTTATCTTGCATTGTCTGAAGGCTGTGAAGTCTGAACTTCAAAAATATGTCATTACTCACTCATCAGTTATTTTAGGAGTAACTGGACCAAAGAATGAGGCAGAATTCATGAACTGTTGAAAAGTATATAAAACAGAACTCTACAAAACAGTGCACTGAGGAAGCATAACTCCCAACCTCTTAGCTGAGTAGCAGGTTCCTAGTTTCTTACTAGGCTAATGACCACTATGGCTCTTACAAGCTTAGCCAATACCCCAAACCATTTGGGTCCCAAATATGATGGGCATCTATACCGGAAGGGAGCCATATTAGTAGGGAGGTAACTATGGATTTGTGGAGGGGGGGGGTAGGATAATATTAGGCTAGTTAGGATAATAATCAGGGACAAAGCCAAAAAAAAACTATAGGGGACAAAGGCCAAAAGTCAAGGGCAGATTTTAAATACGTCATTACATACTCAAAAACAGTTGGTTAATATCAGTTTTCATATTAGCATATACTTTCTGACTGATATGGAGTCTGAAAAATGAAATATCTACCAGTAACTACAGACTGCAAACTTCAAGGATTTTAAAGAAAAGCACACATTTTATTAAGAATCCACCAGTACATATCTATTCAATCAACAAATTTAACAAAAGGCATTTTAATGCAGATCCAAAACTATAATGAGTAATATCCCATTCTCATGTACTATGCTGAAGTACAAATATGCTGCACTTATGTGGACTTCTTATCTATAAAATCAAGAAACAAGCAGCTTTACAATCAAAAATATTGTCAAATTTGTGGTCTGAAAAGTCTCTTTCTTTGTAAATGCAGCCACCATGCTCAGTTTGAGCTATAATCTTGAGGAGCAAAGACACTAAAAATAGCATTTCACTAGTAAAATAAAAAGGAAATAATATGCAAAAAATCAGGGGCAGCTGAGTTGTACATGAAGTCTGAAACTCAAATACCTGGCATGACTTAGTGACTACATTCCTCACAATATTTGACAGACAAGCACAACTTTACAAGGAACAGACAGAATGTATAAGGCAACAATCATAGACAAGTAGGCATTATGAGTTACACATGCTACTTTTTTGAAAGTCAGAACCTCATTAGTATACTTTATGATGAGAAATTGAAAATAGTTTGATGATTTCTTTATGAAGGTTGAATGAAGAATTGGAAACACCGCCACCTTAAATATATACTTAAATTAAGATATTTAAATGGTTTGGAGGACAGACAGCATAGATTGTTTTGGTTTTATGGACTCCCAATTTGACTGTGTGTTTATACTGTGATTTTAAAATGATATTTATTATTATTTTATGTATCTTAAATTAGGTTGATGCAGAACTGGACAGAAGTTTATCCTTTTTTGAGTTACTATTTTACTTGACCGCAAGTAAAGCTAATATAGCTTTTTTCTGTACATTTCAGTTCACATGGTATTTGACATGGCAGCTGAAAAGCTAGAGTGAGATACCAGTGATACTTGCAAGGCCATAACAGATCGGACAATATTGCCTGTTGACTGGAAAGGGGCAGTGTGTAAATTGATGGGGCAATGTTATTGATTCTTCAAAGAAATGGTGTCATGGGGAGTTGGCAAAATGATGAGTGTACTGAGTAATCCTTCATGTAACTTTATCCTGCAAAAGTATTTTTCCGAATTCTTTAATCTCAAAAAAAGATACACGTGTAACAAATTATCTATATGAGCAGATATACATGAGGATATGATAACAATGATGATACTTACCAATTCGGGCTGTATAAATGAAAATAACATGGGCTACAATCAAGATATTTGTTCCTTATCTGAAGAGTGGCAAGAAGGAAGACTATGAAGGTCTAGAGACACCAGACCATTTGGGGGAAATGATGTGGAGTTATAGCTGGTAAAGTACATTTGGTGAAGAGCTGAACTTGAGGTTTGGTTGAGGCCTCAAGCTATGGATTGTTAAGTACAGCCTACTGGTTGGAAGGTTGGGGCAGACTGAAAAGGTCCCAATAAAACGTTGTGTTTAAAATTCTGAGATGCCAAAATTTGCTTAATTTTATTTTGTTTGTATTTTTGCTCTAGCTGGATTAATTAATCCAGGTTTTATATATTTGTGCCTTTGGTGATTTCTAGTACTTAAAACTGATTATGTATGCACGAGGGTTAGCCAAAAGCTTGTCATTTTTTAGATTATATATCTGTCAAGTGCAAACCATATCGTGGACTGATGATTCCATGCAACATTAAAACTGTTGTAATCCTGGTTACCCCAATGATTACTATGGAATGAATTACTACAGATACTCAAGGAATCACAGGTAAGGAACTATCAAAACGTGCATGCAACTACAGCAACAGCAAATAGTGCTGGCAAACACAGATGTCAACTTAAGACTGCCTAATTAACCAGGAATGTAAGCATAGAGTACTATAGCAATAACCCACGCCTGGGTGTGGGTAATGCGGGATTTACCCACGGTTGGCGTGGTTCGACCAAACAAAGACAACTGTGGGTAAATCCTGCATTACCCACACCCAGAAGTGAGTTATTGCTATTATACTATGACATTATTTAAGAAAAGAAATAATTACTTTTCTTAAATAATGGCATTGTATAATGCCTCTTTGCTGCCCTTCTGCAGCTGTCTGGTATCCGCAGCATTTCTGATGTACTGCGCATGCCTACGCAGTACATCAGAGCTGTGGCCAAAAGCAACGGAGAAACCAAGATCTCCGTTGCTTTTTACTGTTTCGCTATGTTAAATGGGTTTAACATAGTGAGGCAGCTTTAAAATAAGCAAGGGAGATCTGAGTTGCTTATTTTAAAACTGTCTCGCTATGTTAAACCCATTTAACATAGCGAGACAGGTTTAAAAAAAAAGCAACGGAGAAAGCAAGATCTCCGTTGCTTTTACTAATGTTGCTATGTTAAACGAGTTTAACATAGCGAGACAGCTTTAAAAAAAGCAACGGAGATCTCCGCTGCTTTTCTTAAACCTGTGTCGCTATGTTAAACTCTTTTAACATAGCGAGACAGTGTTTTAAAAGAGACTTATACTAATGGAAAAAGTCCGGGCGACCGGACCTTTTTCCATTAGTATAAGTCGATTTACAACGTGCACGCTGGCCAATCAGCGTGCACGTTTTGGAATATTAATGGGGGGGGTCATGGTATAATATGTGGTAGACACTGAGTGCTAGGTCACTGCATGAAAATATGACCTAGGTAGCAAGCAGACTGAGCAAAAATTTTACCATGTCAACTGAAAGAAGAGGCATTGAAATGTATAATGACACAGAAGGAACTGATTACACTGACTATAACAATCTTAAGAAAGAACCTTTGTGACTATTAGAACCCCTGAACTATGAGGAAAGTAATGTTACAACTGCACTTGTAATACTGACAAACCAATCAGTCCACAGATGCACAGTTTAAAGCATATTTTAAAATGTTTGCTTGGACTTAATCACAACAACAATGTGAACATGTTAACTTTTTAGATAGATTTTGAAGAGCTATCACCTACTAGTATAACAATCTCAATAATGCAAGGCATCTTCATTAACTCTGATAACAAAGTCAGTTTATTAGAATACTTTTTATGTAATGATAGACTGATTAGAACTGATTTGTCTGATTTTACTCCATAGAAACATTCTATCTTCTTTAAACAAAAAAACAGCAAGTAATGTGTTAGTTTCAAATGTAAGAGGAAGGATCTCATTGCAAAGTTATGTACTGCTAATACCAAAGAAAATACTGTTAGTAGAAGTGTGAAAACTGAAATGCATGCTTTAAAGAAATATATTCATATGGAGTGTGTCAACGGTTAGGATAATAACCAATCTAGAGAAATGGTCTATATTTTAGAAGGAAGAGAGATTCAAGCTCTGCTAGCATCTAAGTCTATAGCATAATTACCCTTCTGTGTGTCAGCATATATTTAGTAGCAGTCATTCATGATGATAGAAAGAGCAACTCTTTACACAAAGTTCAAATAATTTTTGGAAATCTGTTACATTCATACGCCAGTCATCACTGATTTGACTCATGATATAAAACTGAGAAAATATTTTCACCATTTTATAGCAGTAAGGAAAATGTGGGAGGGTGGGGACTCCATGAACAAAAACTGACAGACTGACGCACTTAAAAGCAGGTAGGAGATCAATTGCTTGATACACCCATTTGGTATAATCATGGTGAAGGAAGAGCAAAACAGTGATATGCATATAAAGATCCAGATTTTAAAAAATCGGATGATGGGATTTGGCATAGAATGACTAAAAAGTTTATAATTCTGGTTGATTGTTAGATGGTAAAAGGGATTCCCTTTGTTATCAGATAGATGTCCCAAATACAGTGCAAGAGAAATCTGAAACTATATGTGATGACTGTACATCAACAGATTTTTAATATATAGAGGACGCTAAAGTAAAAAGCAGTATAAGATAAATATCTGCATAATGACTCTCAAGGAAAACTAGCACAGGACAGCAAAAGACAGATGAAGTTGAGTACTTGAGTGAAGGCTTCTGGGGCAAATAAAGGTAATAATTACTATTTGTGACATAGGTAAAGAAATGTAAAATTCTGAACCCACTTCTGCTGGTGTAAAGCAATAAATTCAAGTGAATGCAGATTCTCAGCAAGTGGTATCTCTAAGCCAATAAGTTTGCAAGTATGTAAAACTGATGATAACTGTTTTTTTGTCTAAGATGCCTTTTGCAGTGGGATGGCAGCATAAAGAATGGAAAGAAAGTGAAAGGGTTATGTCCTCTCACACTTTTTGTTGTATCTTTCGGCTTTTCCTGGTTAGGGGTCGCCACAGCAGAATTCCGGTCCGCTAATGATCGGCAGTAGATTTTTACATACCGAGTTGCCAGCCCTGACGCACAACCTTCAGTGAAGGTACGCCCATTCACGCATGTCTCCACACAGAAGACGCTTTAGCTGAGAATCAAACAGGACAACGTTTTACTGTGAGGCGACAACGCTACCACAGCACCATGTCCTCTCACACTAAGGTTGAAAAAAAGAAACATAAAAAGCAAAAGTACACTCAAGAATCCTGTGTTGAAAGCAAATACTATAAAGCAGAATGTGCTTTTGATTTGAGTTGTACTTTGCAGGAGAAGGCATAAAAAAAGCTGTAGCACTAGTGTTTGGGGGGCGTTACACCTAATACCCTGAAATACTTTACTGATGATGCAACCTTGAGTTAACAGGGTTAAAGTTAAACCATATAAACTTTAAGAAGGTGCAGTGCAAAGATGATATCTAACTAGGGCGATACGTTTTTGAGATTAAGGAAATTATTATATCCTCTTCGGAATTTGTGATCTATCTTGCTATATCTAATTGTGACTTTTATGTCTGGGGATCTCAGAATCATTTAAACAGTCACTTTTTTTTGTACCTTGGTGATTTTCAATGCTCAAGAGAGTGTAGGACTTTAGTGCACAATAAAATTAAACACCAAGGAGGTATATTCAATGTTATTTATATTGCCACGGCAATACTAGTGTTATTAGTATTGCCATGGTTGTTTCTTTAAGAAAAGAGATGGCTATTAACTTTAGGGGCTATTTTGGTGTGGGTTTAAATGAAATACTTTGATTTGATTACCATTGTTCAAATATTTCTATTTCTGGTATTTTTTTTGTTAAAGAGAGGTATTATTTATTTCTTATAAGTACTTGATTGTTAGTTGGTTAAGCTAGATGCTGAAGAACATATATTTTTGTATCAATAATGTTTCACCATTTTTGGAATCACTATTACACAGTCAATTTAGTTCAATTCAATTCATGCCTTTAATTGTCATTTATATTTGGGGACATTAAAAATAAATTTAGAATTAATATGAAATTATATATGCTTTTATGTATATATATATATATATATATATATATATATATATATATAGACACACACACACACACACACATTTATTGATATTTGTTTATAGTGAAAGTCCACTGGGCAAAGCAGAGCCCATTTTCAGTGGAGGCCCAGGGAGAAAAGCACCACAACAAACACAAATATAATATATAGTACAACATCACAAGGCACATTTTGAGTATATACAGCATAGAGGAAGGAATTCTTAACAGTAGTACATTTAGAATATATACACACACTTGACACGCACTTAATAAACTAATTACAAGTTGACATGGAAGTATGGGTGAATATAAAATGCTTATATACACACACTTGATACACACATAAATAAGCTAATTACAATGTAGTATAACTGTGGGTGACATAGCAGTATGGGTGAATATAAAATGATTAGCACTCAGATGATGATTTAGATTTAGAGCTGTGGAAGACATTAAGAGGCTATATCAGTGACGTTGCAGCAGTTATAGTATATAAGAGGAAATAAGTATGAGAATATGAGAAGGAACATATAAGACGTTTTGTGTGATAGTCGAAGTAGGAAGAGTAGGAGTAATAGAGATGGAGATCAGGAGAGAAGGTCATTAGTAGTAATAGATTTATGTGACTATAAGAAGAAAAAAAGGAGAAAGTGTGTGTGTGTGTGTGTGTGTGTGTGTGTGTGTGCATATATATATATATATATATATATATATATATATATATATAGATATATATATATTGTTATGTGTGTGTGTGTGTGTGTGTGTATATATATATATATATTTATATATATATATATATTTATTTATATTGTTATGTGTGTGTGTGTGTGTGTGTGTGTGTGTGTGTAGGGTGATATTTACAGTTGTGTGTGTGTGTGTGTGTATATATATATATATATATATATATATATATATATATATATATATATATATATATATATATATATAGGTATAGATCAGAAAATCTATTTCCCATACATCTATATGCAGTTCCTTCCAACAAAAGTACTTATATCCATAATTACTTAACTCCAGGCCTTTGCTGTCTTAGCTTGTTTTGGTCCTCCTTTTCCAAAAGGGCATTTGCCATATTTCTTAAGAGCTGCCATTAGGCTGCAGTTCTCCTCATGGCTAAAAATTGTCCTATCTCTGTCTGGATCCCTGCTACAGCATCATTCATTTAACTGAAACAACATGTCTAAATTATACACTGAAATTTTAGATCCACTCATCAGCCAAAGAACACAGCATCACCAATAAATCAAAGATGCGAGTATGAAATCATGTATGGTGACATAAGACTAATATTAATATACATATACTGCAAGCCCATATTCAACCAGTTAAAGATGTGTTGCATTAACTTGGACAGAATCATCAATATTATTGCAGGCACTTAACATTACACTGACATGTTATACCATTGCTAACAGACTTGTATCTTTCCCCTACAACTTTTCTCTATTTATAATGACATTTCTTCATTCATGAGTGATGATCAGGAAATCCCCCAGAAAAGCAGCACATGTCCTAACAAAACAATGCTTGTGAAAATGCAGTACATCACACTTCAATTGCTTCAAATTATGTACTTGTGTCTTGTGCAAAATAATCAACTAATAACCCAAAAATGAATTTCAGAAATATCTTTCACATCACCATTATGACTACTTCCACATAACTTTCCAGTGGTGCAGTCATGAATTCCCATTTATAAATGAAATTGATGTCATCAGTATATACATGAATCTTCTGCATCTGCCTGTCAGATCAGTGAAAGACACAGTTCTCCTAGTAATCATTATCTAGCATCAATATGAACTGCTTTCTAATAACTTTTAAAATTTTTGCTGTTGTTTTCTTACTTAAGCTTGCTGCTTCCTAATCTATTTGCCACCTGTTTCAAGTAATTACAATTTAATATGGAAGTCTTAAGATTTGTATTTATAGAATCAAGTTTATTTACACATGTTGCATGCAAATTAGGCTTAGTTAATGTTTATCTCTTTCAATTGCTGTAAGTTGTGAGTGTGGAACTCAACAAATCCATGTAAGTAAGCCATGGATAGCTGTGAGCAAGCTGCACATGGTGGATCTGAGTCAAACTGTTTCCTAAATGTACAAACAAATCTAATAAATTTCAATTGTCCCGATGTTTTGAAAAAGGGAAAATGGAGTCTGATACTGTTGAGTCTGCATAATCTTGATGCATATTCCATGTCCATCCTGCATATTGTGATACACCTCATCATATGATATCACTCAACAGTTTATATGACAGGATAATGTTACCCTTTGTTCAAATAAAGATAGCATTACAGCACAAAAGCAGAAATACTTATAAGCAGCTTGAAAATTAATAATTTCATAACTGAATTTTATTTACCATGGTAATGAAAAATTTTAATATTCTTTTAAAAAAGAAAATGACAAAGCTGTTGCACAAAAAACAAACTTGCCAATAATACTAATTATATGTTTAATTCTCCCTCTTGCTAGCTGGGTTTGGTTAAGGTGATGTCACACCCTAGATGTTTTGGTTCCAAACCTGTGAATCGCAATCCTGTACCTACATTCTTCATTTTGGTGCAGGCACTTTGAATGATGGAAGCACCTGTGAAGGCATGAGGCTAATCTCCAAGCTGGTCTGAAAAGGAGACCAAAATGATGGCAACCTCTTAAGGGATCCCTACCTGGACACACTGTGTCATCAGAACATGGCATATAGTGGAAAAATGACATCTGGAAAGAGTTGGGTAAGATTTTGTCATCCTTGACAAGGATGACATGGTCTGGCCCAAGTGTCACCACATGTACAATGACCTACAGAGGCATAGACCTGGCCAGCTGACTGAGTGGGAAGATCAGACAATAGTGAGAAAGCCAGATTTCAATAGTAAGCATTTTAATTTTTTTTTAAATCTCATCAGAATAGGTTTAAAGCATGAACTATATGAATATTGCATACATACAGGTAAATCCAAGAAGAAATGTATGTGCAATTGCAAATATGTGATTATATGTAATCCGGATTAATGAGTATGCATAAACATATCTGTAAACAGAAATGTAGCATATGCATATTTATGTGCTTACATGTGTTTGTGAATAAATACAGGTATATAGGTAAAAAAATCAAAGAAGACATCCAGACATAAGATGGGGCCAAGAACCACTTTAATGAGACATAGAAATCAAGCACTTTCATCTTACATAAAAACTTCTTCAGAACTGCCAAAGTATAACACATACACCACTTAAATAGTGCTAATGACACATCATGTGATGAACTCTACCCAATAAAATTATAATCAATTAAAACCAATGAATTAAACAACAAATGTATACATATCTATTCTAAAAACACACATTTTGTAAGCATTAAACAATAAATAAACTACAAAAAAAAATCCCAGTATTATGGAGTCCAAAAAGTAATTGATTTTCAGAGATGGGAAGGCAATACTTTTGAATTTCCATCTAGTAATGAAGGTGAACGTTCACCAAACACAAACTCTGGAAGAGACCTTTCATTTTTGGAACAACTTAAGGTTTTTGAATCCAAACTGCTTGCATATAAAAAGCTACAGTTAGAAAAAATGTACCTTAAAGAAATCCTGAATAAACAGCTTCTACCTAAGGGTTTACATGTTTGACGTTGCCTTAATGGGGTTGAAAATGGATCGAATTTTCTAAAGCCCTAATTGTAGTTTTTAATAAAACTGGACAGGACATTATCAGACTTATGATTCAAAACAATGACAAATTACTAGATAAGCTGTTGAATGAAATGGATGTTTTAAACCACAAATTATCATCTGATGGTTTGTTCGAGTTTTACTCTTCCAACTACAACAATATTTTTAAAAAAATTGATAATATCTGCCAATAAATCTTGGACAGAAAGCATAAGAAATTGAAAAGAGACTATGAGGCATATGAAAAGGGGCGGATGTATCCACAACCAGCTCTTCCTGTTCCCATGTGGTTAGTTGAACCAACTCTGTTGATGGACAGGCTGAGGGATGTTATAAATACTCCCTCAGTTAATGTCTCACCCCCTCTAATTGCTATACAGGAAACTGATGACCTGAGAAGGTCTGAACGGATTAAAGCAAGGGAAGAGAATGCCAATAAAAATGTTAATTTTAATTGATTGGGAGCTCAACCTAAATCATTTGTGGGTAATTCTAACAACATAAACAGCTGGCAAAAAAAAAAAAAAACAGGAAATGAAAAGGCAAAAAAGGAAAAAAAACAGAAAGTCTTTTGGAATGGCTGGTAAGTATTGAATATGTTGAACAAGCTTCTGTACAAAATGTTGACATCCAAGAGACTGAACTAGGGAACAATGAGACTGTTATAAGTGTTTTTGAAGTTGGAAATGATTTTAGTAATATTTCTAGTGATGTATTGTGTCTCAATTAAATGTGTACCCACAGTTCAGGGATGGACAAAATTAATATCAGTCCTTTTGAAGTTGAAAATGTGTCTGACCAGTCTTTTTGCTGATAATGGGGATTTAATTGTTGATAATGTGAGTGACACTGATGATGATTTTTTGATGAATGAGAACATCTTTCAGCAATTGTTTTACAGCGTAAACATTGTGAATTTTGATTTATTAATAAATGGTGATTCAGACCCTGGTAATGAGAACTGTGTATGTATGGTGTCAAATTCCAGTGGTCCAAAACGTATACATAATTCTGCCAATGACTTTACCATTTACAATTATTCTAGTTTTGATATAGTTACAGCACATACTGATTTACTTAGTAAAGGATTACGTTTTGTGCCTGCAAGGAAAGTGGGTTTGGCAACTGTTCTCATTGATTTTAATCTGTTTGAAGAAAATTAAATTTAGCACTTTGGTTCAAAAATAGTGAAAGTAATATCGAACTAATGAATAATGGTGATTGCGACTATAGGAAATCAAGTATGTTTAACCCACCCTTAACTAACCAGTTAGTAATACATGAAAAAAATTGTGAAAGGGACATTTGTAGGAATTTTTAAAAAAGTAGGGTGATTAAAAACTCAAACCTTGATTAGGAAGAAGAAAAATTATTGTGTGAATTTTGTTCTAATACCAACATAAGGATTAGAAAACCCAATAAGGGTGGTTGAATATGTATTTATGATTCTAGTGACTATTCTAATCAAATGTTAGATCTATTATTCACAGACACTTATTGTGAAGCTTCAAGAAATGAATTGAACATTGTCTATAGCATAATTGATGTTATTTTGTATGATATGTTGATGTAAGGTGAAATAGATGTGACTGTGTTTAACTATCTGAGTAATAAGCATCTGGTGCTAGCAGGTATTTTTGGTATAGCAAAAAAAATCACAAGAATTTAGATCAACCACCTTTAAGACCAATAGTGGATGTCAGTCAGAGTAAAGCCTTTTATATATCTAAATACTTGGATAGATTATTAAAACTTGTAGTGAAGAAGGTCCAACAAATTTGCCAAGATTCTTGGGACTTTCTAACTAGAATTGCTGACATTGATATGACAAATGACAGTTTATTGGTTACTATTGATGTCCAGAACCTCTATTCTGTCATTTCCTACAGGGATAGGTTAGAATGGTTAGAAGACATTCTCTGTAATATTGGGGAGTTGGATTTTGATAATATAAAAGTTATTGGTATTTTAATGGACTTAGTGTTGTCGAATAATTTTATTCATTTTGAAGGACATTTGCTCAAACAACTTGCTGGTGTTGCCATGGGAGCAGCAACATGTGCACCTAGTTTTGCAAATTCTGTGATGGTGTACTGGGAGAAAACTGTATCTTCAATAGCCATTTTAGTTCATCTTGGAGATTTTATACCAGATTTCTGGATGACATCTTTTGGCATGGGTGGAACCTATGGAGAGGTTGGTTGAATTTATTGATTTCATCAATAATAGTACCTCCTTTTTAAAATATATCTATTCTGTTAACAAAAACTCAATGACTTATTTGGACATCAGATTGTCAAAAGATTATGAGAATGGGTGTTTTCTTTCCAACATATATAGAAAGTGTACTTTTTTAAATTCCTATCACCATTTTGACAGTTGGCACCCCTATTTTTAGAAGAAAGGTGTATTGAAGGGCCAGTTGGTTAGATTGGTACAAATAATTACAGATAATAAAATATTCAGTCATGAAGTTAGTATACTAGTTGATATGTTTAAAAATAGGGGTATCCAAGTGATCTGCTGGAAAGGATTAAGGATGAAGTCTGTGACAAGTGAAACAGTTCTATAAACCTTTATTACCATGACCAGGTAATGATCAAGTTAATGGAAGTAACAATGAAAATTTTCATCAACAAGTGACACTAATAGGCTATGATAGAGCCTTTTCTACTACCTATGGAACTCATTCTTGTGCGATTGTGAATATAATTAAAGACAATTGGTTTTTAATTGCATCTTCAACTGAATTGGTCAGTGTTTTAGGAGATTTACCTAAAATAGTTTTTCATAAAGACAGATGTCTCAAAAATGTTTGAAGGATATGGGTGTGGTAAATACTTGTTTAATGAAATCTTGAAAAGTGAGAGGATGCCTGAGAAATGGAGAAAAAATGTTTTGGTACCGCTTTTTAAGAATAAGGGTGATGTGCATAGCTGTAGTAACTACACAGGGATTAAATTGATCAGTCACAGCATGAAGTTATGGGAAAGAGTAGTTGAAGCTAGGTTAAGAAGAGAGGTGATGATTAGTGATTAGCAGTATGGGTTCATGCCAGGAAAGAGCTGCAGATGCAATGTTTGCTCTGAGAGTGTTGATGGAGAAGTTCAGAGAAGGTTTGAAGGAGTTGCATTGTGTCTTTGTGGACTTGGAGAATGCATATGACAGGGTCCCTAGAGAGGAGTTGTGGTATTGTATGAGGAAGTCTGGAGTGTCAGAGAAGTATGTAAGAGTGGTACAGGATATGTATGAGGGTAGTGTGACAGTGGTGAGGTCTGCGGTGGGAGTGACAGATGCATTTAAGGTGGCGGTGGGATTACATCAAGGATCAGCTCTGAGCCCTTTCTTATTTGCAATGGTGATAGACAGGAGTCCCCGTGGACTATGATGTTTGCAAATGACATTGTGATCTGTAGTGAGAATAGGGAACAGGTAGAGGAGACCCTGGAGAGGTGGAGATATGCTCTAGAGAGAAGAGGAATGAAGGTCAGCAGGACTAAGATAGAATATATGTGTGTGAATGAGTGGGAGGATAAAGGAATGGTGAGGATGCAGGGAGTAGAGGTGGCGAAGGTGGATGAGTTTAAATACTTGGGTCAACAGTTTAGAGTAATGGTGAGTGCGGAAGAGAGGTGAAGACGAGAGTACAGTCATGATGGAGTGGGTGGAGAAGAGTGTCAGGAGTGATTTGTGACAGACGAGTACCAGTAAGAGTGAAAGGGAAGGTTTACAAGAGGGTAGTAAGACCAGCTATGTTATATGGGTTGGAGACAGTGGCATTGACAAAAAGGCAGGAGTCAGATCTGGACGTAGCAGAGTTAAAGATGTTGAGATTTGCACTGGGTGTGACGAGGGTGGACAGGATTAGGAATAAGTATATTAGAGGGTCAGCCCAGGTTGGAAGGTTTGGAGACAAAGCCAGAGAGGCAAGATTACATTGGTTTGGACATGTGCTGAGGAGGGATGCAGAGTATATTGGGAAAAAGATGTTAAGGTTGAAGCTGCCAGGTAACAGGAAAAGAGGAAGACCTGAGATAAGGTTTATGGATGTGGTGAGAGAGGACATGCAAGTGGTTGATGTGACAGAGCAAGATGCAGAGACAGAAAGAAATGGAAACAGATTATCCGCTGTGGAGACCCCTAATGGGAGCAGCCGAAAGAAGAAGGTGTGGTAAATGCTGCAACAGACCTAGTGGCATGTATAAATGTGTTTTTTGCAAGCAGTGTAGATAAGTTTTAGAATGCAAATCATTTTTTTGTGAAAAAATAGGAAGTTTGTGATGGATAGGCATTTAATTGTCACTCTAGCTGGGTTGTATATGCAGCATTGTGCAACTCATGTAATGCATTTTATATTGGAAGAATCTCTCAAAAGTTGAAGGGAAGGCAGTATGAACATGCTAATGACATAAGCAAAAGAAAAAATTCTAATGTTTTGTACAGACATATTAACCAAGTCCCTGATCATAAGTTTTCCTTTCTTCTTTTAGATTACATTGAAAATGATTCTAGAGGCTATATTTTGGAAGAACATTTGCTTAGGAGAAATTAATTTAGATCCTTAGGGTTAATTCCTTGGACACTCTGGCCTTAAATGATACGTGTTCTAGTTTACGTATTTTAAAATGTAAGAGCCTGGATGGTTGATTTTTATGATGCGAACATTTACTTTAGTTTGTCTTTTATTAAATTACTAATTAAACAAAATATTTATACATACAATTTTTTATGCTCTTTTTTATGCAGCGGAAACATTTATTTGTAGTTTATTTATTGCTTAATGCTTACAAAATGTATGCTGTTAGACCAGAATAGAAATGCATACATTTGTTGCTTAATTCATTGGTTTTAATTGATGATATTTTTAATGGGTAGAGTTCATCACATGATGTGTTGGTAGCACTATTTAAGTGGTGTATGTGTTATACTTTGGCAGCTCTGAAGAAGTCTTTATGTAAGACGAAAGTGCTTGACTGCTATTTCTAACTGCTGTTTCTCATTAAAGTGGTTGTTGGTCCCAACCTGTGTCTGGACGTCTTCCTTGATTTTTGGTTACTGGTTGGTGATTTTTGGTTACAGGTGTATAGGTATAAGTAAAGAAATATATGTAAGTACACATATAAAACTGTAAAATATATATATAAAGATGTAAACCTGCATAAGTATACTAACAAATATTTTTTTCATATATATATATATATATATATATATATATATATATATATATCTATATATATATATATATATATATATATATATATATATATCTATATATATATATATATATATATATATATATATCTATATCTATATATATATCTATCTATATATATATATATATAGATATATATATATATATATATATACATATATATATTTACACACACATATATATATATATATATATATATATATATATATACATACACACACACACACACACACACACACACACACACACACACACACACACACACACACACACACACACACACATGAACATATTTGCATGGCCACTTAGTTTCATATAGTGTTCATATTAGCTTATTGGTTGTACTAAAGTCTGACAGTTTTTTATAAATAAATGCTTTAGTTTGGGTTAGCCACAAAATATTTATTAATATGATAACTGTCATTCCCTCCAAAATATTAACTGCTCATACCAAATGGCTGAAGTTAGTTAGCCGCCACACCCTTAGTGTACAGGCAGTGGGGATGGGGGTTAGACCAGCGCATATGATACTTGGAAATGCATGGTTTGATTACTTCTTTGTGTATTACTACTTAATATCCTTAAATACTTAAATTAATAGTCAAAACGCACTTTTCCATGACATATTTGTAGTGCATCCATCTCTAACAGTAAATATGTTTTGTTTAGTGCAAGTTGAACTGGAAAGATATCATGATTCCTTTCACTTGTTACATGTTTAAGTGTATACAGTTTGTGTACAGCTTTTCTCTTTAAAGGGAAGGTAAAAGTGTGTCACTTACAGCAAATTCACATGATATTACTTAAAACTGCAAGTGGAGTGTGTAAGACATAGGGTCGGATTTATGAAAGCTTGCACGGAGTGCAAGAGTGTAGGAACTCACAGCGGCAATATGTCTGCCATGCGATCCAGGTACAGCTAGCAGGGGTGTGGACGAGAGCTGCTAAAGCTACTCTTGCACAGACAGAGTCATGGTATGCAAATAACCTCATTTGCTGGTGAAAGCCAAGCAAATTAGGTAAATTTGCTATCCAGGAAACACTAACCTGTCTGTGGAAGATTAGTGTTAGCTGCAGAAATGTACTCTGTTGGTAACGGAGTACCGTTCTGCAAATAGCTAAACTGAGCTATGACAGCTCCAAATAAAGGATGCATACAGCTGAAGAAGCATGCCACTGGCCAAATATAAGGCCATTGGCATTTATAAATGTTTAAAAATATAACAATTTAACTTTTTTTTTCCCCGATCTCCGATATTTAAGCATAGCGCAGCACCGCTCAAACATGCGGCGCTTATAAAAACAAGAAAATAATTTTAAAAAGCCAAAAATAGGCATTTTCACTAACAAACTTATTCTGCCATATAGGTGAATGGCAGGCTGAAGACAACATGGCCACTGAGTAGTGGTTGCTAAGGGGGGGAAGCTCAGTGTGAGAGATGTAACCATGCATTAGTAGGCAATCCTATGCAAATGAGGATAAGGATAGTGAATCCCAATTTTTCCAAATATGTGAGCCATGTCCCAAGAGAGTAAGAGTAGGAGTAGGTGAGTAGTAGAGTAGAATGTAGGTGACATCATGAGGGGGGGTGTCAGACAGGCTGTAAGCTAATTGGAGCACAGTGGCTTATGTTTGCTTTGAGTTGCTCAGGATTGCAAGAGGCGTGCTTACAGTTGTCCTATTTGAAAACCTCAAACCAAAGGTGCACAATGTTAAAAGATAGGAAACTCCTTGCAAACATGCACACAGCATGTGTGCGAGTTTTCACTTGTTTGTGCGACGCTTCCCCCCAGGCAGAAACAGAAAGGCAAAAGGAAGGAAAAGAAGTAGTAGGAAGTTAACCAAGGAGAACTAGCAGAGCTGCCAGGTGAAATATATCAGAATTAACCAATTACAAAGGCAGCAGACTAGCCCAGCCCAGCACTTTAAACTCTGCAAACAGCATTCCCCCCTGTTTTTTCCCAAGAACTCTGCAACACCGCAGTATACAAAGAGGGAAAGCTTAAAAAGCTTAAGTCAGACAAAACGTTAGGGGCTGCTCTTGCTATCATAAACCAACATGTGCAAGGTGCTGAGGGTGGAGATGTTGTGAATGCTGCTGAGCAACCCACAGTGAGGAGACAGAGAAGAGTGTACGGACCCAGGGTAACCTACCAGGGGCTGCATGAGCTGGAGATAGTGGAGCGCTATAGGTTGGACAGAGACCTCCTACAGCAAATTGTTGAGCTGTGCTGGCCACACCTCACACACAGAACCAAGAGAGGGGGACCCATCCCAGTGGATACCAAGGTATGTGTTGGCCTAAGAATACTAACTACAGGTACCTTCCAAAGACCAACTGGTGATATGATAGGGATTTCACAGGCATCAGCATCCAGGGTACTCCACCAGTTCCTGGATGCCATGTCAGCACATGTCGGTGACCACGTATATTTCCCCAATTCCCGTGAGGCATTGGCCAGCAATATTTGTCTTTTCCACCAAATAGCAGAATACACTGTTCATCTGCCAGTGTATTTAGTTTTCCTGGCAGGAATTGAGCCTGTAGATGCACTTGGCAGCTCAAGGCTGTGTTCCAAAGAGCCATGGCTAGTTTGCAGAGGGAGTAAGAATGGGTACCCCCTGTTTGTTTATGTACCACTTAACAGTGGAGTTGTCCGTCTTTACCATTAATTGTCCTGGAAGAATGTGGTCCTTGAAGGCTGTCAAGAGCATTCTGTACAGCTAACATTTCTTTTTGATTGATATGCAGGTGCATTTAACTTGAGTTCCATTTGCTCTGAATGCACTTCCCTGCCAGGTGAGCCCCCCATGCATAGTCTTATCTGTTGTTAGGGTTTGGGCGGCAGGGGGTAGAGTGAATGGTAGTCCCTTGTTTTGGTGGCAGGCATCTGCCCACCAAAGGAATTCTAACCATAAGCAAGGTATGATGGGAATCATTGCTTCTAGATCCTGACAATGTTGACACCATAGGCCTTTTAGATACCATTGAAGTTTCCTCATATGCAGTCTTGCATATGGAATTAGTAAAATGCACAAGGCCATGAACCCCAAGCCTTGCAGTATTTGCCTTGCAGATCGCATGTTTTTTGGCCACTAGTTTGAAGTAAGTTGTCAAATTAATTTGTTTCTCTGGCGTGAGGAAATCCATCTGGGAAGCTGTGTTCAAGCTTGCTCCCAGGAATATAATTTGTTGACAGGGTACCACATGTGATTTATTTTCGTTTATGGTGTACCCCAGACAAGTTAACACCTTTTGTACAAATGCCAGATGATTCAGAAGTATGTCCTGGCTTTCTGCCTGAATTAGACAATCGTCCAGATATGGGTATATTTGAATATTTCTTTGCCTGAAAAATGCAATGACTGGAGCTAGGCACTTTGTGAATACCTTGGGCGCAGTAGATAAGCCAAAGGGCAGTGCAGAGAACTGATAGTGCATACAGCCTGCTTTGAAGAGTAGGTATTTTCTGCAAGATTCCCTGATTGGGATGTGCAGGTAGGCTTCCTTTAAATCCAGTGTTGCCAACCAGGCATCTTTGCCTATCATGAGAAGCAACTGGTGAAGAGTTAGCATCTTGAATTTTGGAATCACCAAAAAGGTGTTTAGGATACACAGGTCCAGGATAGGACGCCATGAGTTGTCTTTTCTGATTACCAGGAAAAGTCTTGAGTAGAAACCTTGCCTCTTTTCCTCTTCTGGTACAGTCTGAATAGCCTTTAATCTTAAGAGAGAGAGTACTTGCTTTTGAGCCTCTGCCCACTGATATGGGGTAGATCTGGCCAACCGTTTGGGGTTGGTAGCATGTGGAAGTGAAATCTGTATCCTTGGGTGCAATAGACTGCATGCACATATGGATCAAAGCACCACCCGGTGAGCGGGGTAGGGTCTACATTAACCGCAAGGGCTTCCCCTCCATCAACTGCCAGGTTGTGTGCAATGCCCAGGGCATAATAATGAATGTGTGTGCTGCCTGCCCTGGAAGCTATCATGATTCCCACATCTGGCATCTGACACAGCTGTACCAGAGATTTGCCAGTGGGAATATCCTTGATGGTCACCTAGTGAGGGATGCTGGATACGCACTGGAGCCATGGCTGATGACACCCATCAGGAATGCACACACACCTGAACAAAAACTCCATAATGAGGCACACGCACAAACAAGAAACATAATTGAGCATGTGTTTGGGATGCTCAAGTCATGGCTCCAGTGCCTGGACACATCTGGTGGAGCCTTGCAGTACTCACCAACTACATGTACCCAAATTGTTATGGTATGTGCCATGCTACACAATATAATCCTGCGGAAACAGCTGCAGCAGGAACAGAATGGGGCAGGTCCAAATAGCCCCCCACCATTGCCAAGGCCTGCACAGGCACAGCATGACTCAGAGGAGGAACAACCTGATCCTGCCCCAGTAGGCAGAAGGAGGCTTGCCCAGTATGCCCTGGCCTTGGCAAAGAGGCAATGCATAGCACATACACTGACTCAGTAGGAACCCTGGAAATGACACCTCTCTCTGACTCGCACATACAGTAAAAGGGATGCCTAACTTGACACTACCTGTTTTCAAACATGTATAGGGAGTGTACTATGTGCATCTGACATAGGCAGCCCTGCAGCACTACCTGAGGCATGAGTGCCCTATTTTAAGCAATATAAAGCACTGCTAAGCACATTTTAACAGTATTGAGCATATTTAAATACAATTGCACGTAGCTGCGCACCGTGCTAACCAGCCAACGTAGGGCAACGTCAGACAATGTTGAGCAGCATTGAGCAACGTTGAGCAAAGTTGAGCAAAGTTGGGTAAACATGCTCACACCTGCTTTACTGTTCCTTAACCAGTCAGGTCTGCCCAGCAGGAAAATAAAAAGCAGTGATAGGGCTCGAAATCAGGATACTGTGCACTATAGTCGCAGTACTGAACCACTAAGCCATGACAGCATTTCACTGGCACAGACACAACTTAAGTCACAGCCAGCAGGACAATTGTAGACAAACGCAAACACAAATAAATGCTGTATCATGCTCTCTGAAGAGGCATATGAGTAACCTCCCCCCAGGCCTATGCAGACAGATAACAGCAGGCCAGGCAGTGTGATATGGGTTGGGTAAGCTATGAAGTCACAAACTAATATGCGCGTAAATGGAAGCTAAGGTCTGTAGTACAGTGGTATGCTTCAAGCCAATATGATAGGCAACAGTACAGACTAAAATGGAGTACCTGACGTAGCAGTGCAGGCCTAGAAAATGTGTATAAGTGTCAGGTGTACCCCTCATCCTATGTACACCCACAGTGACAATCAGGTGTGCCCCCCCGGGTAGAAATGTACAAACATAACTGTCCCCCCTGTATGTAGAAATGTTGATAAGTCTATGCAAATTGACTCATGAAAGCCCTGCAGGCACAGCGTGCTTCCTGTTGATCTACAACACAAAGGTGAGCCCTGAAGTAAAAAACAACTTGAATTTTCACACACATATATGGTATATATATATGCCCATAGTGGGCATGTTCACACACTTAAACAAATTTAGCAAATGTCAGTCAACAACATACTGAAAGGTCATACTGCTATGCTCACACACTTAAACAAACAAACAAATAAGTTCATAGGTTGGTACTGGGCTATCTGCCCGAAGGCAAATATTAGCCCAGCCACGTTGTGCGGTATTCACTGCCCCTTTAGTAGTTCCCTAGACCCTTGTACTATCAGCTAGTACCCTTGGCCCCAATCTAGTAGTGCTGTTTGTGTGATCCCCGGTGTGAACTTTCTGTTACCTATCCACTCATCAAGGTTCCTCTTGAAGAGTGATAGTGAGGGGCTCTGTCTTATGTAGATCGGGACCCTGTTCCATAGTAAGGGAAGTCTCTGTGAAGGGAATCTATCCCTCCAGCATGTTCTATTCATTGTTGTGTTGAGGTTTATATCCCTAGAGCATGTAGCTCGAGTAGATTTGGTTTTGCTAAGATGGAGCATGTTCAACAATTCTGGGTTGGACATGGCTCTGTACGTTAGACAGAGATCGCCTCTGGGAAAAGCGGTATGCAACAGAGAACAGTCTTAGCTTTTTCAATTGTGCTGCATAGGACAACTGTTTGAGGCCAGTAATCCTCTTGGTTAGGTACCTTTGTGGTGTCTCTGGCTGCTGGAGATGTCTAGCCAGGCACATTCCAATTGGTGCATTGTACTCAATAATGGGTCTGATGAGGGAAGAGTAGAGGGGCACCATTACATCCTTAGATCTTGATGCAAACCCTTTTGTGATCAGATGGGTCACATAGAAGGATTTTCTAACCACTTTGGCAACATGGTTATCAAAGGAAAGCTGACTATCTACTTGGGTCCCTAGATCCCTAATTTCTTCTTCAGATTTCAGGGGATTACCTCCTATGTTGTAGTTTGCAGGTACTCTGTTTTTTCCAAAGGGGATTACTACGCATTTTTTTGCATTTAGCTTGATACCATGGCTTTGACACCATGTATCAGTCTCATTTAGGCCCTTCTGGAGGATCTCCATGTCGGCCGGAGACTCTATTATAGCACTCAGTTTGCAGTTGTCTGCAAACTTAGTCAGCCACAGCCCTTCCGTGCTTGCCTGTACTTCTGAGAAGTATATGCCAAACAGGAGGGGCCCCAGGACAGAGCCCTGAGGCACACCACTCATTACTGGTTTGGATTCGGACATAGATCCCGCTACTCTTACTTTATGGGATCTGTCTGAGAGCCAGTTTGTGATCCATTTTGTGACGTAAGGGTTTATGCCCAGGCTGGTGAGCTTATCAATAATACCTGAATGGGGAATGGTGTCAAATGCTTTAGCAAGGTCAAGGTAAGCCATGTGTACCTCATTTCCCTTATCTATAGCCTGAGTAACTGTCTCAAAGAAATCCACCAGGTTCAGGAGGCATGATCTGCCCTTGATGAAGCCGAACTGTGTGGGGTCCAGTGACTGGAGGTTCCCAATCTCTTCATTTATGAGTTCCATAATGATTCGCTCCATAGCCTTACAGATCAGACTGGTCAGGCTTATTGGTCGGTAGTTCCCAGGGTCAGTTGTGGCCCCACCCTTTTGTAGCGGGACCACCATTGCTGTGCGCCATTCTATGGGCACATATCCTGTGGAGAGGCTGAGACTGAACAGGGTATTAAGATGCGGGGTTAATTCCTTTTGGAGCTCGCGTATGATACAGCCTGGGACACCATCTGGTCCCATGGAGGCAGTGTTTTTAGCTTTAGATAGAGCCTTGTTAACCAACGTATCAATAATAATTGTACTTACAGAATCAACAACATACTGAAAGGACATACTGGGCATGCTCACACACTTAGGCCATGTCTGAGTACAGCAGTGGGCCACACATATCTGGCAATTGCAATTCTTACTCCAGACACATGTCACTATTCACCAATCCTGCCTTGTGCACACAGTCATATGAAAACAGACCCATATAATATATTGGACCCCTGTCATAATCAAACTATGTAATACAAGTACTTAAGTTGTTCAAAGAAAGTGAAAATCCAAAGATCAATAAATCTCCGATCAGTATCATCAAGGAACAATGAGCACTCCTAACATTATCCAAGCCATGTTCTGGCAAAATTATTGCCAAAGAGTCCATAGAGAACCATGAAGCTTTCTTTAGCTATGTCATAAATATTAATGTAAACTCATATATGTTCTGAGTCAGTGCAAAGTGTAAATGAATACATGTACATGACTGACATTGCCAACATCTTGTCAGACAGGTTCATACATATTTACCCCCCTCTCACTGACAAAAGGGCCCATTACCATACCTGGAGCCTGGGAAAAGCCAGAAATCATATATACAATGGTTAAACAGCTCTATGCAAACCTAAAAACATGGTGTCTATGGGATGACATGGTGTCCCTGGCTGTGTCATATGTGAACTCCAAAACAAACAGACCCTGCACATGAACAGGCTGTTGAGACTCACCCTCTGTACAGGATATAAAACTGTTGAATGGGTTGCAGCAACATTTGGCATACTCCACAAGTGTTGGTGCACAACAGACCATGGGAACTATTGTCTTATAAGCCTAATAAGCCTGATCTGCAAGGCCATGGAGTCCATCATTATGGAACTTATAAACAGAGCTATTGGGAGCCTACAAACACCCAATCCTACCCATTTTGGTTTAGTCAGGGGCAGATCATGGTCCCTAAACCTGCTAGACAGTTTTCAAGGCAGTTATCCAGGACATACATCAATGAAATGAGCTCTGCACGGCCTACATAGACTTTGAAAAGCCCTTTTCCAACATCCCACACACATGTCGCATCCACAAAATCAACAACCTGTGCATAAATACGTATGTCATCTGATGGATTGTCAACTGGGGCACAGATAGATCCCACAAGGTAAGAATTGTGGTCTTCCTGTTGGACTGTAAGCTGGTAACAACTGCTTTCCCCCATGGTTCAGTCCTGGGACCCCTCCTGTCTGGTGTATACATTTCAGAAATACGGTCAAACACACGAGGGCTATGGTTAGCAAAGTTTGTGGATGACTGCAAAAAGGTTGTCATAATCAATGTTTGGGACAACAGAGACATCTTAAAAAGGGTCTCAGTCAGACAGATGTGGTGTCAAAATTATGGCCTCGACCTACAGTCATACAAATACAACATAGGTGCCAACACCCTAAATATGGAGGTAATAATAAGGGATCTATGGACACATGTGGATAGTCAATTCTACTTTCATAAACACATTCACAAAGTGGTTTGAAAATCATGCTATGTGTTCCCACAAATTGCCAAAGTCTTTGCATGTAAGTCAAAGGAGGTTCCCTCTACTCATCAGTCATCAGATCCATCAGAGAGTACCATGACACACTTGCGATGAATCTGACTAGGCACCTTCAGCAGCTGGAAAGACCACTGAAGTACCTCAACAAGAGGATTACTGGCCTCAAACAGTTGCCCATGCAACAAGATTGAAGTAACTCAATCTGTACTCTGTTGCATACTCTCTACTCAGGCGATCTCTGCCCAACAGACAGGTCCATGTCCAATGCAGAACTGATGTACATGCTCTATCTGAAGTAAATCCAAGCTCACTGTGCCACATGCTCTAGGGATATCATCATCACAACAATAAATAGAACATGTTGGAGGTATACATTACTAACTCAAAGACTTCCCTTGCTTTGGAACAGGCTCCCAACCTACATTAAGCTGAGTCCCTCACTGACACTCTTCCAGAGGAGCCTTGATGAGTGTATGTGAAACTGAACTGTCACACCATGGATAACTTCATCAGCTCTACTACACAGAGGCATAGGGAACTAACCCCATGTGTGGTGATAGCTGCACACTCTGGCCATACTAATATATGCCTTCAGGCAGATAGCCTATTACCTACCTATGTACCTATATATATAGGAGGAACACAGTATAATGAACCAAAGATGGATGGGCAGAGATGTGTGTAAGAGGGTGACAATGACAGGGAGCCATCCAGGACTGTCCCACCCAGCACACATCCCAATGGCACAAAAGACATGAGGTGCACATCTTACGCACTGTACATAATAGCCACCAGTATCTATAAGCATTACAGTGTATGTGGTGCATGTACCTGCTGTGCAACATTACCGTACAATGAAGTACACATCTACTATCTGTAGACATGTACCTGTCACACAGGTTCATAGGTATGTAGTAGACTATCTTCATGAAGGCAAATATTAGCCTAGGCAAGTTGTGCAGCTTTCACCACCCCATTGGGTAGTCTCCTAAGCCCTAGTTCTAATAGTTAGTACCCTAAACCCCTTTCTAGTAGGGCTGCTGATGTGATGACTGGCATGAATTGTCTGTTTCCCATCCACTCAGCAAGCTTCCTATAGAAGAGTGTCAGCGAGGGGCTCTGTCTGATGTACATTGGGACTCTGTTCCACAGTAAGGCAAGTCTCTGGGATGGTACTCTATCCCACCAGCATGTTGTATTCATTATTGTGATGAGGTTCATATCCCTGGAGTGTGTAGTGCGACTCAGTTTTGTTATCCTTAGATGGAACATGTTCAACATTTATGTGTTGGACATGGCTCTGTATGTTAGGTAGAGTGTGCCTCTGAGTAGGCGGTATGCAATGGAGAACAGATTTAGTTTTACCAGTTGTGTTGCATAACACAACTGTTTGAGGCCAGTAATCCTCTTGGTGAGGTACTTCTGTGGTCTCTCCAGCTGCTGGATATGCCTAGTCGAGTAAATCCAAAATGGTGAATTGTACTCAATGATGGGTCTGATGACTTAAGAATAGAGGGCCACCACTACCTCTTTTGATCCTGATGCAAACCCTTTGTTGATTAGGTGGGCCACATAGGATTTCCTAATCACTTTGGCAACATGGCTGTCAAAGGAAAGATGACTATCTACTTGTGTCCCCAGATCCCTTATTACCTTGTCAGTTTTTAGGGGGTAACACCTATGTGGTAGTTTGTGGGTACTTTGTTTTCCCCAAAGGGGATTATTATGCATTCTTTCACAATGAACTTGAGGCCATGATTCTGACACCACACATCTGTCTCATAGAGTCCCTTCTGGAGAATATTTGTGTCATCCGGGGAATCTATTATGGCAAACACTTTACAGTTCCCAGCAAACTTAGTCAACCACAGCCCTCCTGTGTTGGCATGTACTTTTGAGAAGTCTATACCAAACAGGAGGGGCCCCAGGACTGAACCCTGGGGGAAACCAGTTGTTACTGGTTTAGAGTCTGACATGTAGCCAGCAACTCTTAATTTGTGGGATCTATCTGTGAGCCAGTTTGCATTCCATCTTGTGATGTATGGATTTATGCACAGGTTGGTGAGTCCATCTATGATACCTGACTGGGGAATGGTGTCAAAGGCCTTATCGAGGTATAGGTAGGCTGTGTGGAGCTCCTTTCAATCATCTGTAGCCTGGGTAACTGTCTCAAAGAAATCCACCCAGTTCAGGAGGTGTGATCTGCATTTGACAAAGCCAAACTGGGTGTGCTCCACTGTGTGAAGGTTCTCAATGTCTTTATTGTTGACTTTCATTATGATTGGCTCCATTGCCTTGCAGATCAGACTCGTCAGGCTCATAGGGCATGAATGCCAAAGGTCTTTTGTGGCCCTACCCCTGTGGAGTGGGAAGAACATTGCTGTGCAACATTCTATGGGTACATATCCTGTAGAGAGGATGTAGAGAGGTGTAGGTATCCTTGATGAATATGGATACATCCACACCCTATGTGCTGTGATCCAGGTTCTGATGCTGGAAGGTATGGAATGAGTAGTATCCTGGTAGTGCTGGTGTGCTCTCTGGACCTTTGAAGTAGGTTTCTGTTATTGCACGGATATCAATATACTCCATACTGAGAAGTGCCTCGAGTGTGTGCATTTGGAGGCTGAGACATCTGGCAATGAGTAGCATTTAGCTCACCTTGTGATTATTTGTGTTGGTTACGGGGTTTGGTTTGTCCTGAGTAATCGGTGTTCCACACCTGAAGTCAATGCCTCATTGGTCTGATCTGACCATAAGCTAATTACCCTACATATCCACATTCTGCCCCCACCCACCATTAAGGAAACCATGTTAAAAAATTTTCCAAAGCCAACTTCATGCTTTGTAAGACAGAAGTGGTGAACTTCATGACACCCATGCAGATGGACAATACAGTTACGACTACTGGATCCTACACAATTGCACTTTATAAGCACTTACATGAGTGCGTGGATCGTGCTATCCCAAACAGAACCAAGATGCTATCCTCCAAAAAAAGGAAGCCAATCTGGTGGTCCCCTGCCATAAACAAACTGTACAACAGAAGGAAGAAACTGTTGCAAAAGAGAGTAAAATCCCATGAGTGGAGGAGCTCCCTGGTCAGCCTCAGTAAGAAGCTGCGATCCCTGATAAAATCCTCTAAAGCTAATTATGAAAACAAAGTCATCACTGTTTCTAAAGTCAACCACAAAGCATTCTATAGCTATGTCAAGAATCTCAAAGGCAACACTCAGATCTGCTCTGAGTTACAGCACAATGGCACTAAATATACAGACGCAACTGATATTGCCAACATCCTGGCAGATAGGTAGAGTGCTAACTTTACCCCCCTCTCACCCATGAAAGAGCCCATCTCTATACCAGAAGAATGCAAAGTTCCTGTAATCACGGCTGCACAGGTAAAAAACACAGTCTCCAAAGCCAGGAACACAGCATCCATGGGACCAGACAACATCCCAGGCTGTGTTCTACACAAACTACAGAATGAACTAGCACCACACCCAATTACCATGTTCAATCATAGCCTCACCTTAGGCTTTGTGCCTGCTGAATGGTGCACAGTGACGGTTATCCCACTACACAAGGGGGGAGCCACCACGGACCCCGGGAACTAGCGCCCCATTAGCCTGATGAGCCTGGTCTGCAAGGCCATGGAATGTATCATCATGAAACTTATAAAAAAAGACATTTGTAATCTCCAAACTCTGGACCCCAACCAGTTTGGGTTTTTAAAAGGCAGACCATGTCTCCTAAACCTGATAGACTTCGTTGAAGCAGTCACCAAAGCTGTAGACAAGGGTAAGGTGGTTCACACAACCTATCTAGATCTTGCCAAGGCTTTCGACACCATCCCCCACTCTGGTATTATAGATAAACTCACTAAACTAGGTATAAATCCCAATGTCACAAGATGGGTTGCCAACTGGCTCACTGATAGAACCCACACTTTAAAAGTAGCAATCTCTAAATCCGACTTCAGACCAGTGACAAGTGGAGGACCACAGGGTTCAGTCCAGGGTCCTGTCCTTTTTGGTATCTACTTCCCTGAAGTACAGGCTAACACAGAAGGTCTTTGGCTAATGAAGGTCACAGATGACTGCAAACTAGGAGCCATAATCGAAACTACTAAAGATATTGACATCCTACAAAAGGGCCTCACTGAGACAGATGCCTGTTGTCAAAGCCATGGCCTCAAACTCAGTGCCAAAAAGTGCATTGTCATCCCCTTTGGAAAAACTCTGTACCCATGAACTACAACATAGGCGGTAGTATACTTAACACCGAAAGTGTGATAACAGACCTTGGGACACAGGTGGACAGTAGTCTCTCCTTTGATAATCACATTGCCACAGTAGTCAGGAAATCCTTCTACATGGCATACCTCATCACAAAAGGTTTCTCATGTAGAAAAAAAGAGGTCATTGTTCCCCTCTACTCATCACTCATTAGATCCATTATAGAGTACAACGCCCCTTTTGGTATGTAGCTCACAAGACATCTACAAGAACTATAAAGGCCACAGAAATACCTTACAAAGAGGATTACCAGCCTCAAACAGATGCCCTACACAGACCATCTCAAAAAACTCCAGCTTTACTCTGTCACATATCGCCTACTCAGAGGTGATCACTGCCTAACATACAAAGCTATGTCAAACCCAGAGCTGTTGGACATGCTCCACTTAAAGAAATCACATTCCCTCTGATCTACATGCTCTAGGGACCTAAACCTTGTCACCACAATAAACAGAACATGCCGGAGGGATAGATTCCTGTCCCAGAGACTTCCCATACTCCGGAATAAACTACCTATCTATATCAAACAAAGCTCCTCATTAGCACTCTTCAAGAAAAGTCTTGATGATTGGATGGGAAATAGGAAATTCACCCCGGGGATCACTTCTGTGTCTCTGCTTGACAGTGGCACAGGAAAATAAATATCTTGGGTGGCAAAAGCCAGGGTACCTTTTTGGCTGGGCTTGTATAGGCCCCAGGGCCGATAGCCTAGTACCTACCTATGAACCTATGAACCTTTGAGACTTGCCTAAAAAAGGTAATATGGGGACAGCAAGAGCCTTGGCCAGTATTCAGAAGCATAGGAGTGACAGGTGCAAACCATCTGTAGCGAAGCAACGAGACTTGTCTATCATGTCATCACAGGCAGACAGAGACTGGATTTCCTTTGAATGACACCAGAACCTTGGCCAATTGTTGACGTTTATCATCTTTCTGTTATATTTCAGTATCATGTAGGTGAAGGTAAGCTGTTACTCAAGGTCAGGGTCATACCAGCCATTGGCTACATGATCATAGACCTACTATATATCTCTTGTCATGTTGTCCTGGGAGGTATGTCTCAGATCATTCATACTGACGCGAACAAAGAACACATCATATATGTACCTGTTCTAGAGTGATGTAAGTGCTTGTGTTATGTGGCGGATCATAGCACCTGACAGACAACTGACAGTAACCTTCCCTTTGCCCAGGCGAGTGAGTGGAACATCTGTGTGCCTGACTATGGAGTCACCTATTACTAGTTTGTTGGATATGTTGTTTTGCCTTAGGGCCTGTTGTGAGGCACACTGCTTTGGTGTATTATGTGTTTTCTGGCGTGTGCTTGGAGGTGCATGTTGTTGCTTGTCTGCTTAGGATGACACTCTCTCTTTTTCAGATTAATATTTGTATTCTCCAAGTATGGTAATGTGTCTTTATGTGTGTGTTTTGCTGGTGCTTATATTGTAGGTCTATGTGAGGCTGTTGGTGTTGTGGTTGTATGACCCTACTCCTCTTGACTGTATTGTCCAGTATTGGGTTGACAGAGCTTAGCCACCAGATTTACCCTGTGTGTGCCAGCATGTGGTGCATCAACTCATATATGATATGGTCATGGCCTATGCATAGAATATACTCACAATACACCTAGTATGATAAGCCTGCTGAGGTTAGCAAATGTGAAAAAATCTTTGGGCAAACTGTCAGTAAGTAATCTCTGTATTGCACCCTGTAACTCCATATTGCTGCTGAAGTGTAAAGATGTACTTAGTTTGGATTAAGAACCCTGCACTTGCCAACTGTGTGTATGTGTGTCTGTCTCTCCCTGGGAAAGAGCAACCTTTTTGGAGACTACTCACACCCCTTAAAAGTGGTATACTCATCTTTGTCAAGTCTGATGATGTCACCATCCTACAAATATACCTGTGGATGAATGAAATCCCAGTAATGTGTATAGCATGTTGTGTTAATGCGTACTGTTGTAATATTATAATGTAGGTAGATAAGGGTTTGAATCCTGCACTTGCCAACTGTGTGTGTTTGTCTCCCTGGGGAAAAGCAACCTTTTTGGAGGCTACTCACACCCCTTAAAAGTGGTATATTCATCTTTGTCAAGTCTGATGATGTCACCATCCTACAAATATACCTGTGGAAAAGTAAAATCCCAGTAATGTGTATTGTAAAGTGTAATGTGTAAATGCGTACTGCTGCAATATCATAATGTAGCTAGGTAGGGATTTGAATCCTGCATTTTCTAACTGTGTGTGTCTCTCTGGGGAGGAGCAACATTTTTGGAGACTACTCACACCCCTTAAAAGTGGTCTATTCATCTTTGTCAAGTCTGATGATGTCACTATTATACAAAGATACCTGAAGAAAAATAAAATTCCAATCATGTGTATAGTGTGTCGTGTAAATGCGTACTGTTGTATTATCACAATGTAGTTAGATAGAGGTTTGAATCCTGCACTTGCCAGCTGTGTGTGTGTTGCCTGGGAGAAAAGCAACCTTTTTGGAGACTACTCACACCCCTTAAAAGTGGCATACTCATCTTTGACAAGTCTGATGATGTCACCATCCTACAAATATACCTGTGGAAAAATGAAAACCCAGTAAGGTGTATAGTGTGTTGTGTAAATGCATAGTACTGTTGTATCATAATGTAGTTAGGATGGAGTTTGAATCTCACATTTGCTGACTGTGTGTGTGTTGCAGGTGTGTGAGAGTGTGTGATACTGTTGGTCAATGTGGAATGGGTTTTGATCTTTCTAGTGTATGACATATCACAATGACAACTGTATGTGCATTACACATGTAAGGTAGCTGTGGGGCAAAGCCAGATACATACATGTGACCTCAATTATTTCATAGGTGGGTACTCTGCTTTCTCCATGAAAACATCTGTTATCTTTGCCAGAGCGTGCTGGCACTTTCCAGACCTTAGGTCACTTCTGTATGCTTGTGACAAGCTTAGCCACTGCAGTGACCCTTGGGCTATGTCTTCTGTTTCATATCCACTCATCACAGTTTCTTTTGAAGAGTATGAATGAGGTTTTATGCTTGAGGTATATTTGAATCCTGTTCCAAAGCAAGCAACGTCTGGAAAAGATGACTAATCATTATAGGTGGGCAACAACCTATGTGGATCTGCATGCAAACCCTTTATTGCTTATGTGCTCCACAGAGGGATTTCCAAAACTCTTTGGTAATGTGATTATCAAAGGAGAGATGACTAAACACATGGCTCTATGTATACATTAGTACCTGTTCCACATTTTGGGGCTACTACCTATGTGGTATTCTGGGGATACTTTGTTTTCTAAAAGTGGATAACTATGCTTTCTTTGGCTTATAGCTTTACAGCATGAGTTTGACACCAGGTATCTGTCTCTATGATACCCTTTTGGAGGATATGTGTCATCTGGAGAATAAAGTATAGCCCACAGTATGCATTTTTATCAAACATGGGCAGACATATCCCTAGTGTGTTTGCTTGTACCTAAGAAAGCTATATGCCAAATAGGAGTGGTCCCAGGACTGAGTGCAGGTGAATACCACTTGTTGCTGGCATAGAATTGTACATGGAGGCTGCAAATGTTACTGTGTGACCTACATCTGTGCGTCAGTTGTTAATCCATCATCTAACAATCGTTTATGGTCAGTCTGTTGAGGTTATGTATAATACCAGAATGTGGGATGGGTATGAATTGCTGGTGAGCTATAGCTTGGCTGTGTGGCCCTCCCCTCCCTCACCTATAGCCTTGTTAACTGGCTTGAAGTCTACTCGGTGTAGGAGCCATGATCTGGCCTTTAGAGAACCTAAGTGGGTATGGTGCAGTGTTTGCAGGTTCATAATGTCTGTGTAAATGAGTTCCATAATGCTGTGCTCCATAGCCTTCCAGATAACATTTGTCTGGCTTATAGGATGAGAGTATCCAGGATCTGTTTTAGTTCTACCTTTAATCAATTTATGTCAACATTTGCACTGGGTGTGACGAGGGTGGACAGGATTAGGAATAAGTATATTAGAGGGTCAGCCCAGGTTTGAAGGTTAGTAGACCAAGCCAGATAGGCAGGATTAAGTTGGTTTATACATGTGCTGAAGAGGGATGCAGAGTATATTGTGAAATAGATGCTCAGGATGAAGCCACCAGGTAACAGGAAAAAAGGAATACCTAAGATGAGGTTTATGGCTGTGGTGAGAGAGGACATGCAGGTGGATGGTTTGACAGTGCAAGATGCAGAGGGCAGGAAGAAATGGAAACAGATGATCTACTGTGGTGACCCCTAATGGGAGCATCCAAAAGGAGAAGAAGGAGAAGACATTGTAGCTCAACCCTTGTGGACTGTGAACACCATTACCGTGTGTCATTCCACAAGTATGTAACCTGTATAGAGGCTGCATCTGGACAGAGTGTTTAGGTGAGTGGTGACTTCATATGTCAGCTTGTGTATGACACAGCCAGGGACACTGTCCAGTACCATTGCCACTGTGGTTTGGACTTTGGTAAAGAGATGTTTTAACTAGAGTGTCTGTGAATTATCAAGTTTTACATTCTTCAGGTCTGGAAATGTGGTCCTTGTGTAATGACAGGGTGGTGAAATCCACATTCAAACTGTCTGACAAGATATTGGTAATGTCAGTCAGATAAGTGTAATTTGTGACCATTTACATTAACTGTGACCCGATCTGAAATTTCCCCTGTAGATTATAAACAACTCTAAAGAAAGCTTTAGTGTTGTCTTTGGAATCCTTGCCATTTTGTATTTTGAAGCTTGCCTTGTATGTTTAATGAGGGCTTGTATTTTCCCAATTATACTGACCAGAAAGGTTATCCCTTCTTGGTATATAACTCTTTTTTGGTACAACTTCACACCTTCTATTATATATTTAGTTTATGGCAGGGGTCCATGAGACTAATGCACTTTTACTGTATAAAAAGAAAAATATCTTCCGCTCGAAGTTAATGCTCCTCCGTAAACAGCAATAACAAAGTATGATAGAAAAATACACAGGAGCAAAACAATGAAGGGGTACATAAAACTGTATCCCATGCACAAAGTCCACTTGTTGTTGAAATAATCCAATCTTCCAAACGAAAGGTTATAGATGAGTTTATTAATGCAGGTTAGCGCTTTCGCTTATTAAGCTTCTTCAGACCTTATACAAAAAACTATATATCTAACAAGTTTATATACTTAAAAAGGCGCCAAAACCAAAAATCCAAAACACGCCCATCTCATTAATTATAATGTATCATGAGCATCTAATGAACTCTATTTTAAAATCAAGCCACAGCACCATTTCCATGGTTATTCCACAATGCAACTACATAACCTGAGCATTTCCCAAAGATTATTAATAAACTTAATGTTGCACAATAGTCCATTAATCTATATATTTAAAAATGACCTTTACAAATGGCATACAAATATGCATCAAAAATACATACACAACTATAAAAATGCATACATATACATATTATAAACAACAATAACTGCTATGCATATAAAATCAAAAAAAGAAAAAACTATAAAAATATTATTAAAAAAAATTATCAATTGAATAAATATATTCAGGACACATCTTTATAGATATGAATTATTCATTTCTTGTGTTTCAGACTTCTTAGTTTTAATAAAGGTTTCAAGGGGACTTTGCCGTTAAGTCCTGGTGACCTATCAGCTCTGAGTTTAATGATCCATTGTGTCTCTCTAGCTTCTGTATAGTTGTTAATGTCACCTCTTCTATGTGATGTAATTATCTCTTCTAAGATAAGTGAGAATTTCTTGTGTTTGTGATAGCACGGTCCATGCAACCCTGTAGGTGAACAGTGTATATTACTAAAGGATTATGCAGCTGGGACAGTGTTAACCTTAGTAATGCAAACCAATGACAGATAGCAACAACAGCATCACCCACAGCACAGAGTCAACCCGTGTCATACACACACATGCGTACTCAAGTTCCAAAATGTGTGTAGTACAATGCATACTGGCCACCAATAGAAACTATGGAGTGTTAACACTGGCCAGTACAGGGCATGTCACCCTGCCCATGTGTCTAATATGCATGTACATGCAGACAGTGCACCTCCACCATGTTCACAAATGGACACCTGCAAACATGTGTTGCACACACCCCACACTTACTGTCCACTGTATAACGCATGCTGACACAACTACACACATCAGCCAAGTGGCACATGGGCAAACAAAACACAATTGGAATAAACACTGGTGAAAACAATACAACATTGCTAATTACAGCTTTAATGCATCATGCCTGCTCAGCTACACCTTCAAGAATATCATTACACTTTACTACTGACAACATGCTACACATCCAACCATTGCTATACTTTATTAAAGTCACCCTGTGCATCAGCATCATGTTAGCCTGTTCCTGCATCAATATTCCAGATGACAGGAGGTGGCACAGGTTTCATCATATGCACAGGGTGTGTTGTTGGTTTGCCAGAGGCCTGCACTGAGCCATACAATCGACATGTGTGTGAGTGTGTGTGTGAGGGCCATGAGTACTGTTATGGGCCAATGTTGATGTCATGTGTGCGGGTATGTGTTTGCCCTAGGTTTCTGGTTTATGTGTGTGTGTGTCTGCATGCACACATTTCCACCATGTGGCTGCCATATACGGGGATTTGTGAGACAGCTACAGACTGTACCTGGCAGGCTTTACAGATCACCATCTCTGGCCATGGATACAGAACCTGTGCCTGGCAGTGGTGCTACAGACAGTATCAGGTACTAATCCAGATTGGGTACTATCCGAAGAGGTTGATATATGTCCACTGGATCCAGGTCCCTGCTGGGACTGGCCAGAGCCACGTGCATGTGGTCTGCTAGGACAGTCTATGGATAGCCCCCCCAAACATTGCTTGGGCTGGTGCTGCACTATGGGAGCGGCTGTGACTTGCTGGACATCCACGGTGATCTCCCGCTGGTGATGTTGCTGGCATACATCTACGTCCATGTCTCAACCATCCCGCACTGTCCTGACACATGGACATGACATTCTGGAGGACATCCAATGTCTCACCCCAATGTCTATAAATGACCTCAATGTAGTTACGTATGGCACCTGCTAGGTCATGGATACTGTCAGTTACAGAGGTGTAATGAGCCCTCTGTGCCCTTAGCCCCTGTCTGGTGTACCACTCCATTTGTGTCTGTGCCTCCATGACATCCTGGAACATGCGTGTGGTAGAAAGAGGTGTGGCACATTTTCCAGGGGCATGATGACCAGCAGTGCTTTGACGAGAGCCACAGGGCATCTGCCTATGTGGTACCATTCCAGACATCTGGCGATGGCTGCTGAGTCCTGATACATGTGCCATAGATATCATACTGTCGTGGCCAGTGCCAACCGTACACTGTCCCTCAGCTAAGGGCAATGGTGATGATGGATGTACAGGCAGTATGACTGCATGCAGAGATGAGGTGGAGACTCATGTACTGTCAAGTGGTGGCCCAACAACAGACCCTGACAAACCTGCCTGTGCCTCAACACACCTATCCTCATCATCACTGTCTGTCTCAGTGACATCAGTTTCCCTGCTGTACTGAACCAACTCCACCTCGCCACCTGTGAGAGGAAAACAAAGAAACACACTTTAAGACCTGAACATGACTTCAGACCACATGCACACATGCACACGTGTGCACATGCACACACTCGCTCATGCACACATGCACACATGCACACATGCGCACATGCGCACATGCACACATGCACACACACAAAACTACACTCATCCTGAAAGCAGACACACACAACACCAGCAATCACAGAACATACACAATAGCAGGTGATGGTGGGGTACAGTATCACAAGGAAAACAGTCATATCACACGTCAGCATGCAGGACATGTGTTGCTCAACATCATGTAGTGCAATTGTAGTCAGTCCTTGTTACTAACAGTATACATGGCTTTGATGCATGTGCTTTGTTATTAGGTGATGGCCCTCCCCCTGGAACACAATGCATACATGGACACAACATTGCTGTGCAGGTATTCATAACACAGTAATGTACAGTGCACAATAACTCACAGGTGTACATACCATTGCTGGATTTGTATCTGTGTGTCAGATAGGTATCCAATGCTGATTACAGCCTCTGTGTCTTTAGCAAATAATTGTGGACACATTTTTAGCACATGCATGATGAGTATTCACACATCATCAGTGGTGCATGGATAATTGATGGAATACCATTCGGCCACATACCCAATGTACGGTACTTATGGTGAGTGTAGATCATATTGTGGACATGCCAGTCTCATTCATGACATGGCATGCTAAAACACAACTGCATATTTAAACACTACACATACCCAGTATGTGTCATCTGACCTAGCCACTCAATAGCATCACAAGACATATATGTGTCAGTTTTGCAAATGGTGATTGGTATGCATACTGTTTAGAGGTGCATATGTGTGCACACACGCATCATTATGGTGTGTAGCAATGATAGCTATGTGTAGTACTGTGGTTACAATAACTGGATGGGGTGTAGTACCACAGGCCATCATCATGAAGCATCAGGTGATCACTCAAGGCTGCAAATGTTTCACAAACCAGCACTAATCATGCTGTACTGGAACTGTACTACCTTGGCTAAATTCACCATTTCACAACCAGTTGTTACGTGAGTTTATAAGGAGGCCAATAAGGAGCATTCCCTGACATGAATGTGTAGTGTGTTGCAAAGTGTTTAAATGCCCCAGGATAGGACTCTACCCCTCAGGAATATTATGTGTAATGTGTGGCTGAGATTTTGGATACTGGAGTGTGTCTTTACAGAGGGTTTGGTAATCCTTTATGTGTAGCATGTTAAAATGCTCTGTGTATGACATAGATGTGTATGTTATGTGAATGTTGAGTATGAACTGTGCCTATCCAATGGTCACTACAGTCTAACCACATTTGTTTGAGATGGTCTGGGTATTGCATGTGTTTGAGGCAGCTAATCACATTAGTGAGATGTGCGTGCTCTTACACCAAACATGCACATCATGCATTATGGGTAGGTGTGTTACATGTGTACATGGCCTATACCTTAACTATGACATGCATTTTTTATTTACAATAACAAATGTGGAACACACTCACCAGTATCTGTCTGCTGCCTTGATGTCACCCCAGAGGGAACTACATAGAGATGAGACAGTTTGTCAGTGGCCACAACTGTGGCATTGCTACTGTGTGTTTGCAATCTTACAGTACAACAACAGTTTACATTCACAGGGCTACAGATTATGTTTCAAATGATCAGTATTGCACAACAGGCTCCACATCTTTGAACAACACACTCCACATCTCACATATGCATGATCTACCAGTACAGATAACAGTAGTCTATAGATATGCCATGTTACCTGCATGCTCCATGTGTGCTTGCTGGGTGGCTGCAACCTCCATGATGGTGTATGTCTGCTGCTGTTGTTGTTGGGCAGGTGCCACCAGGCCCATGAGCATCTCCTCCACTCTGGTGAGGGGGGATGGATATTAACACCACCTCCTGTTGCAAGCTGTTGTCTACACACATCAGCGGCACGCTAACGGACATGTCTGAGAAGATCACTGCAGTGGTGGCGTACCTGCTCATATATCTGGTTATGCAGGCCTACCTCATTGACCCTGCAGACAACATCTTGCCACATTGCAGTATGCTCCTGCTGGTCCTGGCTGGTTCGTAAGAACATGAGACGGTAGTGCTGCATCATACTACTAGTAATGATATCATCTTCAGCACTACTGTAACTCGGGTTCCTGTGGTGGGCCATAATCCCTGGCAGACATAAATACAAAAATATGTCTGAGCAAATCATATGGCACATTTAACATTATACAGTACAGATATCACTGAACTGCCATATATAGCAACCTATAAGTTAACCAAGAGTGAAACACTGTAACTGCCACTTATCACTGCTCACCCACAACTGTTTGAAAGTGCCTTGCTCACTCTCTATCTACTGAACCATGTTCTGCACAGCAACAAAATAAAATCACTATATAAGACTATACAAAAGTACCTGGCACACTGTATGCAACACGATGCACCACCTAGCCACAGCAGATATACATCAAGCTGATGTGTAAAGAAATATATCATCCATCACAACCAGTGTAAGGTCCAGTAAATGTATTACTACTATACCACACAACTTGTTAATGCCAAACCCGTGGCCAAAATATGTGCACAATTGGGAATATAGGTCACATACTGCTGTAGTACACTATGAATGTTGCTAGATACGCAGTTATATGTATTACCACACATATGTCAAAGGACATGTTACAGACATACTCACACACACATCAGACATAATTGCAGGACACAAAGGTATGACAACCCAGATAAGCTTTCAGTGTATACTATACAGTACTGTGTGTCAGTACTTACACAACCTTAGTCTTGAAAAATGTAATCTGTGATGAATACAGGGACCACACAAAACAGTGGATGCAAGCAATGTGGACATACACCATAATTCGCTGTACAGGCCCAGAGCTTCAAGTAGTACTACAGTACACACAGGATTTGCATTCAACATCAGAACCGATCAATAATCATAGATGTAGTGCTTTAGCCTCCAGTGACACACCCTAGTTTAAACCAAGGGACTTAATCACACTGTATGCATTAGCACTTGTTCTGCCTAGGAACAGAATACACAGTTTTTACTAGGATCAAAGCAAGGACTCATAATACCATAACATAAACAGTTTCCCACTAAGCTATCCCAAAGACAAATATCTTTGATGTATTCACAAACATATTGACCATTACAGTCAGTCAACAGTACAGAGAATCTATTGCAACAAGTAGATGTAGGTGTGTATGAGTATATATAACTATACAGATATATATGTATATATATATATATATATATATATATATATATATATATATATATGCATATATACATATACACATCCATTTGTCTAAATATACATATATATATGTAGGCACATATACATTTCACCTTTCATAGTGAGAATACCAATTATACAAAGGATGTAAGGTGAACAGTAATGTAATAAAATCGCACAGTCTTGGGATAAATGCATTGAAGGTGTTCACAGCCCAGGTAGCTTTAACAGGCCTTACTGGCTTGAACACTGCAAACTGAACAAACTACCCACAGTGTTTAACCACTACATGTCATATACCAGCACTGTATGCTGTCTTGTTTGTCACACACTAAAACCTACATACAAATATGCGCATACTAACCTTCACCAACATATATATCTCCCCCCTTCACAAACAGTTGCAATATGTCCCCTGCTCTATGCACATATGCAGATGTGAATATATATGGCACATATATATTTCTCCATATGTGTGTGGCATACACACATAAGGTCCACACTGTTGTAAGTCCCTGGACCTCACAGCTGAACTGTTGGGCCTTACTGCAACACAAACAGGTGTCACATATGAACACAGACTAACATTAGGGGGTTATATATGGCAACAGATGCGAGATAAGCATACTAGACTGCTACAGCTTTTGCAAATGCTAAGCTACACTTTAATATGACTATCATGCATGTGTTGTTCTGTCACAACCGTGTTTATATAATGTCAGTACTAATCCCCCTAACAGCCATTGGCCACACTACTGTACAGAACACAGATAACATGGATCAGGTCTTTGACATTTAATGCTGAGCTACACATTTCACAGGTATGTCCCACTGCCCACAGGTACACACAGTATTGTCCATAGCAGTAGTTAAGCAGAACATCTGGGCATAAAGAAGTACTGCTGCGACATATGAATGTTTCACATTATGTAGACTATTCTTCAATAACATCTCCTACATGCCAGTAAATACATATGTGTCACATACCTTTCCTTTGTATGATTTGGTAATATTCCTTTTTCCTTTTCACTGTCTCTCTATCTCTCTCTCTCTGTCAGTCTCTGCAATAGAGTGATTGAGTTTGTTGGCAGAGATTGCAACCTGCTTTTGTAGAAATTTACACATGAGCATGTGATGGCCTCTGCACCAATTAGTGGCCACCATTTGCTAATTGCATGCAGCCTGCTGTGTAGTAATTGCAGTAATCACTGTCATAGCAACCCAGTACTATAAAATGCTGACTCATGTAGGCATGGCTCTTTCAGCTTTCTAATTTGGAAATCATCCTTGTTTGGTGTGGTCATCATTGTTTAAGACAGAAGGTTGGTATAGTTCTTATATCAGAAGCCAGGGGTGTAGCCAGAGATTTACATTTTGTACTCAGACCTAATGTTGCTGCTTCCAGTACCCACTTGTCAGTGTAGAAATGTACTCACCCCTCAAAATGTTACCCTAAGACACATGGAAAGATGTACTTTCTTTTCAACTGTTACAATTAACTGCCATACAAAGCTAGTTATAGAGATGTATTCCTGTGGCACAAGAATTGTTTGTGAACTGCTATACTGTGAATATTCATTTACTCAGTTCTAAACAGTCTGTGCTTTTTAGTACTGACATTAGCACAAGCTGCTCAGAAAAACTGGACACATTTCAGTACTGTGAGTATGCTTACCTCATCCTTGGTAGACCCTGCACAGACAGGTATATTCTACATTTGGGTAGAGTTGCAGAAGTACAGACAGCGTAAGTAGTATTGTGTGGATTTTATCTTGCTGGACTTACAGGGTTGCTGTGTACATATTAGTTTATCAAGGCGAGTAGTCTGTCTGCGTAACTCCCATCTGTGGACCTATCCACATGATAGCCAGAGAATAGCTTGTTATTTTTTGTCTGTGCACCACACAGGTCTTTTCAGCAATAGAGCAATGGCATTCTTACAGTTGGTTGCTACCAGTACATGGCTACATCCATTTGTATTTCAGTGTTGTATTCCTACATAAGGGTATGCTTCCAAAACTCCTTACAAAGCTATTTGTACAGTGTATAACATCAGAAAGGCTGATATGCCTCTGTGTTTCTGCCTCTGCTAGATCTCTCAACCAATCAGGTACATATTTGAACAGACTCAGGGGAAAGTCAAGAAAAAGTCAGGGACAATCAGGGACACCTTTAAAATATTAGTGCCATTAAGTTGAAACATTGAGAGAATCAGAGCATATGAATTAATACACCTTTTCTGAAGTAAAAGAAGTGTCTAACTCTTAATTATTGTGAATTAATGAGTAATTCACCACCTTTCTGGCCAAAGTCAGTAGTTTTAGGAGGGATTCAGAGGGACAGAGCTAAAATTTGTGTCAAAATCAGGGACATCCCTGAAAATTAGGGACACTTGGGAGGTATGGCCTCTGCCCTAAACAGATATCCCAGTGGTTGTCCTGCTGTGATACTGTGTGGGGTTGTAAAGTGATGGTGTAACATTATTTCCTGCTAGAATGGTTGCTTCTCTTATCACAGTCATGTAATGTAATCCCACAACAACCGTTGGTCAACATCCACAGAACAAGTTGTGTGGTATGGTATTCCTAATTTTCCTTTACATTCACTCATTCTGATGCATGATATAATTATTTAAGTACCAACTTGATGTATATTTACTGTGGCTTAGTGGTACTTCATATTGTGTAGTGTGTGTAAGATCCGGGGTTCGAGACTTACAGAGGTGCTTTATTTTGCTCCTGAGCAGAACAAGGGCCCTCACATACAGAGTGACTAAGGCACTTTTAAGTAGTTGTAAGCAGGTTTGTGTGGATTTGCGCATTGTTGAGCATTGCTTAGCCAAGCGGAAACAAGCGCAAACTCGCGCAAACCTGGTAACTGTTGCTTAATAGTGCTTACTCCCGCTCACCCCCATGCTAATTTCTTTGAAAGAAAAGAAAAATGGGGAGATAGGAAAGTGGTGAAAAATGGGCAGAAAGAGGGAAAGACAGTATGGAAAATAGCTCAGGATGTGCAGGACGGGTGTAGGGAAGGTCCATAGCTGCCCATTTCTTCAACAGCAACAGCTGTGCATATGCAATAAATTTGGAGGTAGATATGAACCCTTCAACCCCTGAGAGAGGGGTGAGGACAACAAAGTATGTTGTAATGCCAATTAAATAACATTTCATGTGTCCAGTGGACATGTGTGCAAAATGGGCTGCTATGTATGGGGCGTAATAATTTTTTTGGGAGAAGATTGCCCTTTTTTTCAGGTAGAGTGGAATGTGGGGTAGGGGAAGTAGGTATATTTGGGGAGGTAGGTTGGGGAGGTAAACAGACAAGACAAACAAGACGCATACAGGAGCGATATATGACAAATGTGGTGAATGAACACCTTTGATGGGGAGGGATGTTTTGGAAATTGCAAGCCCATGAGCCCCCAGATGGAAACAGTGGGACTGAGGTCCCCACCCATGGGCAGTCACCACTGCACCTTCACAGCCCAGAGGTTGGCTGTGCTGGGGGCTGTGTAGGAGGGGCAGGCTGACCCAGGAGTTGTGCTACTCGTGCCTCAAGCTGGTGTAGTGGTTCTGCAACATAACATTCAATCTCTCTATGCACCACAGCCCGGGCCGTTCGAAGGGGGATAGGTGCCCCTCTGCCCACGCTTGCATGGGGGGCCGAGCCCATCCCCTGCAGTGCTTCCACCCAAAGGTGGCACATGGCCAATGGAGGAGGAGGTCCGAGTCTGAGCACCAGATCTGCTGGTGCCAGGTGCCATGGCCAGCTGAGGTGGGACAAGTGGGTCCGCTGGGACTGGCCTTCCCATACAAACTATGTTTTGGAGAGTTTAATAAAGATATGGGTTAGTAACAGTCAACAGCATTCCCAATTAGTTATAACAGCATGCAGAAGTATTCCCATTAACCCAACACATCAGATTTTCAACAATCGAAAAGCAAGCATAACACATTCATATATAGAACAATAGTGGACATTACAACAGCATGCAGGTTGAATTGATGGCAACAGGCCACCAATATTGTAGTATTTTAACAGGGCACATGCATAGAAATTAATGCAAATATTTATAACCCAATAGGACATATGTCCCAACAAATATTTTGAGATTAGACATACCGATTGAGGTGTGGAATTGAATTATTTATGCGCATATAGTAAGGTGGGAAAAGATAGCTCAATTAACAACTTATATATCCTTCTAGTTTTCACTACATTCCTATTAACTGCAGTTATATGTCCCTTACATGTATTATTACATTACCCAATATCCTTATATATTGCAATTGGATTTTGCTAGATCGTTATATACATGAGCTGTATCTTACATACAAACTGTCCAAAATGCAGATGTTACTGCAACACATTTTGAGAGTTGCTCACACACACTACTGCTAAGATGGTACACTGACATATCTACTTTCATATAATTATCTAGATATGCTCAGGTGAAAGTATTAGTTATATGTTAACAGCTCCCTACATTTCTGGCAGCACACTGTCATTTCTGGGGAACACAATACCAAGCTACTCATGTGCCAGATTAACCTGTACATGCTGGCCATGAACCAACAGTTGAGGGCTATACAAGCTACCGGCACTCCCTTCATCCACGTTATATGGGCCTACCCAAGTGTGGGTTGACACTGCTTAATACAACACTACAATTTGTAGAATGCAACAGTACAGCAACATATCAATGAAAATGACACAGACGCACTCCATAAATCATACATTTATTAAAGGATTATTACACCTTTATTGTTTGGGTTAAAAGACTTTTTGAAGGCTCTCTCATTTATTTTATATAACAGTACATCCAGAATAATTACTAACCTGCCTGATAATGCAGCCTTTGCAGCCTATCTTCATGGGCTTGCTGGTTGATAGCCCGGACACCTGCAGATGTGAAGTAAATGCAGTGATATTAAGACATACCTATCCATAGTATTGACAAGCATAGCAATTCTTAACTACTTAATACAATGGCTACTTACTCAGTACTGGGGCATTAGGCATCGTAAGGGATTCCTGGATCCACTGGTCCAGTTGATCCTCCCTACATCGTTTCAGGTCAGAATAATGGTGCCTGACCTGCTCACTAGTCCGAGGAACACCAGTGGCACTGGTGAGATCACGGGCAGGACTGTTTCAGGCTTCCGTTTTATATTGAGTACCCTGGTACTGGAGCCGCAGGAGTCTTTCCTCATGATTGTGGACAAGGAGCCAAACCATTACTTTGGACTCTTGGATGCCCCAGCATTGCACTCTAAATCAGGTGCCTTCTCCAACACCAGCCATGCTCACTGCAGAAGGAAGCTACAACCAGTTATAGCAAGTATTCCCACCTGTGGAGCTTAAATATGCCTCATTTCCTGCACTTATTTGTGATTGGCCAGTTTTGGAAAAACTCAGCTGTAGGCATGCCTGCTTAGCTGAAGTTGGCAATGTTTAAAATTCCTTTGATAGATATGTGTCTGTTGTAAGTGCATGTTTGTGAAATGCTGTCATGGCTTAGTGGTTAAGTACTATGACTATAGTGCACAGTATCCTGAGTTTGAGCCCTGTCACTGATTTTTATTTTCCTGCTGGGCAGACCTGACTGCTTAAGGTACAGTAAAGGAGGTGAGCGTGTTTAACCGACTTTGCTCAACTTTGCCCGACTTTGCCCAGCATTGTTCAACATTGCTCTACGTTGCTCAACGTTGCCCGATGTTGCCCGATGTTGCACTGGTTAGCATGGTGCGCAGCTACGCACAAATACATTGTGATTGTGCTGGTTAGCATGGTGCGCAGCTATGTGCAATTGTATTTAAATATGCTCAATAATGGCAAAATGTGCTTAGCAGTGCTTTATATTGCTTAAAATAGGGTACTCATGCCTCAGAATGCATAACCATTTCACCTTCATATATATATATAATTCGCTCACTACTACATTTAATATTTCAATGCTTTTTACAAAACTTATACATAAAAAATGTCAAGAAATATTTTTGTATACAGATTTCCAACAGAAAATGGAACATGCAGTAGTGGGACTCAAACCGGGGATGTCTCTTCTTTGTGTGAAGGCTCTAACCACTACACTATCACTATTTTGCTTAATTTTCAAATATTTTTATTATCCTCTTCTGGTGTCTAAGCTGCTAACTGTAGCTAAGCAATGGGCAAACCCGTACAAACCTGCGCAAATATGGGCAGCTATATCGGATGAAAAAAAACTCTTTTTATTTTTAATTTTGTCAGTTGTTTAAAATATGGGGGAGTGTAGTGTTACATTGTACACATGTGAGCGGACTCGCTCATGTAACTCAAAATTGTGGTGTTTCTTCATTGCAGGGGCGTGGATTTTTGGACTGCTCAGCAGTCCGACATGCCTCCTACATTTGTCCATGCTCCGTGTAAGCTTTAGAGTTGAGACAGCGCGCCCTCATTAATATGCATGACACGCTGCCATCATACTCTTACACTGGCGCTTCTGTGTAAGACTAATCTAGTCTTGCACACAAGATTAGTAAATCCGGGGGATAATGTAAAGCATAAAATACAATTGAAATGTATACACAGATTGCAGAAAATACCCATCCCCCATACAGGGAAATCGCATATAGACATAAAATGTACATAGTTTTCTTTTTCTTTTTTTTTAGTTTGTGTTAAACAATAAATAAACAAATCAATTATAAAACAAACAACTATTTAGATACATCCATCGCTGATTAATACATCAAGGTTATACATCAACAACAATTAATATTTTTCATGCAAGTCTTTAGGTTTAAGCCAATATTTATATCAATGTGTAATATTAGAAGTTCTTATCTTTATAGTATAAAATTTACTACTGTAAACAATTTTTGCCATACTAATAAACTCAACACTAGAGAAGGTAACTTTACTTTTCCAGTAATAATTACTTTTCTGACTAGAGAAAGAATAGACCAAAGAAGAGATACTTGGGTTTTTGGAATTATATCAGGAATCAGAGTATTAAATAGAAGTAAAGATTTAGAAATATTGCATTTTTCTGACCTTAGAGCTTGAATAAAGTTCTTAGTTTCTCTCCAAAAAGGGAGATGACTTCACATTCATATACATATGCATCCAATCAGCAATTTCAGAATCACATCTCCATCATTTAATTCTATTTGATTTATACATAATTGTAATTTTGTTAGGGGTGACAAAAGTGCTAAGTAAAAATTTCCGAGTGAAAATTTTCCAGTAAAATGAAGATATAGTTTTATCTGTATATTTTAATATTGATTTCTTGTATTCTTCAGAGAAATTTTCATTATTAATTTTGAGAAGTAGTTCCAATAGCAATTGCCTAATATGTGAAATCTAGCTTAGGAATTTTATAAATTTGTGACACATATGATTTATTTTTCTTTACATTATTCTTGATACTTATTAAGAATTCCAATAATTTGGAGAATGATTTTTTTATATATGTTAAATATCTAACTTACCTCTATGTTCACAAAGTCCCTAAATACTTGTAAAATTAACCAATTCTCAGAATCATGATTGTATTTGGACCTTAAATTTTCAACAGTATATATCAGTACCATTTTAGAATTGATGGCAATAAATTAAATTAATTTGCTGCTTTCATACTAGCATTTTCTTCAAGTCATGAGTTTCTAAACAGTTATTTGTATATGCAGTTGGAAACATAGAAACTAGTAAGTCTTTAATACAATGGTTAGAATACGTGAACTTTTGGAAAGAGGAAATTCTGTTATTTAAATAGGGAATTTAAAAAGAGGATATAATACCATTTGCACAAAAATATTTTGATAACCATATAAAACTATCAGATACTATTAGTTTGTCAATGGTTGTGATATATTTATTTACTACTAATATTTCTTGATGCATTTGTTTCCATTTTGATTCATGAAATTAATTTATCCACAGCACTATAACATTTACAATCGCTGAAGTAGCATACGATTGAATATCAAGGAATTGTATTCCACCATTATCTCAACTTTTTCTGTCAATCAAAGGAAACTCTTGGTTTATTAGGATGCCAAAAATAAATACATAAAAAAATAAGTAGAATATTATTTACCTTCTTCATCATTTTATTTGGTAGAGATAATACTAAAGATTGCAAGACAAACAATATGTTAGGGAGAATTGCCACCTTAATAGGCACTGATCATTATTCCATGGTAAAGGAGAATTTGTTCTAATTCATGACTAAACTTAAAATTTTATCAAAAACCTTATGTTTTGTTTGTATCATTTCTTTAGTATTAAACATAATGGTTATACTAAGTTATTTCATTTGATTGCTAATAAAATTGGAAATATATGTTTTGTATGATTTTTTTAAAATGCTGTATTAATTATTTATTTGTTTTATAATGATTAAATCTTAAATTTGAGATTTCTTCAAAATGACTCATAGAACTAATTATATGTTGTAATATATTTTCGATATTTCCTATTCTTAGCAAAATATCATCAGCAAAGAGTTGAATCTTTAGTTCAAAATCTTCTTTTATTTTGATACTATTAATGTTCTTATTTGACCTAATATTTTAGCAAATGAGTTCTATAACTAATGCAAATAGTAAAGGTGATAATGGACATCCTTGTTTTGTACCTTTTTTGCAATTTAAAGTAATTATAAAGAAAATAACCTATTTTAACATAAGCAGAAGATTTATTGTATAACATAGAAATGAATGGAATTACCTCAGGTGAAAAATTATACACTTTAAGTGTTTTAAACAGGGACAACCAATTAACTGTGTTAAAAGCCGTATCTAAATCAAGACTAATGACAGAAATTTCTTTATTTTTATTTGCATAGTCTATTAATGTACGACCACAGTGGTGCAGTGGTTAGCGTTGTCGCCTCACAGCAAGAGATTCCCTGGTTTGATCCTCGGCTGGGGTTCCTTCAGTGAGGAGTCTGCTTGTCCTCCCTGTGGTTGCGTGGGTTTCCTCCAGGTGCTCTGGTTTCCTCCCACATCCCAAGGACATGCTGTAGGTGGATTGGACACTCTAAATTGGCCCTTGGTGTGAGTGCGCATGTGTGCCTTCTGTAGAAGGTTCGACTCGACACTGTAAAACTCCACTGCCAATCATGAGTGGACATGTGATCCACTTTGGCGACCCCTAACTGGGAAAGCTGAAAGAAGAAGAAGTCTATTAATGTATGTATTCTTATTATATTATCCTGAAATGGTCTATTTAAAATAAACCCAGTTTGATCATTGTTAATTCGTTTAGCCATAAGTAGATTAATTCTGTTAGCTAAATGGACATGAACATCTTATAGTCCGCATTTCAAAGTGAAATGCTTCTGTATGATGAACACTTTGAAGAATCCTTATCTTGTATTAAAATAGGTGCTATAAGGGAATATTTCCATGATGGGGGACTTCAGCAGTTGTTTTTATTCCTTTATAGACCTTATCTAATATTTTGTTGACACACACAAAGGTAGGTGATAATCCACAACAAGAAGCCAGTGAAATAGCCAGTAAAAACAGTTTAGTTAGCACAATGTCAAAAGTCTGGTAAACACAAACTGCAAACTCTAATGCCTCAGCTTACAAGCCTTCCAGGAGATAAAACACACCCAAAAGCCAAACCTTTATATATACTAAACAATCAATATCATTTAACCAATTTAAAATTCAAACAATTAATTACATAAAAAAATTCCAGTTGCATTCTTTGTTTAAACCAGCAGGTGTCATAGTAACATACTTTAAAATAAAAATAGTTTCTTTATATAACAATTTATTCTTTAAAAAAACCTAATTTTCTGCTGTAATATATTCCAAAATGCAGCATTTTAACACTGCGTAAGCCCCTTCCTATGTACATTATTAAAATGACAAGCTACTGGACTTTCTAATTTATTATTAATTATATCTCTTATGTGTTCCTGCAACCTAATTTTAAAAGTTCTCTTAGTTTCTCCAATGCAAAATAGGTTGCAAGGACACCTGAGAGCATAAATCACTCCTATAGTATTCCAATAATATGTAGCTATAGGTTTATATTTGACACCATTAATAACATCAAAATATTTAATAATATAAGAACAAATGGAGCAACCCCCACATGCCCATGTGCCAAAACAAGTCATATCTATATTACATCTACTGTGGGGTACACAAAACCTATTATGAACTAACATATCTTTTATACTCCCACCCCTCTTATAAACTATAAGAGGGGTATACCCTAAATTCTTAACTCTACTTGTGCCATTAAAAAGAAATGGCCAATAATATTTTACAACATTAACTATTTCAAGGGTCAGCAAATTAAATAATGTTACAAAATAAACTTTCCTGTCTTCCCCACTGGATTGATTAATCAACTTCACTTTTGAATCTAAATTAATAACTGCTTTACTTCTATTAATATAATTCAACTGGCATAATCTTTCTAAAGCCCGAATAATTATTTCCATATCATATACCCTCTGTTTAAACATAACACAGGTATGACCAATTTGCTTTTCTAAAACTAGTTTATCACTACACAATCTACTAATTATTAACATTTCACCATATGGCAAAGTATCCATCTCATTAGAAGGATGGCAGCTCCTACCATCTAAAAATTGTCCTCCATCCTCAAATTTCCTGTTCACTCTAGTGCTCATCTTGCCATTCTCTTGTCCCTCTAAAACTACATCTAAAAAAGTCAGTATCCTGCCACTCTGCATACCATCAAATTCAAACCCAAAACAATCCTGATATAATTCATAAATAAAACTAATGTAGATTCGCCCCCCCTTCCATAAAAATATCAAATCATCAATAAATCTATAGTGGACTATAACATGTTCTATGAAAAAATCTAACTTATATAAAAAAAAAATCAATCTCAAATAGTCCCATAACAAGGTTGGCATGCATGGGAACAAATGGAGCTCTCATGGCTGTCCCTTGAATTTGCTGCTAAATAACCTGATTAAATTAAAAAAAAAATATTAACCAAACTAAAATAAATTAAATCAACAACATTATTCAACTTGGGAAAATCTACCCCAAAAAATCTAAGTGCCACTATACCCACAGACTGTTTAATATCAGTGTACAGACTTTTAACGTCTAATGTCACACAGTAAAAATCCTTGCCCCATGTAACCAATCTCATCTTATCTAAAAAATCAAAATGAATCGCTTATATAAGAATCTATTTTCACTGCATATTGAATTAAATAAAAATGTAACATTATCCCAACATTATGTAAAAAATAATTACTGGCTGCTACAATGGGTAAACCTGGGGGGGGGGGGGATCTAAACTTTTGTGAATATTTGGTAAACAATAAAACTTGCCAAGGGTACAGTTTTTCACATTAAATTTTACTTTTAAGTCGTGTTTAGATAAATATCCTAATCTAAAACCCTTCTCTAAGAGTTCTTTAAAACTGATTAGTACTTGTTCATAAACTCCAAAACTAACAGTTTTATATACAGCATTGTAATTAAAATGATCTATACACTTTTTTAAATATTGTGAATATTGAGGTACCACAATTTTATTGCCTTTATCTGAAGGCTTAATAACCAAATCCTGCCACCTACTTATTTCCTGTAAACACAGCCATTCCTGTTTGGTCAAATTGTAATTGATCTCATTTTTCTTTCTCAAAAATTGCTGGAAAACATTATCTAGAGCAAAATTTAACAAAGAAGAAAAATGTAATATCCCTGCATGAGTAAATGGAGGAATAAAATTACTCTTAACAGGCACCTTAGAGGTATCAATAAGAAAAGAGTCATTAACCACATCTTTAACAGAAGAGTTACAAGACAAAAATGAATCACATGTAAAAAAAACTGTCACCTTCATCACTTCCACTTCACCTTCCTCCATAGTGCTCAAAAGTACACATTTGTCAATATCAAAGAAAATTAACAAGTGAAGCTCCCTAACAAGCTGAAACATTTCAGCTTGAATAACATATTTTCTAGGTAATACAGTTGGCACAAACTTTAAACAGCAACATAAAACACCCATTTTAGTATCACTTAAAACAGCCTGATAAATTTACCACAAACCCATCACTATTTAAAATAGCAGTTTCATTCAGGGACAACAACATATTATTAATGTTAATATCAAGTCCATTTGGAGTAATTGTCATACCTAAAATATTGTCCATCTCTGTTGACTTCTGTACGACCCCTTTTCCTTCCATTATCTGTGTTCCATTGATTATGAAAATGAATTCTAAAATAGTTTGGTTCTTGTGGTGGTAGTAAAGGGATATATGCATTATCATCCTCTTCCGATTCCCCCATGCTATTACTCACTTCCGATGAAGCAAAGGAAACACTTAATTTGGAACTTCCCACACCAGAAGAATTACTTTTTCCTTTCTGTTGTCTCTGATTGGCTGGCTTCCTAAAGGCAAAGACAGCACCATAATCATGAATGTCTCATTCTAATTTATGGATTTTCCTTTTTATAACCTCTACCGAGGCTTCCTCGTGTTCAGCATTAAAGTTACAAAGGACTTGATCCAAGTACTCGGTCCTAAGCTGATGTGAGAGACCTGTACAAGCAACCAAAATGTCTTCCTTAATTTTACATTGCTTGACCATGTCTCTATCAATCAAAATGCATACACATTCAGTAATGCATTTATGAGCAGCTTGGATTCATTTAGCTTCAAATTGCTTGTCCACCGGATAAGAAGAATCAAATGGAGTCACTGGATTTTTAACAAATCTAAGACCTTGTGGTATTATATCTAAATTTAGGTAATGTTGTAAACTGAGAGTATTATAATACAAAGGATTCTCCTTATATAACAATTTCTCCAGCACATCCACTGAAGCACCAGCCTCAGGAGGAATGTGGGTCCCCTCTGCTGGAACCACACAGTGGAAAGGGTTATTAGGTCTCTTCTTAACCCCTTCCAACAACACTCTCTCCTATGTCTTATTCAATTCAGGGGCTGTAGGAGGCAAACTACCTTCAGCTGGAGATTCCCTCAATAGAATAATATATTGCTGCATGGTACGTTGACTACGGTCAACACCTTCTTCTCTAAAATCACAGGGAAGCTGATAAAAATGATGAATCACTGGCCATCAAAGCAGCAAATAGTTGAACCACACAAAAGTAGATGAAAATCTACAACAATAAGCCAGTGAAACAGACAGTAAAAACAGTTTAATTAGCATAATGTGAAAAGTCTGGTAAACACAAACTACAAACTCTAGCATATCAGCTTAGAAGCCTTCCAGGAGATAAAACACACCCAAAAGTCAAACCTTTATATATACTAAACAATCAATATTAATTAACCAATTTAAAATTCAAACAGCCAGTAAAAACAGTTTAATTAGCATATTGTGAAAAGTCTGGTAAACACAAACTACAAACTCTAGCATATCAGCTTAGAAGCCTTCCAGGAGATAAAACACACCCAAAAGTCAAACCTTTATATATACTAAACAATCAATATTAATTAACCAATTTAAAATTCAAACAATTAAATAATTATATAAAATATTTCCAGTTGAATTCTTTGTTTAAACCAGCAGGTGTTATAGTGCCATACTTTAAAATAAAAATAGTTTCTTTATATAATAATTTATTCTTTAAAGATACCTCATTTTCTGAATATGTTCCAAAATGCAAAATTTTAATGCTGCATAACCCCCCTCCCCATGTACATTATTAAAATGACAAGCTGGACTTTCTAATTTATTATTCTTTATATCTCTTATGTGTTCCTGCAACCCAATTTTAAAAGTTCTCTTAGTTTCTCTGATGTAAAATAGGTTGCAAGGACACCTGAAAGCATAAATCACCCCTATAGTATTGCAAGAATATGTAGCTATAGGTTTATATTTGACACCATTAATATGATCAAAAGATTTAATAACATAAGAACAAATGGAACAACCCCCTGTATCATCCAGTAGTATTTTATATAGTTCTGGTATATGCCCGGTGCCTTATTATTTTTTTAACTTTTTTATTTGATATTTTATTTCTATTAAAGTGAATAGTCTATCAATTTTGTATTTGTTCATTTGTTAATTTATTATTTATATTTCTCCTTATAAAAGTTTCAACTATATCATCATTATTGTAGTTATTCATATTATTATTTGCATTTTCATAAAATATTTAAAAACCCCCAAGAATACCTTTAACATCTGTTCTACTTTCTTTTTAATTATTTACATGTGTTATCATTTCTTTAATATGATTTAGTTTATTTATTTTCTTTGATCTAAGAGTAAGTTTATACAACTTTTTCCAGGTTTACTGAAACTTAATGATTTAGAATTTCAACATATTTTGAATTTAAGTTTTTAAGTTCAGACTGACTGATAATGTCATTTGGTTTTTGATTTAATTTTAGTGTGTCTATTTTGGCCTGTAGTGTATTCAGTTCTTTGTCCCCTTCTCTTGTTTTAATAATATACCAACTTGCAACGGTTCCATTTAAGTAAGCCTTTAGTAAATCCCACAGGACAATGTCAGTTACTTCACCATTCATGTTTATTTGTAGGAAATCTTTGATCTCTTTAACGTTGCAATACTTGAATCCTATTACTTTAATAATTTGCACTGGTAATCTGCTGTGATGTATTAGATTGTCAGTTTTTTTAAATAATATTAAAGATCATAGCATTATGGCCCGATAAATATAAAAGTATTGAAATTTCACTGATATGTGATACTAGATTGGGACAAAAATGTTATCAATATTTGTGTTCTATATCTATATCTATTTGAATAATAGTTAAATTGAAGTGAGCTTCTTTTCCGTAGCTTATATACATCCTTCAAAGTCATTAGATTTACAAAATTTGTAAAGTGTTTGGCTGAAGATGTGATTCTTAGCTTTCAGCCTGCAATGGAATCTTTGTTGGATGAAATTAAATTAAAAACACCAGCCATTATGACTTCATCTTTCATGTAATAGCTATAGCATTTACATATATTTTGCATCTTTAGCTCCAACCCCTGGAATCCAATAAGAGTTCACCAATGTATATAGTTTTCTGTTCCACTCAGTTATAACAATGCTTTACATACCATTTTATCAATATAGGTATATTTTTCTTTAGGCATTACTGGTGAGTTCTTCCATAAAATTAGGGTGCCTCTTTCTTAGCTTGAAAGTCAGAACATCCTAAAACCAAATAATATTTAATGAAAGTTTATTTACATCTTTATTAAGTAAATTTTCTTCTTTTAGAAATACTATTTGAGCGTTATGTAATTGCAAGTAGTTGACCAGACTCCCCCTCTTAATAGATATACATTTAAAATCAGACATTTATATAAGAGAGAAAAAAAAAACCCACAGGAAAGATGAAATTGCTTTTATATACAGAACTTATTATATACTTTATATATAACAATTTGAAATCTTCCGGTATGTACAAACTTCTAAAACAAAAAAAATGACCTAATGATATAACTCAGAAACATTCTACCATGGAATAATATATTCCTATGTTTGTTGAAAAAAGATGAACAAGCTACCTCTCAAACTTTCCATTAAGCTAAAAAAGCTTAGCACATGCTTCTGATTCATATTAATGTGTCTCATTTTTAGTATGCATCAGCTAAAAAAAAGCCCATCAGTGAGATATTATGAATAAGAAAAGTTAAACAGGTGTTCAGAATCTTTATTAAAAATTGACCTGTTTGAATATCTCCACAATCATCTTATCCTGTACCTCACATTATCTCTCTGGTCTACTATAGGGAGGAAGCAGGTGTTATTTTCATATTTACTAATTTATAAGTCAGATGATTTTTTTTTACTATGTATGAAGTTGTTCATAGGATCATATGTTCATAAATTAGTACCAGGCTAATTGCATTTGTGAGCCATTTGAAGCCCAGACAGTTACTCTATATGAGAATCAAATGCTGCACCTCGTGCCCATAAGGTGAATGCCTCAACCACTATGCCAACCTCCAACCCTTGTAGACATATTTCCTTTTTTGATCTCTTTCTATTTCTGTTTGTATACTATGTCTTGAACTGTTATTATATTCCTAGGTTTTATATTTTAGCTATATTCTTAATGTAGAGTGTCATAGAATAGAAAATGTGCATTTACCCTTATATATTTGATAATCTTTAATCATACTGTTTAATCTAGTACTTCTATTAGAGTCAGTCCTATTTTTCCTTAAATGTTATGTTTAATAGTATCTGAAAAAACATCTAAAAATCTTCCCTTTTAAGATTCAAACTTTCCATTATATTTTTTTTCTGAAATATTAAGGTGTTTTTTAACATTAAAGACAGACAATAACAAAGAAACACAATCCTATTTTTTTATCAGAAGTGTCATTCTATAAGCTAGTATATAAACTATTCTTTTGGTATACTGCAAGCATTCAGAACTATTTACTAACTGACAGTGGTTTAGAATGCAGTTCACTGTCTTTTACTTATTATCTAACTTGTATTCATTGACATCTTAGCATATAATTCAAAATATTATGATTACTTACTTTTAGAAAGGAGGAAGTAACCTGGACAGTTCTTAGAATTTTAGAACCCTTGCAGCACCTCAGAAGTGCTCCTGATTCTAATTAAGCTCTTCAAGCTGGTCCTCATGACAAGGGCTTGCAAGTGACTAGTTTATCAGCTACAATTCACCCACAACATTCCCAAGTGAATGTAAGCCACCTCTACTTTATACATCCAACAATAAAAATGATTTCAAAGTATGTTAACCTCTAAAATGCTATTCCATTTAAAGAAATAACATTTAATGATTCATTAAGCATTATTTGTAAGGGATATTTAATATAAAGCAGACTGTCATTTTTTAAAGGAGACATAGAATATAAACTTGCATTAAAAGAATGAGTTATGTGTTATCCAGGTATAACTTGTAAACGTGTGAATGTTACTCTAATTATTTGATAGCATTCCAGTAATAAATTTTTTATATATAAGGAACTATATTTTTTGAGACTTTGTTTATAACATAGCATAAGTCTCCTAGGTGCTATTGCATGTCAAGTACACTATCAGTAGCAAGCATTCAGAACTATGTAATAACTGACAGTGGTTTAGAATGCAATTCACTATCTTTTGCTTATTATCTAACTTGTATTCTTTGACATCTTAGCATATGATCCAAAATATTATATTACTTACTTTTAAAAACAAAATAGAGAAGAAACCACACAGTAGCACAGAACGAAATGATAAAGTGCTTTTCGTTTATTCCAATAAACAAACTTCTTCAGATCAAGAAAAACAAAAAGTCATAGCTTAAATACTCTCTGGGCTAATACTTACAAAGTCAATTAACTACTTAAAGTGAAAGCTGACTTACAAGACACGCCCTATTTGCAAACACAACTAGACTAAAAACTGCTTTTAAAGTAAAAGCTAAAAATCCAAATAGACTAAAAGTACAACTAACGTCTATAAAAAATGTGTAAATCTAGCCAACTACTAAGCTAGTGAGGCAAAGAAATAATAATTACAAGTGCATAAAAACTCCGCTGGTGTTTGTAAAACTGAGTTAATACAAATACCTATATTAGTGCACTAAACTGTGTATGTTGAAGCACATCAAGTGTACTGAACATAATTGGTAGTAAGTAAAGTATCAAGATAAAACTACAAATTCTCAGCAAAAAATACTCCGCAAAAAATACTCAGCAAAAAATACACATAAGGTCACTGAACAAGGTGCTCAAAAGCATTAGAATAGCTGCGTCGTGCTAGTGTGGAAGGTAACCTGACACAGCCTACCTATTAAGGCTCCTAGGTTTAAGAACACTACTTAAAGAACAGTTCTCATTCAGACCTGGTGAACTGTATGCATTGAGTCAAACCTGTACAGCTTTCTACGTGGGCAAAACAGAACGACGCCTACGTGACCGCATTTATGAACATATTTATGCGATCAGGAAGCAGAAACTTGATAATGCACTAGCAAAACACATTTCAGTTTATCTCAACCATATGTTTAAATTTTTGATTATTGACCAGATCACACAGGACTTCAGGGGTGCTCCTCTCCCACTTAAGTTAGAAGAGCGAGAGCTGTTTTGGCAAATTAGACTCAACGCATACAGTTCACCAGGTCTGAATGAGAACTGTTCTTTAAGTAGTGTTCTTAAACTTAGGAGCCTTAATAGGTAGGCTGTGTCAGGTTACCTTCCACACTAGCATGATGCAGCTATTCTAATGCTTTTGAGCACCTTGGCTCAGTGACCTTATGTGTATTTTTTGCTGAGTATTTTTTGCGGAGTATTTTTTGCTGAGAATTTGTAGATTTATCTTGATACTTTACTTACTACCAATTATGTTCAGTACACTTGATGTGCTTCAACATACACAGTTTAGTGCACTAATATAGGTATTTGTATTAACTCAGTTTTACAAACACCAGCTGAGTTTTTATGCACTTGTAATTATTATTTCTTTGCCTCACTAGCTTAGTAGTTGGCTAGATTTACACATTTTTTATAGACAACGTTAGTTGTACTTTTAGTCTATTTGGATTTTTAGCTTTTACTTTAAAAGCAGTTTTTAGTCTAGTTGTGTTTGCAAATAGGGCGTGTCTTGTAAGTCAGCTTTCACTTTAAGTAGTTAATTGACTTTGTAAGTATTAGCCCAGAGAGTATTTAAGCTGTGACTTTTTGTTTTTCTTGATCTGGAGAAGTTTGTTTATTGGAATAAATGAAAAGCGCTTTATCATTTCATTCTGTGCTACTGTGTGGTTTCTTCTCTATTTTGTTTTTCAGTAGTCTGTTTTGCCTGTTCAGATTACTTACTTTTAGACAGGAAGAAGTAACCTGGACAATTCTTAGAATTTCCAGAACTCCCGCAGTATTGCAAAAGTGCTCATGACTCTAAGTTGCTTCATGCTGGTTTTAATGGTAAGGGCTTGAAAATGAACAGTCCCTCAGTTGTAACACACAAAAATGTCCACAAGTGAATCCAAGCCACCCCCTCACCTCACACCAGTCCCCTAAACCCTTCAAAACCAAAAAAAAAAAAAATCTCAAAGTATCCCACCCACCAAAAAGTCATTGCACTCAAAGAAATAACATTTAATGATTGAGCAAGCACCATTTGTATTGAGATGTTTAATAAAATGCAGACTGTCATTTTCATTTTTAAAGGAGACTTAGCATAAAAACTTACATTAAGAGAATGACAGTTATGTGAGATCTAGACTTAACTTGTAAAATTGTGAGTGTTACTCTAATTATTTAATATCATTCCTGTAGTAACTTTCATTATATGTAAAAAGCTATATTTGTTATACTTTGTTTATAATATAACATGTCTTTCCTGAGTATTATTGCATCTCAAGTATGTAATTTAACATGCCTCTTTAATGTAATTTGTTGCATCTTGTGTTATATTTAATATTACATTACTCACCTATGCCAAGATATCAGAAAATGTGCCACCTAACCTAAGTTTCATCATAATAATGATTAACTTTTTAATAAGATGTATAGTTTAATCTTTAAACTCTAAGCAAAAATAACTGACTTTCATTTCATATATAGCTAAAAGAATCAAACTCTAACATTTTAAAAATGGAACTAGTAATCATTTCAAGTAGAAAAATAAATAAATGATTTACCGTGTAAAAAGTATTGTGCAGCACCTGTTCATATATATTCAAGCACTTATTTAAATTAATAAGAATTCATAACCAAGAAATACATTGATTTTCATTTGTCCATCAGTTTTTACTGCTTTTGTATTTTATTAACCAACATCTCTTGTTGCATTTCTCTTCAAAGAAGTTGGTAGATTCCAGACCATTTCTTCTGGTTTTAGTTTCTGTTATTTTTTTCTAGGATTTTATTTTTCTGTGTAAAGTCCATTACATCTTCCAAGGAGTTAAAAAATCTTCTTTCCTTATGGGAATATTATTTTTGATGGAAACAAGATTTGTGCTTTAATATTGCATTTCTTTAAGCTTTTAACTAGTGGCGCATACACTTTCTTTTGGCCATCACTAATATAGAATATTCATTGTCAAATATTATAGAATTGCCTTTAATTTTAATTGGAAAATTAATCCATGCAACTTTTAAGATTAAATCCTTATCTTCTAACTACAATTAATCCATGCAACTTTTAAGATTAAATCCTTATCTTCTAACTACAAGTTTGCAACAGGAACAAATAAACCACCAAAAAACACACAGTCCTATAGAACAACAGAAATAATCCAACTAGATATAAACAACTGCACTTTATTCACCACTTGATGCCAGAAAGTACAAGAGTTAAGCGCTTTCATCACTTAGACTTCATCAGAACGCAACTAAATCCTTATCTTGAATTGAGAAGAATCCTATGATCACTGACCATGGAGAAGGTGTTTTTTTCTAAATGAGTTAGAAAGTGATCTACCTGCCCCTTTGAAGGAAAAATCTTCAGGCAGGTTCAAAGTTTTAGGCAGCCAGCTATTAATGAATTAAATCATAGTGTCTCCCTCTTATTTTTTCAGGAATCCCATCAATCCTAATGTTATTCATTCTAGATCTGTTCTCTAAATCTTCTATTTTATTCCAGAATTAGTGGTTTTATTTCAGAAGAAATTCAGTGTTATTCTTATTTTTAAGTAATCTTCCATCAAAATTTGACATTGTCACTTCTATACTCAAGATTTGTGATGATTGTTGTTTAAGAGATTCACTCAGCACTTCAATTTGTTTATTACATCCCTCTTTGAAATTGCCTATTTTGCTTTCTAATGTATCTGCCTTTACTAATAACTCACTGAAGTTGCTTAATATAACATTATGTCTTTTTTCATAACATTGTCCTATACACTGGGCTTAAAATGGCTCATTGTGAGACAATTAATTATTTCTAGTTTTCTTGAAAGCAAAAAAGCAATTCAAAGAGTTTCAAACTTATTTTTGAAGTAAATATTTCATCAGCTGTTCAAATATAAATTCGTCAAGTTTTGAAATGTTCTATTAAAGTTTTTTTTATTTTTTAATAAAAATCTTGTCAGAGATATTAAAATTAAGCAGAGCTAAAAACAGTGCTGTTAACTGCTCACCATCTTGGCAACATCCCCTCCCCTACAAAGACACCTCATGTTATTTAGTGCAAAAGGGGGAAAGGAAGACAGAGTACATGACTTAGTGATAACAAGAGATAAGGCAGGTAAAGACAGTGTAAGCTGAGTAGGAAAGGGTTAAGTTGTAGGGGAAGGACTACAGAGAAAGAAGTGAGAAAATTAGAGGAGGGACTTTAAGGCTTTTAGGTGGAGGGCTACAATCTTTTTTGGAGTGAGGTGTGTTTAATCCCTCCTAATCTCAGTGAGCTAATGTTTTATATAATAAGTGGCCTGAGTAAGAGTGGTTCAGCTTGAGATCCTCATTTTTTACTTACTACAGTGGATAGGTCATTTGTGAGGTGAGTGATAGTATGCTGCTTCATAAGTTAGGTGTGATCAAATTGTGTGGAGGAATATAACAATGGAACTGAGCATGAGTGGTCAATGCTGCCTACAAATGTTAATGAATATTTTGTGATTTTCTTGACATAATCCATGTCTTGTTATTTACTGTTTCAGTTATCTGTTTTGTATGCAATGTTCATGTTAATAAACTGGTTGTAATGACATATTTGGTATGTTTTATGGTTTGATGTGGGTTTGGACAAATACTTATTAGCACAGATGGATCAGGTACAATGAATGTAAGAAAATTCATGTTTTGTTGTTTTCTTGATTAATAAATGAAAGCGTAGAGCAAAACTCAATAGAAATGTGTAACCACATATTAAGCAAATGCAAGAATACCCTCAGTGCCTTGCTGAATATTAAATGTAATTATGTCAGAAACATTATAAAACACATATCTGAGATAGTTAAGCAACATCCACTATGTGTTCTTTATACAGCAGAAAAAGAAATGTCTTATAGTAATGTGAGTTTGAAAAGGCTGACTGATGATGCTCATGACTATGTAAAAAAATTCCATTAAAAATATTAAGCAATAATTTTTTTTTTCTGTTTTATTTATTTTGTAACTATAAAAGCAGAAGCAATTCATATTCAAAGGTAATAAAAACAGAGATGGACCACTCCACTTCTACAGATGGAATGCTCTCTACTTTTTTATCTCCATTTGTTGTTTGTTTATCTACTCTCTCTCTCTCTCTTTCTTATTTTAATTATGTATTCCTTGGTCCTTCTTTATTTTTCTATTCCATTTCTGTTACACAGCCTATCTAGATCTCGCCAAGGCTTTCAATACTACCCCCCACTCTGGAATTATAGATAAACTCACTAAACTAGGTATAAATCCCTATGTCACAAGCTGGGTTGCCAACTGGCTCACTGACAGAACCCACACTGTGAAAGTAGCAGACTCCAAATCCAACTTCAGACCAGTGACAAGTGGAGCACCACAGGGATCAGTCCTGGATCCTCTCCTGTTTAGTATCTACTTCTCTGAAGTACAGGCTAACACAGAAGGTCTTTGGCTAACGAAGTTCACAGATGACTGTAAACTAGGAGCCATAATCGAAACTCCTAACAATGTGGACATCCTACAAAAGGGCCTCACTGAGACAGATGCCTGTTGTCAAAGCCATGGCCTCAAGCTCAATGCCAAAAAGTGCATTGTCAACCCTTTGGTAAAAACTCTGTACCTATGAACTACAACATAGGCGGTAATATACTTGACACTGAAAGTGTGACAAGAGACCTTGGGACACAGGTGGACAGTAGTCTCTCCTTTGATAATGACATCCCCACAGTAGTCAGGAAATCCTTCTACATGGCACACCTCATCACAAAAGGTTTCTCATCCAGAAAAAAATAGGTAATTGTTCCCCTCTACTCATCACTCATTAGACCCATTATAGAGTACAACACCCCTTTTGGTATGTACCTCACAAGACATCTACAACAACTGGAAAGGCCGCAGAAATACCTCACAAAGAGGATTACCAGCCTCAAACAGATGCCCTACGCAGACCATCTCAAAAAACTCCAGCTTTACTCTGTCGCATATCACCTACTCAGAGGTGATCTCTGCCTAACATACAAAGCTATGTCAAACCAAGAGCTCTTGGACATGCTCCACTTAAAGAAATCCCTATCCCTCTGAGCTACATGCTCTAGGGACCTAAACCTTGTCACCACAATAAACAGAACATGCCAGAGGGATAGATTCCTGTCCCAGGGACTTCCCATACTCTGGAATAAACTACCTATCTATATCAAACAAAGCTCCTCATTAGCACTCTTCAAGAAAAATCTTGATGATTGAATGAGAAATAGGGAATTCACCCCAGGGATCACCTCTGTGGCTCTGCTCGACAGTGGCACAGGAAAATAATTTTCTTGGGTGGCAAAAGCTAGGGTACCTTTTTGGCTGGGCTTGTATAGGCCCCAGGGTGGAAAGCCTAGTACCTACCTATGAACATATGAAAAGTAGTAAAGTGCTTTCAGTACACAATTTCACCATAATCCATATCAGCCAGAAATTTTAAATGTATTACCATTTCTAATGTTACACCTGCATATCTCAATAATATGAAAAGAGTGAAAATGTAAAAATCATAACCATTTCATAGCAATATATGGATAGCCCCCATGTTTCCAGTACCATTTCCAAAAATGTTGTTTTATCTAAATACATTTTTATGAAAATGAAAAAAAAATCACCATTAATAAAGATTGCACTGATGTATTACATTCTTAGTCTATTTTTTATCCCCATTTGTTGTTTGTTTATCTACTCTCTCTCTCTTTCTTATTTTAATTATGTATTCCTTGGTCCTTCTTTATTTTTCTCTTCCATTTCTGTTAATTTTTTTACAGGTACAGAATTCCAGGGAGCAGCCCTTCCATTTTCCTCCCAGGTCAGGGAACATTCAATATGTGCCCTTTGATGGACATCCTAACAGAATTGGGGTGATGTTTCTAGTCCTGTATTCACCCTGGCACATGGCAACATAGTAAGCTTTACTGATCATGAGCCATGAGCTTCAGGACTAGGATGAGGATGTGGTGGAGTAGGGGGGTCCTCCAGAGCTCAACTCCTCTTTACCCCCTCCTTCCCTAATTCTATCTCTCTCTCTCTCTCTCTCACTCTCTAGCTCTCTCTCTCTCCCCAACTCACTCTAACTTACTTCCTACCCAAACTAACCTCTTTCATAAAAAAAAAAATTGAAAAGGAGGAGTCTATCCCCAACCAAAACATAATAACCCTCCTCTCCCACCTCCTCCAGCACAACCCACTTGATGTGTTCTTTCCCTATTTCCCTCTTTACGCCCCCCCCTTTTTTCAAACATCCATGTCTTCCCATACCTACTCTTTTAAGAAACCAACAGGGTGTCCATATATGGATGTTCCTAACTAAAGCATATAAAATGCTTTTATCTTTTTTTAAGTCAATAATAATAGCTGCACTGTGTGCAGCTTGCCTTCAATCCTTCATATGTGCTTGCTCATAGCCATGTTCATGTATAATACCAGACAGCATCCATGTTTAAATGAGCACTGATGTTTTCATGTAGTACTTTGCATATACTTAAGGAATGACTTCAACAAGTTTACACATTTGGCATGAGTGGATTTTTTAAATGCTAAAACATTTCTTCTGTCTTACTTGACAGTATAGTGATGTGTTTATGTGTATGCAGCTACACACACACACACACACACACACACACACACACACACACACACACACACACACACACGCACACACGCACACACACGTATGCACGCACGCACGCACGCACGCACACACACACACACACACACACACACACACACACACACACACAGTGGCATGGGGTGACTGCTGAGGACATGAGCAATGCAATGTGCACACTACTTAGTCACTAGCACCCTCTAAACCTCCCCTCTGAACCTAGACCATACCTGCCCTTAATCTGCCCAAAGATCACTCTCGACTATAGGACTCAAACTGGTCATTCAAACAGTCATGGCAAGTAGCAGCTTAAGGGATAACAACAAAAACTCACAACTAAAGTAAAAAATAAAATATTTTTGTAAAGAAATAGAGTTTAAATGAATCTAACTTGCTGTTTTTTGTCTAACTTGATTAGTATAAAAAGAATATATCACACCACAGTTACCTACCTGAATTGGCCTGATTGCTTTTTTGCAAAATCGTTAGCAAACTCCCTTGTGCTGTTTCAACCCACTCTGTTCACCCTCACTGCTCTCTGGCTCACTCCGCTCCCCTTACCTACCCCCAATTCTCACCCACCCCAACTACACATACATTTATTTTAGCCATAGCCACACCTACCACCAACTAATCCCACTTAATCGTTTTAGCCCCATACATTAACAACTCCCACTAACTATACCTAAATCCCCCAACTAACAATACTATGTACCACACTACTACACTCTTCACTAGGCTAGCTCATAAACACATACTATTTTTTCATCACTTTAAACTGTCTTCTACTCCTACTATACATTCGATCCTCATATGAGAACACACTCAAGCACTCATTGCAACCACCACGCTACACCTCATCTGTACCAATAGTACAGCACAGCCACCACTGGCCTATTACCCCAGCTCTCTTTTACACAACTAATACTGACAATCACACAATCAAACTCCTTCCACAACTAAGTCCACCACCTCTCTTAGATTCTCTAAGGTCCTTAAGAAAATCACCAACCTCCTTCAACACATACACAAACAATTAATGCTGGCAGGGGACATCCACCCCAATCCAGGCCTCGAGAATTCACATATAATACAATCCAACCCTCCTCAAAACAACCTTACTCAAATTCACCATAGGAAAAACTCATCTCTCCTCCTCCTCCTCCTCAACATTAATGGTCGTAGTATAGCCAACAAAATCCACAATCTACATGGTCTTCTATTCTACTACTCCCCAGATATAGTTATTCTGACAGAAACATGGCTAAAGCAACACATCAGCAACAATTAAATCATCCAACAGGTTTCAATATCCTAAGCAAAGACAGAACAGATAAAAAAATGAGGTGGCATAGCCATCCTATGCAAAGATCATCTAGCAGTTGACCTCCTGCATACCTCCCCTCCAGACCTCACAAATGCTGAGCTAATTATAGCCAAACTTACCATCACACCCAACAAGCACCTTACTATAGTAGGGGATACATCCCACCAGGTATCCCCACTCTGGAATATCTATTGCAATGGTGTACTATATCCCTCCCTCAGGAAACTATCTTACTGGGAGACTTTAACATAGATTGGCTTCTGTGTTCCTCCCCAAATCCTACTATGCACATCAACCTGTATGGCTAAACACAAATCATCTCAGCCCCAACCAGGATCAATAAAACCACTAAACATGAATCCAGACTGGATTGGATACTAGTAAATTCTCCCCACCTAGCAACCCACTCAGATAGCCTCCCTGATAACCAAAGCGACCATTGCCCAACATTTCTCTTAAGAAACCAAAACCAAATACCTCATCCAACTACTTTCCAGCTACTTTCCGCACAATCAGAAACAAAAAACAATTTAACCCAGACAAATTTTTTCTCTGATCTTAAACACTGTCACTGGGAATATATCAAAAAACTGCCATTAGACAAGGCAGTAGTTTCCTTCAATAATACTTTCCTTGAGATTCTCAATACCCATGCACCAACTAGAAAGATTAGAGTAAAATCCAACTATGCACCTGGTTAACTAAAGAAACTAGAGCAATACTCAAAGACAGGGCAAGGCCTGGTTACAGTTCCATAAGAACAAAACCAACACCAACAAACAACTTTTCCTGGAACTTAGAAACAAAGCAAAAAAAACTAATCAAAACCGACAAAAGTAACTACTACCACAACATTCAAATCAAACATCAAAAAATCCCCACAAAACGTCTGGGAAACAGTAAACAATCTATTAAAACCAGGTAAAAATACCACACCTACACCTAATTCAATTGACTACTGTGATAGCACTGCCACCTAGTTCAACAACTACTTTACAGAATTCATTCACTCTCTAGTTAATAATCTAAATAACACTACAACTACCCCCCCAGAAGCAAACCACAATAATCCCCCACAAAATTGTGATAACCTCTTCAAACTAAAACCAGTCCCCACCCATCACAAGAAAAAAATTACTAAGTAAACTAAAACCAACCACCTTAGCTGCCAAAAACCTCCGTGCAGACTTTCTGAAACTAGCTTTGGAGGCAATCTGCTACCCAATAACCATACTTATAAATAGATCCATCACTGAGTCATATGTCCTCATTATCTGGAAAACATCACACATCATACCCTTGCACAAAGGATGCAGCTCCTATAAACTAACTTTCACCCCATTGCCATCCTATCCCTCCTGTCTAAAATCCTTGAGAGTCATTCACTCACAACTCATGGACTATCTATTAACACACGACCTCCTATCACACACTCAAAATGGCTTCTGCCCTGCCCGTAGCCCAACAGCCCTTCTGTCCTTCACAAATACTATTAATCTGCTCAGAAACAACTCCCAGATTGTCTGGACCTGTCAAAAGCTTTTGACATGGTCAATCATCCCAAACTCATAAAGGTCCTCTCCTCCCACAATCTCAGCAATACAGCTATATCATGGTTCCTGAGCTACTTAAACTGACAACAAACTGTCCTTTGGCAAGAATACCTGTCACCCCTCCTACCAGTCACCTTAGGTGTACCCCAAGGTTCCATCCTTGGAGCCCTTCTTTTCTCCCTGTTTACTAATCACCTCCACACTGCAGCCCTCCAAGCCAAGCCTTTACAGAAACAAACAATACCCAACTAAAATACAAAAAGTACAATTGCTAGAACACACTTGCTATCAACACTTTTATATGCATCCCCATTCCTAACAAACCTCCATAAAACCGACCTCAACAAGCTCAAAACCTGCTATAACAAGATCTCCAAATTTGCCACAAATGCCCACTATAAATCCCACCACTGTGAATCTCTCATGCAACTGGACTGTCTAGAACTCCCCCTCTTACTTCAATTTAATCAGCTAACCCTAGCTCACAAAATCCTCCACCATCCGGAAAAAAACCCAGTCCTTAAAAATCTAATCCAACCATACTTAGGATCCAGACCCCTTCGCTCACATAATCTACTCCTCCAAGTCACCAAAGTAAAAAACTCAGCAGGTGAAGCCCTAGTCTCCTACTATATTTCCAAACTCTGGAACTCTCTACCCAGCCCATTTATTAATTTCTCCTCACCTAAACAGTTTTAAAAAATGCCTAAAAACCCACCTTACAAACTCTTGGCTATGCACCTGCCACAGCCTAGGCTAGACTCCTTACCACCCCCTTAGTACATTTCCTCAAACATAAATATTAACTTCCCCACTATCTATTAACTATGTTTGATCTTATCTATATTTCCTTTCTTAATAACTCATCATAATGAACTTAAATACAACCCCTCAGAAAGAAACACATTCATATGTTTCATCACTGTTGTAAATAGTCTTACAAAAATTTTTCCTGTTCAATCTCCTTTATAACTATTAATTTTGTAATGTATTAGAAGTGTAATAACTTTATGTATTTTCCAAATCTGCTGTAACAAAACACTGCACTGTCTATTGCTGTACTATATGATTTTTGCCGAGCTTTTCTCCTCGGACCTCCACTGAAAAAGGACACATGTCCAGATGGACTTTCCCGGTTAACAAATGTAAATTAAATAATAAATAAAATAAATGAAGCATTGCTTCTTTAATCCTTTCACAGGTAGGCAAATAACAATAAGGCATGAAGGTAATTGGAATCATCTGCTGGAAGAGAGAAGTTTTACTTATTTGTAAATATGAATGCAGACCATTCCAAATTTGGAGCCTCTGTGTTATTAAGCTGTGGAGGAGGCTCAGGGAAGCTGTTTCTGTGAAAGAAGTTGTTCATAAACCTAAATGAAACAGAAGTGTTACTCTATGCTGAACCCTGAAGGAGGAAGAGAAATTTTACGCTGAAAGATAAACAAAAGTGCTGCTGTACAACAAAGGATAATGGAATTACCTTTCCTGTTGGATATAAAGAAGTTATTCAAGGCATAATCATAGAATGACTGAATCAGAAAATACAAGTCAGCCTGGCCAGTGGCAATTTATGCCTTGCAAGTTTCCATCCTTAGACTTTACCTTCTTTTTCAAGGGACAAAAAGACAGTCATAATAGGGGTGTAGTGGAGGATACCAACAGTTGTTTAATTCATTTTTGAGGGAAGAAAGTGTATTGTTTTGTACCGTATTGTATTGCATTGTATTGTTTAATTCTGAGTGGAAGTCTGTTCCAGAGAAGGAGTAAACACTGAGTGACAAAACTGTATTTTGTTTATGTGCAGGTTTAGATCTCTGGTTCTACTGTTAGTGTGGCTATTTAACTTGTGGAGATATAAGAGGCCTTGGACTACTGGCTCCCTAATAGCCCAAAGGGCAAGATGCAGATCACTGCTAAGGAGTCAAAGGGCACTGAATAAAGGGATAGTGTATCCAGACTCTCCTTGTAGCTCTGGCCTTTTAAGTCTGTAGTCTTTTTAGTTAGAAACTTCTGGTGGGTATCCAGTTGCTTAATATGCCTGGTGTGATACACCCCAAAAGAGGTGTTGTATTCTATATTAGGTCTGATAAATCCAGAATATAGATGGGTAAAAACTCACCTGGATCTAGAAGAAATACCTTTTGAAATCAGCTATGTCAAGTAAAAAGATTTTCTAACCACTGGTGCAACATGATGGTCATTGACAAGTAGAATTACCTATTTATTTTCTGAAGTCTCTCACCATGCTCTCGTTTTGAAACAGGGTGCTGTATGTACTCTGAGATGGATGAAGGGAGTGATTACCAAATTCAGCGATATTGCACTTTTTAGTATTTAGTTTTAACCTATCTTTGAGCACCAGTTGTTGACATGTGTAAGGTCCAGATGGAGCTACTGTATATCAGAGGGGGGGGCATGAGGATGGTAACAAGTCTGTGGTCATCTGGAATCTTGGTTAACTAGAGATCCCTATTTGTAATTAGGAGACATTTGAAGTAAATGCTCAATAGTAGAGGATCTTGCATGGAACTTGAGGAATATCACTAGTCATCTTTATGTTTACTGTGAAATCATCTGCACCCTCAGTGGGATCTATCCCTCAACTAATTTGCTATCCTCCTAACTATGCAGGGGCTAATTTTAAGCTAATTTAGCTTGTGTTGTATGTTATTATGTGGTATGGTATGGTATCAAAAGCTTTAGCCAGGTTAAAGTACTTTGATGATCATCAGCATGTCCACTGTCCATGGCTTGTATGATTTTTTTTCCAAATAAATTGACCAAATTCATTAGATAAGATCTAGCTTTAAAAAAGTCAAACTTCCAGTGGTCAAGCCTTAAAAGAGCTTGGATATCATAGTTAATTGGGTCAGTTATGATGTGTGCTAGGGCTTTGCAGATGAGACTAGTCAGGCTAATGGGTCTGCAGTTTCTGGGGTAAGTGGTGGGTCCACCTTTGAGAAGTCGTATTGCAACAGTTGTGCAGCACACTTCAGGGAGAAAACGAGTGAATAACCTTAGGTTGAAAAGGTGTTGAAATATTTCTGCTAGCCTACATTTTTACTGTTTATTAGTCAACTGGATATATTATCAGGCCCCATGGAATACAAACTTTTAATTTTGGAGAATATCTTAAGCACATGTTCATCGGTCAAGTTGGGAGGCTGAAATACCATGGGATATGTGGACTTTGTATAGTTGCTTTGGGGGTGAAATATTCATTGAGCATGTTTGATATTATGTTCACTATATTTACTGCAGCTGAATAGATAGTCCTTTTTTGTATAAGTTCTGAGCACTGCTGGGTGTTATTTCCTCACTTCCTCTTATAACTAAAGAAGGTTTTGTAAATGTATTTAGCTTCTGATGCTGATCTAAGTTTGTGGGATATGTTTGTTTTTCTCTTACTGCTTTTTTTTTTTTTTTTGTTACTCCATTCATTGACTTTCAATTTTTTTCATTGATTTTGGGGGTGGGGTTCATTTTGTTATATAGTTTAAGAAGTTTTTTTCTCTGTATTCCTTATAAATATAGGTGGTCCACCAGACTTGTTTACTTTTAAATTTAAATCATACCAACCAAAAGGAAAGCATGAATCCACAAAAATATGCACAAACAAAAAGCACAAGTAAAAATCAAACAAAGGTCAGCACCACATGAGGTGCAGAAGTATATAATTTTATTACATTCCAAAAAACAGCAGATTCAAAAATTAGAAGATGTTAAATAACACCAATATCTTCTTCAGTAAAACAGAATCAGTAAACATACATCCCATAGTAGCATTTAAATAATGTCACCGGCACCTAAAGATCATCCCCTTAAATAAACAAAACACCCATCCATATGTAAGCAATATAGTTTACCACTGCTCAAATAAGCCTATTATAACTAAAAAAGGTTTTGTAAATGTATTTAGCTTCTGATGCTGATCTAAGTTTGTGGGATATGTTTGTTTTTCTCTTACTGCTTTTTTTTTTTTTTTTTTTTTTTTTACTCCATTCATTGACTTTCTAATTTTTTCATTGATTTTGGGGGTGGGGTTCATTTTGTTATATAGTTTAAGAAGTTTTTTTCTTTGTATTCCTTATAAATATAGGTGGTCCACCAGACTTGTTTACTTTTAAATTTAAATCATACCAACCAAAAGGAAAGCATGAATCCACAAAAAATATGCACAAACAAAAAGCACAAGTAAAAATCAAACAAAGGTCAGCACCACATGAGGTGCATAAGTATATCATTTTATTACATTCCAAAAAACAGCAGATTCAAAAATTAGACGATGTTAAATAACACCAATATCTTCTTCAGTAAAACAGAATCAGTAAACATACATCCCATAGTAGCATTTAAATAATGTCACCGGCACCTAAAGATCATCCCCTTAAATAAACAAAACACCCATCCATATGTAAGCAATATAGTTTACCACTGCTTAAATAAGCCTCCCATATATACCGTGCACGTATGTTCCTGCCTTTTTAACTCATTGTTTAAAACCATTGTTATCATTGGTTGGTTCAGGCTAGAATAAAGGACACAACAGAATTCTTACAAGTTATTGGGATGGTACAAACTGAGTAACATTGGTTATTGTATACATGGATTTTAACATGACTGATCTGCCAGAAAAAAAGAATGGATCACTGAAGAAAGAGCATGATACATAGCAGCTATACAAAGTGAGGCAACTATCACTAATGGCTGATGCAAAGTACAAGTGCAACTTTCCTAAATAGCTTAGCTTATTTTACTACTAGCTCTTGTGGATCTCAGTGTGGACAGGTTGTGCTTCTAAGCATAGAAAAGACAGTGTTCACAATTAAGTGCAATAATAGTTTTTACCAGCTTTCTTTGTAGGTTTGTAAGACATGGCAAGTAAAATAGTAAGAGACCCACTTTAAATAGTTTGTTATCATTAAATGGTAAACAACATATATCACAGCTGGTGCATTCTGCAATGAAAGGAAAACCTACTCTCCAGTTCCTTTTATAAAACTGGAACACGGCCTCAATTCTTACAATATATCCTTTGACCATTTATTTCTTTCACTGTAAAACTTGTTTTGGTGAATGTTCATATTGATTTTTCAGAGGAATGCTGAAGTTAAATGTTCATGTATACTTATATAGTTTAATGACTATCCTGATGCATGCTTATGATGCAGTGCAGATTATACTTCAGAGTAAGTAGTTGACAGAAATTTCTTCACTTTATATCTGCCTCCTTTGTGGACTAAGTCAGGGAAATACACTTCATGTATCACTGCTAGGTACTTGACCAGTTAAGCCTTTTAAACATTGCCGTTACAATCCCAATAGTATCCTCACTTAGTTATTCCTGCTGTCCACATGGGATGTAAAGTTTGCCCTGGGACAATTTTTAACTTTCTTATCCATTTACCTAAGTCTGATTTTAATAGCTTGAATGATGTGGTTTTCTTTATAGAAAGTGGGAGTTTGTTCCAAAGGTGGGGAATCATTTTGGAGAGCTATGTATACCACATTATAGATTTAGGTCAATTTTCATGTATTTCTGTTGCTACCAGTTTTACACATACATTACAGACCAGGTCTTTCACAACTTTGTAAATCAGACATTGGTCATTCTGTAGGAGCCTGTAGGACACAGAGGAAAAAAGTTAAGGCTTTTAGATGCTCAGGTTAACTTAGTGAGCTCTTACTGAGACTTTTATTGAGGAACCACTGGTCTTTTTCTAGCTGGGCTAGGTGTTTGGATAAGTGCATACCAAACGGTGCACTGTATTCTAGAATGGGTATGAGGAAATAAGAGTAGAAGAGTATTATGACTTCTTTAGCTGGGTATGGTAGAATATTTCCCTAATGACAGAGGATTAATTGAGGCAAAAGTAAAGTTCAATGTCGATGAAGGTGCCTAGGTTTTTAATGATAATGTCTTCCTATCTGTACTATATTACATTTTTGATGTTTAGTTATACACTGTGATTCTGGAACTACAGTTTGCATCAGTTAAGCCCTCTTGCAGGATCTAAGTGTCTTCAAATGAGCTGATAACTTGAAGCTTGCATTGATCCATAAACTTGGCCAGCCATTGCCTTTTAATGTAAAATTTGATATCAGAAAAGCACATGCCAAGTAGAATTTGCCACAGAAAAGACCACTAGGTTACATCATGACTGATGACAAATTTTATGAAGGATAATAGCTGTGTGCCAGTAACACTATTAAAGTGATGCCTGTCAATGAGTCATTTGGCAATGAAATGGGTTACATAATGATCTACAAAGAACAAAACCTCTCAAACTATTAAGTCCAAACAAAAAGAGAGAAATGGTCAGGAAATAATCAAGTGCTGAACACACTATATTGTAAATATATTGACACAGGTAATACAGCTGATATACATCATAGTAGGCACAACATTAACGGTAGATTTCATTGTAACTTCAAAGGGATGATCAATTTAGCTAAGTGCTGCTATTGTGAAAGTTTTTATATAGGGAAAACTGAACGAAAGGTCAAGGAGTGAATATACAAACATATTTATAGTATAAATAAGTCAGACTTGGATAATGCTTTAGCTAGACATGTATCTCAGCACCCTGGTCATCATTTTAAATTCAGAGTTATAAATCAAGTGTTGAAGAACAAAACGGATGATCCCTGGGCTCTAAAACTGGAGTTGGGCAAGATAAGGTGGCAAGTAAGTTTAAATGCCTGTAGTGTTCCTGGACTAAATGACATATGTTCAAGCCGGTGTTTGTTGAAATTGAAAGCTTTGCAAAAAATACGACTAATGGAAGTGTACATGTCATTATATTATTATTATTATTATTGTTTTTACTATACTATTTACAGTCTTTTGAATTTTTTGTATTTTTGTATGAGCGATTGTTTTAAGGTTTTGATTATGTAATTTCCTGGTTGAGTCACATGTATCATTAGGAGTGCTATTAAAATGTACTGGTTATTTTTATGTCTGAAGAAGTTCGATAGATTTAATCGAATGAAAGCGCTAACATTAAATGGTTTATTTTTTCAAGTGTGTTGCATGCTTGATTATTTCCCAGCCATTTCTCTTTTTTGTTTGGACTTATTAGTTTGAGAGGTCTTGTTCTTTGTTGAACAGTGTTGGTTCATGAAGATGGCACTTGGGAATGCACATAGCACACCTTCACTATTTACACAGGATACCGTGTATGTTATAAACATGACTGAAGCTGTTGGCAACCTTACGTTACTTGTGCAACAGCTGACTCAATGGGTAGAGGAACTATCCTGCATAATTTCTAGTCCTTCTGTTGATACCAGGCTGATGAACCATTTTAACCAAAGGATTAGCCCACACTTTTTCTGGTGCGAGCATGATACGTGACCTTAACCCTGGTGCTTCTAATATGACTCAGACTACTTCACAAATGAATAGCACTTCCTTGAACTGCAGTGTTGGTAGTGAAGGAAACAATGTACCTGACGAACAATTTGGGAACCGGATACAGCAGCCACCAGAGCTTATTGGTGTTCCATCTTTGAAGGACTGGCTAACCAAGAATTTGGAGAGTATTGACAACTCCTTGACTCCTGGAACATCAGCTAGTGGCTCTAATATTAACTCAATTATTTATTTATTTATTTGCATTTGTTTACTGAGATGGTCCAGCTGGGCCAGAAGTGCCCATTTTCAGTGGATTCCCGGGGAGAAAAGGTCCACATATAAGACATCATATATATATATATATATATATATATATATATATATATTATAAACTAATGCTTACCTAAGAAACATGTCCCTAAGGGGTTAAGACAGTGGAGGTTCCTGAATGGGTTGGAACCTAATTCTCCCTTTTATTTTGAGCTGATTCAAATTTTTGATTAGCAAGGATGTGACTTTATTGAGACCTTGGTTAAGCATTACATTGGTCTGAGTGAGAAATTGGCAATTGAGGTTGAAAGTTTGGTTAATGTAATTAGGGGTGATGTGGACTTTGTATGTTATAAATATAAATATGCCAGCATTTTTGAGAATATTGCTCCATATATGATTAAACTGAGGGCTATTAAGGCAATAAAATTTGAAAGGGATTGGAATGTCTATGACAGTGGTCATGCCTACCCACAACCACCGTCACAATCTTAGGGGAATATGAGTGGTTCAAATAATTCACAACCCTCAAAAATTAACATGGCAGTAGCGGATGATAGTGAATATGACTTGATGCAGGGTAATGGGAATGGGGGAAGTCAACTGAGGTGCAGTAAGCGATTATGGAAACAAAACGCACAAAAAGAAGATAAATCAGTAAATGCAAGAGAGCACCAATCCAATAACCAGGATTTCTGTGCACCCCCTCAAAGCAATCAATCCAACACAAAGAGGAAGGGTGGTCAATGGCAGAATCAACTACCTCGGAAGACCAACCATCGGCGGAGACGAAATATGTATTGGTGGGCATTTCACTTAACTGTGAGTTAATGAATAAAATTTTATGTATTGTTAAAAACAAAGAAGATAACTTTAATATTTTCAACTACACTAATATTGAAGTACAAGGGCCATTTGCTAATTTGTTAGCTGGAGTATTAACCTTTGTCCCAATGGGTAGGGTGGACCTTGCTAACACCTTACTTAATTTAAAAATGTTTATAAGGAAAATTAATCTTACCCTATTGTTGGGAAATGAGGCTGGTTGTGATAAACAGTTCAGGATATCTAGTACATTTAACCAGTCCTTGCACCCCACACTTGCTATCTTTGAATGGATATGTAAAATGGATACTAGGGAAATGTTGAAAAAGCACAATAAACAAAATAGTTCAAATAATTTAAATAAGAACAATCATGATTTATTACAGTCTCTTTGTGTACTTGACGTTAGGGTTATGAAAAAAGATAAAGGGGAGGGTTCATATTTATGAATAATTTGGACTATCAGACATAAATGCTTAAAATACTGCACATAGACACTTACAAACCTGTGTCCTTGAGTGAGATCAATACAGCGCATTCTAGAATGCTATCACATATTAATGATTTATTGATAGACCAGCAAATAGACATGGTGCTGTATATTTTTTTAAATATGCCTGCACCTACAACCCCTGTGATTTTCAGGATTCCAAAAATCTACAAGGACATCTACAACCCTCTTTACACCCTATTGTAGATGGAAGGAATTTCATCACTTTTGCCTTTGCTAAATGGGTTTATAGTAGACTAAATAAATTTCTGGTGGATGAGCATCATATCAGTTATGAGTCATGGTCCTTCCTTTATATTGACAATTTGCAATTTGTAGCCATTTTTATGAACAGTTGACATTAAGGATCTGTATATTTTTATCCCAAATGGAATTGGGATACAATGGGTCACGAATTTTCTAGTGAGGAAAGGGGCGCAAGTAGATGAGATTAGATTAGTGGAGGAATTATTGGATATTATTTTAACCAATAATTTCCTGTATTTTGGGGAGACAACATTACCTTTAGAAATGAGGAGTGGCCATGGGCTCCCCATGTGGAGGCAGTTTTGCCAACACAGTTATGGCCATTTGGGAGCATGAATATTTATTTTTGAACCCTACAATTAGTGAAAATTTGTTTTTTTACACCCAATACCTGGATGATATATTTATCATCCTGAAAGGTAGTATATTTGAAGCAACTGACGTAATGAATTATTTTAATAATTCAACTGGGTTTTTAGGATTGACTTTTCACTTTGATACTGGTGTAATCTCCTTTTTAGATGTTGAACTGAGGAAGGATAGAGTTAATTATAGATACATTTCGAAGATTTTTAGAAAAAACACCTACTCTAATTCCTTCCTACATTTTTTGAGTACTCATCCTACATATCAGAAGCGCTCCATTGTTAAAGGCCAACTAGTGAGGGCAGCCCGAATGGTTACTATGGAAGATGACTTTTTAAGAGAATGTGAGAACCTGAGGGATATGTTTTCTAAATGAGGGTACCCAGTAACATTCTTGGACCAGGTTATAATGGAAATTCAGATGAAGAGAACTATAGATTATTTTAAATCTATTTTGAATAACCATGGGATGATAGAAAATTCAGGACAGGAACTTGTTAATTTACAATGTCATAATGAGAAGGGGCCCCCATGGACTGGGTTCACTTTGAGCCTCATTACACTCTTTAATGTTCATTCCTATGATTTAAGAGGGATTTTAAATAAAAATTGGACCTTTCTCATAGGAGACCCCAGTACTGGGACAATACTAGGTGAAGAAATAAGGGTTTCTTTTAAAATGGGTATTAACTTTAAGAACATTTTTAAATGTAAGAAAGAACACATGGTTAGAAGCCTAGGAATGTATAAATGCGAGGCCTGTGCATATTGTAAATATATTGACACAAGTAATACATTTGAGATACACCGTAGTAGGCACAACATTAAAGGTAGATTTAATTCGAACTCCAAAGGGGTGATATATTTTGTTAAGTGCTGCTGTTGTGAAGGTTTTTATATAGGGAAAACTGAACAAAAGATCAAGGAGTGAATATACAAGCATATTTATAGTATAAATAAGTCACACCTGCATAATGCTTTAGCTAGACATGTATCTCAGCACCCCTGTCATTGTTTTAAATTTAGAGTTATAGATCAAGTGTTAAAGGATGAAAGGAGTGGTCCCTGGGCTCTAAATCTGGAGATGAACAAGTTAAGGTGGTAAGTAAGGTTAAACATCTGTAGTGTTCCTGGACTTAATGACATATGTTTAATCCAGTACCTGTTGAAATCGAAAGCTTTGCAAAGATAGGACTAATGAAAGTGTACATGTCCATTTATTATTATTATTATTATTATTATTATTATTATTATTATTATTATTATTATTACTATTATTGCTTTTACTATACTATTTACAGTTTTCTGAATTTTTTGTATTTTTTATGAGAAGTTGTTTTAAGGTTCTGATGATGTAATTTCCTGGTTGGGTCACATGCATTACTAGGAGGGCTATTTAAATTAGAATGTACTGGTTATTTTTATGTCTGAAGAAGTTTGTTAGATTTATTCAGACAAAAGCACTAACATTAAATGGTTTCTTTTTTTCAATTTTGTTCCATGCTTGATTATTTCCCGACCATTACATAATGATTTATACAGAATTTTACTAGTTTTCAATGATGTCAAAGTTGTGCATAGTGTCACAAGTATTAGCTAAATCAAGGTAATCTGTTTGTATGGAGTTACCCTAATCTAGTGCTTCAATATGCATTATCTACCTTTTAAAAATCCAACCCTGTTTGGGTCTAGGGATTGTAGGTTTCCATACCTCTCAGCCTCTTATTGCAAGACATCTGGACAAAGATTGATGAAATGGGGGGACAAAGGCCCCAAAATAGTGATTTTTATTAAATATTGTTCTTATAAACTTAGAAGGCTGTTAGAGTAACAGGGTTTGTTTCAACATACATTTTCTGAAGGATTTGAAGTCTAAAATTCATATGCATGTCACTATTTAATTACTACAATGCTCAAATCATCCCAGTGATTTGCCAGAAAACAATAAATTTTAAGAGGAACAGACAAAATATGAGCCAAACATATGACAGTTGAGAGGTATGTAAGTTTCTTATGTCCCCTTTTATGATTTCAATGATGTATCCCATCACTTTTCAAATTATTTTGGTGAAGCTGATAGGTATATAGCTGCCAGAGTCTGTGTTGAGGTCTCCTTTTTATAAAGAAATTACCACAGCTGTAGGTGTCTGCTATATATCTGGTTGAGTGAGCTACTCTGGCTGTACAGTTTGAGGAATAAAACCTAGGCAATTTATTTCATACTGAACAAGGAATAGCCAGATATACTACCTGGATCCCCCTGAGCTGGCATTTTGCTTATTTATTTATTTATTTATTTATTTATTTATTTATTTATTTATTTATTGTATTAGAAAGTGTTTAGTATCTTCTCAGAGATAATTACAGGGGTTATGGATTTGATACTTTGTACTGGAAAATCTGGAGGTGACAGAGTGGAGAAGCTGCAATGAATTTATCTCAAAGGATGTTCATAGGTTCATAGGTTCATAGGTTCATACTAGGCTATCTGCCCGAGGGCATTTACAAGCCTAGCCCATAGTTTTGTGGCTTACGCCACCCCTTTAGTATGGGGAACTATACCCATTATTTTGCTGTGCCTCTGTTGAGCAGTGACACTGAGGTAATCCCTGGGGTATATCTGCGATCTCCCATCCATTGGTCAAGATTTCTCTTGAACAAGGCCAGCGAGGTGCTCTGCCTCACATATACCGGGATTTTATTCCACAGCATAGGGAGTCTTTGGGTGATGAATCTATCCCTCCAGCACGTCCTATTAATAGCCGTGTCGAGGTTTAAGTCTCCCGCCCTTGTGGCTCTGACGGATCTAGATTTTTGAGGTGAAGCATATTCATCAAATCTGGGTTTGACATGGCCTTGTATGTTAGGCAAAGGTCACCTCTGAGCAAGCGGTGGCGACTGAATAGAGCTGGAGTTCTTTCAGTCAGGCAGCATAGGACAGATGTTTGAGACCCTTTATCCTTTTGGTGAGGAACTTTTGTGGCCTCTCCAGCTGCTGCAAGTGTCGGGTCAGATACATTCGAATGGGGCATTGTACTCAATCATTGGTCTGATGAGTGATGAGTATAGGGAGACTATGACCTCCCTTGATCTAGATGAGAATCCCTTCATGATAAGGTGGGCAATGTAGAAGGTCTTCCTAACTACTTTAGCTACATGGGTGTCGAATGACAGACTACTATCAACCTGGGTCCCCAGGTCCCTGATAACTTCTTCTGTACTCAGTGGATTGCCACCTATTTGGTAGCTAGGGGTAACCTTGTTTTTCCCGAAGGGTATGACTATGCATTTTGGCATTTAACTTTAGGCCATGGCTCTGGCACCAGTTATCCGTTTCTGTGAGACCCTTCTGAAGGATATCTGTGTCAGATGTGTTTTACTATGGCCCAGTTTGCAGTCATCTGCAAACTTTGTCAGCCATAACCCTCCTGTGTTTGCTTGTACTTCGGAAAAGTAGATGCCAAACAAGAGTGGGCCCAGGACTGAGCCCTGTGGTACACCACTTGTGACAGGCTTTGAGTCTGACATGGCGCCAGCAACTCTGACCCTGTGGGTTCTGTCACTCAGCCAGTTTGCAACCCATCTTGTGATGTATGGGTTAACATTTAAGCTGATGAGTTTTTCAATGATACCCGAGTGGGGTATTGTATCAAAGGCCTTCGCCAGATCGAGGTAGGCTGTATGGACTGCCTTTCCTCATCAATGGCTTTGGTGACTGTTTCAAAAAGTCAACCAAGTTTAGAAGGCATGATCTGCCTTTGACAAAGCCAAACTGGGATGGATCCAAAGTCTGCAAATTCCCTATGTCTTTATTTATGAGGTCCATTATGATCCTCTCCATGGCTTTGCAGATAAGGCTTGTCAAGCTAATGGGCCGGTAATTTCCAGGGTCGGTGGAGGCACCACCTTTGTGAAGTGGGACCACAGTTGCAGTGCGCCACTCCTGGGTAGTATCCAGAGGTAAGACTATGATTAAACAGCTGTCCTAGCTGTGGGTTTAATTCCTCATTGAGTTCGTGGAGCACACAGCCGGGGACACCATCAGGTCCCATGGATGCTGTGTTATTTGCTTTGGAGAGAGCAGTTCTCACTTGGGCGTTGGAGATGTTTGAGGGGCTGCAATCGCTTGGTATAGTTATCTCTCCTTTTGGGGAGGGGAGAAGTTTGCACTGAACCTGTCAGCCAGTATGTTGGCAATGTCTGTAGGATCAGTAATCTTCACATCATTTTGAACTAGTTCTGAGCATATCTGGGAGGTTCCTCCCAGGTTTCTAACATAGCTAAAGAAGGCCTTATGATTGTCTTTCGAGTCTTTAGCTATTTTTCTCTCAAAATTTGCTTTGGATGATTTTATGAGAGCTCTTAGTTTTTACTTATAGTGATCAAGGGTGTCTTACCTTTTAAGGATTTTGCTCTATCTTGTAGTAGCTTCCTCCTTTTGTTGTAGAGTTTGTTTATGGCTGGGGTCCACCAGAGTGGACGCTTGCCTTTGGTACAAAGAGTCTTTGTTTTGCTTGGGATTGCCTTATCCATGCAGTCCTGCAGGTGCTGGTAGAAGGCATTTGTAAGTGATTCAGCGGCTTGAGTACTGTTTTCCGTCAGCTCGGGGCCTTAAAGGAGACCACACTAGTCTTTAGAAGTGTGAAGTCGGCTTTCGAGAAGTTCTTTACTGTGGTCTTTTTTATTTCAGGTGGGGTGGGATGAGGACCTCCAGCGAGATTAGTTTGTGATCTGATCTCACCAGTGAGGGGTATACTTCCGGTGTTGAACATTGTGCTCCCATGTTCGTGATGATGAGATCAAGTATGTTTTCTCCTCTTGTGGGGATGGTGACTAGTTGTTCCATGGCATTTGAGTTTATGAATTCCAGGAACTTTTGGGCTAGGGTGTTTGGGCTTGAGTAGTGTTCCCAGTCTATATTAGGGTAATTGAAGTCACCTAGTATGATGGTGTTTGGTGATACATTTATCCCTCTAGTGTTTTCAGGAAGGCCATGTGAGGTTCCTGAGTTTGTGAGGGTGGCCTGTAACATGCTACAATTTGCAGAGCAGTCTTGCCTATGGTTAATTGCACCTGGATGGTCTCCGATGCATCGTGCGTTGCCACCAGTCTTGAGGTGTGGGTGTCTTTGATGAATATGGATACCCCTCCTTTCTTGGTATTGTCCGGATTTTGGGGCCGGAACGCATGATAAGAGGTAAAACCTGATAGTGCTGGGGTGCTCTCAGGAGCCTTGAACCAGGTTTCTGTCACTGCACAGACATCGATGTTCTCCATACTGAGAAGGGCCTCGAGTGCGTGCATTTTGAGATTTAGACTTCTGGCATTGAGCAGCATTACCCTTAGTTTTTTTCCTTTTTGTGTTCTAGGGTGGTAGGTTTAGAATTTGAGCCTTGCCTAAAAAGGCACTATGGGGGTGGCAAGAGCCTTTGCCAATATCCGGAATCCCAGGGTGACAGGTGCAAGCCGTCCCTTGAAGCAGCGTGGCTTGTCCAGCATGTCATCCCAGGCAGACAGACATTGGATCCCCTTTGAATGACACCAGAGTTTAAGCCAATTGTTAAAGCTGATCATCTTATCTCTGTATTGTGGCATCATTCTTGGTGAAGGTAGGATACTGCTCAAGGTCAGGGTCATACCTGCCTGGGCTACATAATCAGAGAGCTCCTCAATGTCTCTTTTCATGTAGTCCAAGGAGGTACGTCTCAGGTCGTTTACACCAGCGTGGACAATGACTGAGTCATATTTGTACCTGCTGTTGAGAGACCTGAGTGCTTGCGTTATGTGGCGGATTCTAGCGCCCGACAGGCAGCTTACTGTGACCTTCTCCTTACTCAGTCTGGTGAGCGGGACGTCAGTGTGTCTGACTATGGAGTCACCAATGACTAGTGTGTTAATTATGTCTTCAAGGGTACTGAATCAATTATGCAATTAGTGATAAGCTCAGTGCATGACATTATTTCTAAGGTTCTTTACATAAATAAAGAATGCATTGTGGTTTTCCTTTGCTGACATTTAAATTTTTAAGTTCATAATTTGCTTTGCAGGATTTGATTTTGCTCCTGAATTCTTTGTAAATCATTTTAATGTTAATTATGACACAGTGAACTCAGAATATCTTGGTGCACACAGGAGTATTTCAATAGTATCGGCACACTGAACATTACTCTCAATTAATCCGTAAGTAATGAAAAATTGCTGTCAAAGCATGATGTGCATTAACAAAGTTACGGAAAGAATATCACAAGTCATGCATCCTGATGGTCTTAAGTACAAATCTATAACAGAATCTCACCAGTAAGATTAAGGACAACTAGAGAATGTAAATTTTAACTTCATTGCTATAAAAATAGGCCATCTCTCACAATCTGTTAATTGTCTAATAAAAATAAAATAATAAAGGCAAAGGGCAATTGTGGCCACATCGCCACAGCTAACATTAGATAACAATGTGTACAGGACTTGTGTGGCAAACACAGGTAATGCACACACTCAATGAAACTGGAAGATAGAAAAGAAGATGTGGGGTATGGTTGAAGAAGAGGGACACACAACAGGGGTGCTGAAATAGGAAAATCAGACAGAAAGTAGAGGGGAATGGGCATTTTTTTTTGGTGGGAATAGGCCCCATTTTTATAAGAATAGATGGAAAGGTATAGACAGAGAAAAGGGAGGAGAAGGCCTTCACAGCAGGTATACCCATAGAACAAATATCACAATACTTAACAGACAAAGGTTGAAAAAAAACAGTAAGGGCAGGTAAGTTACACAAACAGCATACTGCATAACACAGGCAATGGAAATGTGTCAAACAAGGTGGGGATGCATACAAGAAAAGCATATCTACCTGTGCACTGTCACATTATGACATGTGGCAAACTTGTGGCAGTCACATCTGGATGTGTATGTCCAATGGTAGATGTGTGTTGTAGGGTAATAAATAAGGATCACAGTACAAATTGGATAAACAAACACATATCCAAGTAGTTTGTCAGGATTACAAGTGTAAGTCAAGCAACATTACAGATGAGCAAATGCAGATCTACGAATACTAGATAACTCCAGAAGAGGCCAGAACTGAACATCTGTCCATGCATATGAAAGGCAAACAACCGCAGTGCCCAACAGCAGTACTGCAGCAAAGCAACTAAATGGCTATAAAATACAGACAAAGGTGTACACAGTACAAAAAAATATGTAATAGAATGCCTACATATAGCAAACATATGCCCTGTCAAAGACAACATACAGGTGTAGGCGTATATGTATGACTGTCAGTGGCCTAAATGGAATGTGCATGAAAGCAGTGACAATACACATACACACACCAATGACATGTAAGAATATTTGCAAAAATCTAATGTTACAGCTTAAAAAATATACCATGTTGTGCACATAAATTTCAACAACATACACTGGTTAATATACAAGTATAATGAGAACAAGGATGTATTGCATGCCATAGCTAGTGATTTGTGTGCAGATATCCTGTATCCATAAAATGGCCACACATTTAGCATATTTTCATCATGTCAATGATGTGATACATAGCAATGATCAATAATTGCAACAAAAAAAAAACATATCTCCAAAATATAATAAGTAAATATGAAGGTGGAAGTGAGGTGGACAACCTGGGCCAACATCAAGGAAAAGTGGTACAACAAGGTAAGTTTACACATTGCTGTCAAAGCCAACCCAAAATACAGTTAGTCAAATGGCAAAGGTATGCCACACAGACAGACTGATAGCTGGTGTCCACAGAAATGGGCATGCATAAATCACACATACACAGTACTGTGCAATCATGTAACATCAATAGGTAAGCAAGCTAACAATTTCAATCACATACACATATCCTGTCATGCCAATGTTGAATAAATAACCACAGGTGTATGTCATGTACCCTGCTCATTATTTAGCAGAGGACAGTCCTGTATTACAACACATCAGTGATAAGTCAGTAAATGCTCACATGTTAAAGGTACAATTGTGTGCCAGTATGGATTGGAATATGTGCAGAGACCTGTACAATCATCAGTTAATGTGAACAGCTATTGGCGGAAGGTGTGAGTTTATGTGAATAAGGAATGGATGTGGAAATGTAACATACAGCTAGAATGGAGTAGTGTACTATTACAGAAATATTATCATTACCACAATGTATATATTAATGCTACATTGGCATTCAATGCAGTCAGAAAAGGAGGACTGCCCATAGGTGTGACATACATTTATATGACCTCACATGGCATCAACATTGCCAACACATGCCATACAGCAACACATCATGCCAATGGGACAGCATAACAACTGTCATCCATAAAATGTGGGAAATAACATATCCTTCTGTTACACATGCATGACATGGCAATGAACTAATCTGAACCATACAACAGTGGTAATGCTGTAATATGGACAACATCTATTGTCTGTCAGTTTCTCTTAGTAAAACACGTTTACAGGATAATTGTTGAAGAACTAGCTGCAGGTTATCTGGGACAATGTATGGACAGCTGAATGTGGTAAGAAAGTGTAATGTGTTACTGTGTATCATGCATACATTGAAGCCTAATTAAATGTCACATAATGATATCTGCATGGTATGTTTGCACATGTAACACATCAGCATAGCAGCTACATAGTAAATATGCATTCCAATCGATTATATGGCAATCAATCAATATTTTGGTAACATAACACAATTCCAGCACACAGACAATGGTTACGGACTTGAGGGACAAGGCTCATGGGGATTAGCCTCAAGAGCGATCTTCTGGCCTATCTCTCTGAACAAGTCAAGTATAACCTGTGCCATATCCTGGAAGAAGTTTCCCATCATGTTCCTCATCTGTGTTCAAAACATATGGGTCATAACCTCTTGGTTCTCCTCACGATAATCATCTGTTTTCTCTTAAGAGTGACATAAAAGGTGGTGTACATCAGGGATACAGTAACGTATGTGAGAAAATGATATTTAAAGATATTCCTTGGCAAAGATCACACCACAAATCAACAGAATGCACCACTGTATCTCCCTGTTCTCCATTTCAACTGAAACTGCAACAACCTAACTCCCTCAGAAGATAAGGATGAGGTGGTCGTTGAAGTGAATTTAAGAATGAATGACAAAACAACACTTGATATCTCTTTTGAAAATAATACCATATTGCCCAAAACTCTGTCAGACATATAACAGTCTTTAGAAAACTTTACTAACCCTGTACTTAAAGAGCTGCTATTAACAGTCCATTACAGTTTACGAACATATTTGTCAGATTTTGATGAGTAACACATTATTCGTAACTATGCACAAAATAACCATTAATATTAACTAGCAGTTCTGTAGAGAATATTTGACTATGTATGAAATAAAACAATATAATTTAATGATATGTTTCTGTATGTGGATTTGAACCGACAGCACACCAAAATATAAGTATGCTGATCAGTTTCCTTACAGGCCAAGCTAACAGGCAGTGCATATTTATTTATTTATTTGTCTTTTGTTAACTGGGTTAGTCCACTGGGCTGGTGGCCCATTTTTAATGGAGTTCCAAGGAGAAAAGCTCCACACAAAGAACTAATGTTAGAGTTAACATTGCAATAATGTGAATTTGGATACATAAAAATAACCATTAAATGTCCAGAAACTCCAATTATCCACACAAATCGAACTGGAACAACAAAGCCACCACATAAACACTTCATTCTTCACACATTTATTAAAATAATAAAAACACTAAAAATTTTAGTTAAGCACTTTCGTTCTATACCGAGAACTTAAGAGTCCTGTGGAGAAAAGCTCTATATATGATGGTGCAGCAGGATGATTTCCTTCCGGTAAATGCAAGGTTTGTTCGAGAGTTAAGAACCCTAATGCCATGAAAATCAACAACAGAATATATAATACAATGAATAGGTTCAATTGTTGTTTGTGTGGGGTGGTATACAGTCTTGATTGTGGATGTATACCAATCAAATGGTATGTTGGCCAAACGAAGAGGATGGCCAAAAAACACATCATGGAACATTTGGGTAATATCAAGCATAATTGGTTGGAAAGTCCTGTAGCTTCTCACTTTAGAACCATTCATAGAGGTTCTGATTCTTCCTTGTTTTTTAGTGTGTTGGCCAAGCCTATTTTCCATTCTAGTGATAATTTCCAACAAAAACTACTGTCTATGGAATCTAGATTTATTATTAATTATGATACATTGCATCATGGGGGTTTAAATTTAGAGTTGATTATTGTTGTTTAGTTTATTAGGGGGAAATGTGGTGGTTTATGTGGTTGGTATGTTTAAATTGTTGGCATTATGTTTACACTATTGCACTAGCACTTCAAAGAATTTAATGATGTAATGACTTCAATTGGATGATTTTTTTATAAATAAACTGTGATCATAAGGTTCAATTATCCCTTGAATGCATAAGCCAAGGTACCAGGAGGTAACATCAGTAAAAGTTGGTGGTCACAATATAGTGCGGCTCCTTGTTTTATTTTATATTTTGTTGAAGTTTGAAGTTATTATGTCAGTATATCAAACCTAATTGAAAGCTCCTGTGACCCATACACAGACAGGACCATAAGGTAAGTCAGTATTATCTTTAACACTGCAGTGAGACATGTGCATCATTTGTCTTTGATGATATCCAACATATGATGTAAGCACATTGTTCTGATCTGTGCCTCCTGTCTCTTTTTTCAGCTCCATTAGCCAATCCAGTGATCAAAATATGAGATGTGTCTCAGTACTGTAGCATAGACCCTAACACACAGGACAGTGCCATGGTGATGCAGTACAGCCAAGATAGTCACAGTCATGTGGATGTGGCTGTAGCCTCAGATGTGAAGAGAAACTCGTTCAGCCATTCTGACAATCAGGGGACTTTGGACGTTGGACAGGATGAATTTGATGATCAACAGACCCACATTGAGACCATGCTGATGTTGATAGCTCCCTACAACACATTCATATAGGCCATTACAGTAGACATAGGCGTGCAGTTTATGTGCATGAGTGGGTGTGAGGGCATGTCTCCTTACTCCTGCAGGCAAATGAATGTTCCAAGCAGTGTCATGCAACTGACAGCTGTGCACTTGCTTGTGCCACAGATCCTTTTGCAAACTAGCAAGGTGCTCTGCATGAAGGGCAGGAGTGCAGACACAGTGAGGACAGTGCCATAATATAAGCAGGGTTCTGCGTGCCCTGACTGTGCTTAGCCAATTGTCATAGAGGAGAAGCAGAACTCCTCTCAGCAGAACCAACCTTGTCCATGGAGCATCAATGTCTATGCTCCAACATGCACACACTTCCACTGCTGGCCTCTCTGCTATTGGCTCAGCAGTCACAACCTTGCAGTCAAGTTACAGTCATGCTCCTTCCCCTCCACATGGTGGTGTTACTTCAGCCAGTCTCCTTCTTGGAGCAACCTGGGGCAAATGTTTCTGTACATGGTAGTAGCAGAGCAAACTGGGGTGTGTGCCATCAATGTGGGCACCCTAGACTGTGTTAGAGTAACACAGACAGTTGAACCACTAATCTATACTGTGCAGAACACTGACAATGTCATCTCTCTGTGTTTGTTGACATGTCTGATGCCATGTGAATCCAACAGTTTTAATAAACATAGCTGACTCCATGTATTGCATTAATTTATCCATACTTTACAGTGATGTATTTGGCTTGTGTTATTAACAGTTCTGTGTTATGTCCTGTATTGTTTGCCTGTTTCCTGCTTTTTTATAGTAGAGAGATAGAAATGTGTTTATTAATGTTTGTCCCTTATTGCATGCCATTCACTGATACACTAGTATGAGTCTGTATGCAAACCTGTGTCAGTTACTCCCTGAGCTGATGATCTCTGTTGTGACAGATTTGTATATGTTCATAATGATATGTTATGATTATGGTGTTATGTCTGATGCTCAGTGTGTACATCTAGTGGTACTTGCCATTAGATGCAATCCATGCTGCTGTGATGGGTCAACACCTGAACATCAATGTTTAATCTGTGTAGTCATGTATGCATGGCTTGTAATGACTCAAAGTTGTGGGTCAGATGCTGACATGTTGCCTTGTCCTGCACATGTGGCCACACCTTACATTGCCTACACCTGTGTCTTCTTCCCCCTATGTCCTCCTGCTCCTCCTCTTATATCTGTGGGATGTCATCTACTGACATCTGCTGTTCTTGAGGTAGTTCACTTTGACTTGCAGCTGGAAAAGTGACAGATGTTCTGGTTAGCATGTTGTGCAGCATGGCGCACACTGTCATCATCTGTGCCACCTTCTCAGGTGTGTATTGCAGTGCACCCCTGGATGTGTCCAGACATTTGAATATAGAATTCAGTACACCAAACACACATTCTATGGAGTTTTTGGTTGTTGCATGTGCTCTGTTGCAAGCCTCCTCTGTAGGGTTGGATGGTTCATGGTACAGGATCATTAACCATGGCTCAAGTGAATAACTACAGTCACCTGATGTGTGGAGTAAACACACATTTGGTCAGAACAGATATTGTTGGGAGGAGTACCCATAGCTTACATCCTGGTTGCGTTCCTATAGTTGCCCAATAGCAGTCCCTCAGGTACTACACTTTGGTGGAATGCAGGTCTCAGTCCACTTTACCTCCTTATGGCAACATCATGGACACTTCCAGGGTGTGTTGCCATGATATCTTTTTATGCTGTGATCTGCTGCACATATAACCTAACAGTTCAGGGATGGCTGGGCCTTTCCATTTATGTATTAGTCTGCTTCAGGATGTGCTGGTGTCTTGTCAGGTATGTGTGTGCATTTTATTGCACCGAGTACATGGGAAAGTTTGCAGTGCTGTAAAGCCGGTACAGTTCTCCACTCCATGAGGGGGTGGATGGAAAGTGGATGTAGTCATCTACATTACTGGATGTTGCTGCTTTTTTGGCTGATTTTGCCAGAATACATCTGGCAGCTGTCTGTGACACAGCACCTCTCGTGTGCCTGTGGAATGTCCCAGATGTAAATATACCCAGGCTGAGACACACTTTGGTTTCAAGGGGATGGGGTTTCCTTGCAAGGTATGTACTGAAATGTTTGTAGCACATATGTTGCAGAGAGCCTACACCAGTTCTCTGTCCAGTGTATGTGTCGATTATTTGCTGGTATGACAACTGGTTTAGTTGCAGCCTTGGTCTGACTCTAGATTGCTGCTTTCTAGAGTGTGCATCCACATCCTCATTTATGGCTTGTATTTCTGCAGCCTGTTGCAGTTCATTAACTGAAAATTGCATTTTTCTTTTCATTTCTTCAGTATTATTACAGAATATGGCAAAATCCATAGCAGTAGCTTTCATTCCTTGTTGGCCATATAGCACATGCTGATGATTTTGAAGCAGAGGTGGTACTGCAGTTTCTCACATTAAAGTTGTGTTGGATGTGCCTAATGTGTTCTAGAATCAGATGGGCGTGCATGTAATCTGTAATTATTCTACACTGAATAGCTAAGTACTTGTAGTGCTTTCAGCATGTTTTCTGAAATTGCATCAGCAACTGGTGCACTGCAGTCTTTCATTGGTGTGCTGAGCTGTCAGCATATAGCTTCGAAGAACTTTAAGGTATCCAGCCCACTGAGTATTTGTTCTGTTCTTTCAGAATATGAACTTTCTTCTTTTTATTGTAAATTTGTTTATGGTAGAGTTCCACCAGACTGATTCATTGCATTATTTTTGTGATGAATATGAACACGTCCTTTTATGCAAGAGTTGAGAGGGAAGTGTAGACTTCAGATATATGTGGTAATATTCTCTATATGATCACTATGGAATAAGGGAATATTGAACCATCTCAAGTCTTCATTGAAAGGTGACTGACCTCAGAGATGTCTCTAAAGATAGTTGGCTTGGCTGTTCACATTTGACAAAACTATGGGATGATTAACACAGCATAGTGATCTGATTTGACAGTAGGGGAAGAGTTAACAAGGCCATGTTTATGAGGACAAGATTAAGTATGTTGGTACCACTAGTGGGGGGAGGTACTATTTGATTGTGGGAATTTGCAATGATAAAGGCAAGGAAATGTTGTGTATATTTATTTGTAGAGATGTAAGTGTGCCAGTTTATGGAGAGTTACTTAAAGTCCCATAAAAAAGTATTCAAATTTATGGAGATGATTCTAGTTTATATGATATGTTTAATGATTTGTGAGTGTAAGGGATGTTGGCCAAGAGGTGGTAAGAAATCTTGCTTACTGATTTTAGGATATACCACAGTTCACGTTCATTGCCCTGGTCAAGTAGTCTACAATTTTTTTTTCTTTTTCTTGGATAAAGGCAGATGCACCACCATCAGCATTACTGGTATCCATACTTCCAGGCCTAAATAAGTGTTAGAATCTAGGTAAGGAATCTGAGACATCACTATTCTGGAACCAGATTTTGGTGGAATCACAAATTCCCCATGCTTCCACAGTAAGAAAGGCTTCAAGGGAGGATACTTTCTTATTTAGGCTGCTAACATTCAGCACCTCTACACTTATGGATGCCAGATTCAGAATTCTAGAGTGTGTGTGTCTGAATAGACTGACATTGCTTAAAAAAGTAGTGTGGGAGCACAGAGCGTCTTACCCAGTAAGTAAAAGCACCTCAGAATGTCACCAATAACTTAACCAATTATTGAAGTTAGTCATCCTTTGCTTGCATTATTGTATCATTTTTTGTGACACTGGGATGCTCCTCAAGAGATGTACTCAGAGAGATTTATCATGTCCCTCCCTCTTCACATAGTCTAATTGGGTACATCTCAAGTCATTTACACCCCCATGTTATTTTCATACTTGGGTGAATGGACTTGAGTGCCTTGGTGATATAATAGATTCTAGTATCTGTGAAGCAGCTGACTGTTACTAAATGTATTTCTGGGTTTACATGCATCATAATGTATTATAATATTTATAGAAAGACTATGAATGCACTGACTATTATCTCTGTAAGGAATACATCTTACTAATAACATTGCTACTGTACTGGCCTTCAGACTACATGGAAGAACAAGTTGTAACAGGTCTTGGCCAAATAACATAAAAGCATCACTGAGCATTTGGTTTGAATTTCTTCACCTCCATAAGTAACACGTTTCTCACTACTGGCCACATTGAGTTGTTCATTAGTTCTCACTTTAGCAAATGTGTCTGCTGATATAACATTACACTTTGAACCAGTATCTACTTTAAGCTCTGTGGATTTACCATTAATCCAGACAGTACAAAGCACTTCGCTCTTTGCCAGTAAATTCACTGCATCAGCTCTTTCACCAAGCACTGATACACCATCTACGTAGAAAGCTGACCGCTGCGTCTCTACTTGATCAACTTGCTTTTTTGTATGACCTTTCTTTACAACTGTGTCAGGTTTACTTAATTTGCAAAACATTTGAAAATGTTTCCATTTTTTACACATGTGACATCGCTGACCAAAAGCTAAGCACTTCTCTTTTTTAGACTCATGATTTGAACCACAGTTGTGACAGTTAACAATAAAGCTGGACTTGTATTTCACTGATTAATGCTTGTACTGCACTGAGGATGCTTCTTTAATTGAACAAACCTTAGAACTTGCAGAAAAGCTGCGTAGTTTTCCTGGTGAGCCAGCAGGGGCTGTGGCTGCCATGTGATTAGGCCTACTATGTCTGCCACATGTTGCATATTAACAATAATCCAACAACCAAAAAAACTAATAAACAAAAAATCAGCAAGCAAGAAATCGTAGTTCCAAAAGTTTACTGAAACACAGACACGTACAAGGCTTAAAGCACTTTTCGTTTGCACTGAAGCAAACTTCTTCAGAAGACCTTGTAACTGGAAAGCCGCCACATTTTAAAATACATCACTGCTTACATCACAGAAGTAAATTACTGTGTGAAAAACAACTTTAAACTGTTTTTCACACAGTAATTTACTTCTGTGATGTAAGCAGTGATGTATTTTAAAAATGTGGCGGCTTTCCAGTTAAAAGGTCTTCTGAAGAAGTTTGCTTCAGTGCAAACGAAAAGCGCTTTAAGCCTTGTACGTGTCTGTGTTTCAGTAAACTTTTGGAACTACGATTTCTTGCTTGCTGATTTTTTGTTTATACATGTTGCATATTATCTACATTTGCACTGGAGCCTGCTGAAACCTTGTTCTGTTCTTGCCATTTGCAAGCATACTTGTGGTTTTCCTGTCACTTCATAGATTTGACAAATCTCTATGGCTTTTCTCAGCATTAAATCACTGTCACAAAATAAGATCTCACAGCAGCATTATTAATACCACACACAACCCTGTCCTTTATAAACTCATATTTTAAGTCACCAAACTGACATGTTTTAGCTTTGTTTCTCAGGTCAATTATGTAAGCTGCAAAAAGTTTCGCCTGGTTTTTGATTTCTCATGCAAAACAAATGCCACTCCAATGTAATATTTGCCTGGGGGTTACACATTCCTCTGAACTTGCGCTTCAAACATTCAGGGTCTTCCCTTGATTCAGCCTGTACAACAATATGACAACTTTCACCTTCTTCCTCATATACTGCTGGTGCATACACAAATGAACACTCTCTTTCTATGACTCTGACTCAGGTAGGTTTAACAAAATGAATGCCTTGTAGCATGCATCTTTATCTGAGCAAGCTGCTTGTATAAAAATATCATACTCTTGCTCAAATATTCTCCAATTCTCTGCAATATTCTGATCAAATACAAGTGGTAAGGGCTTTCGAAATCCATCTGCCATATTAACACATACCATTGAATTGTTTTGCAAACAAGCACGAACACATACACATATGCCAGTATTTTATGCCAGTATTTGTAACTTTGCACTTCTGAAATTATGCTTTTGGGCTTTTTGAAATTATACTATTGGGCATATTCTTCAAAACAACTCCCTCGAGCACTGTAATACTCTCGAAATTATGTATTGCAAGAAAGCACCTCATCAATATAAAAAAAAACATATCAAACAACTGTGCTATGCAAGCCTCTATGTAACTGGACTTTGCGAAATAAGTCTCTAGGGCACTATAATATTCTTGAAATTATTGTCTTGCTAATGTAATTTATCAAAATTCCAAGAAACATTTCAAATAACTTCACGATGCAAATGAACTGGACAAAAGAAGCTCAGAGTCCATAACATTTCGAAGTAATTGTACTTTGCGAATAAACTGTACACAGCATACTGAAATTTCCCCAAAATGGCTGTATCTTGCTAGGTAAGTCTTTACAGTGCAAGAAACACTCTGTAATGGTGGCATTTTGTGAATAGGCACATCCAGCACAAGAAACTTTTCAAAATGGCTTTTCTTTGACTATACTTCACTAAATAGTTGCATACAAATAAACTCTTCGGAATACATACACAGTAATAAGCACACGCTGTAAGCACTTTTACACACTGAGATACTTCAAATAACTTTAGTTATGCTCTTAATACAATACAAAGCCATAGTTATGCCAAAACACAGCACTTTGCCAAAAAAAAAATAGAGTAGCCTTGCTTTATTTACAATGTGCCCTTCTGGCCCTTATTATATTCGTTTTTCTCGTTTAATTTCTTTTCATGCCCATTGTACTCTTCTTGTGCTTGTTTTACTCTGAAAATGCCTGCTTTTCCCTTAAACATTCTTGTTTTGCTTTAAACATGCTCGTTTTACTTTTCTGATAACCGTTTTGTCAGATGTCATTATTTTAAACATTTTCCTTAGTTAAGAAACCTTTTGTGCCTCCTACTTGTTTAATAATATAGTTAGTGCCCTTGTAATGCTCTGTTTTACCTTTTTTTATAAAATAAGTAGTCCGTGCGTATTCTCATTATCTTTGATTCTATTCTGGCTCTTTTTCGCGCTCTTTCTCTAGGTTTACTTTCACTGTCATCTCTGCACATCATTGCTCCAAATATTATTCTCTATTCTCTGCAATCCCGGTTCTGACACCCTGTCACTCTCCTACTTTGGACACAATAGACGAGTCTGCATGGGTTCTGTTCAAGCAGCTTTATTTTATACAAACACATCACTATAGAAGTTTACTGACTAACTTAAGTAGCATATATACAAACTAACTGTTGGAATCATGCATGTGTACTCTCTGGCTGCAGCCTCAAAATGGCACTAGGAACGGCACGTGCTTGACATTTTACATGCATGTCATGTCTTTGACATGTGTCTTGAAGACACAGTACACAGCACGTGCACTCTGATCTACACTAGGCATAGATTGCCTCTCAGTAACCTGTAAGAGCTTCAGTACAGAGATAAGGACTTAAGGAAATCTTTGTAGGACAGCATATTCATACCCTTGATTTTCCTGATGAGGAACATTTGTAGGTGCTACAACTGTTGCAAGTCCCAGATTAGGTACCAGAAAAGGGGGTATTGCACTCAATGATGGGTCTGATAAGGGATGAGCAGAGTGGTACTATAACTTCCTTGGACCTGGATGCCATACCTTGCTTATGAGGTGACCAACATAGAATAATCTTTTTAGTATCTTGGCTACATCTCAGCCAAAGGCCAGATTGCTGTCTACATATGTTCTCAGATCCTTAACTATTGGGTTAACTCATAGGGTTGCTTTGTTGATGAAGTAATTAGCTTGTGCGGAAAATTTCCCAAAGAACAGTATAATGCATTTCTTTGCTTTGAGTTTTAATCCATGGCCTTGGCACCAGTCATTCGTTTATTTTTCTTGCAAGATGTTGCTGTTGTTGGAGGAATGTATAATAGCTACCAGCTTACAGTCATCTGCGAACTTGGTGAGCCAGAGGCCTTTGACATTAGACTTTATTTTTGAGAAGTAGATGCCAGTCAGGAGGATAACCAACAACAATTCTTGAGGTACTCCATTAATGATCATTCACCTAGTGGATGTGGTCTCAGAGATTCTGACTTTTTGGTCCTATCTGTGACCCAGACAGAAATGCAGTGAATTATACAGAGATTTCTGCCTACTTCTGAGAGTTTGCCAACAGTACCTGAGTGGGGTAATGAATCAAGCACCTTGGCCCGGACAAGGTAGGCAGTGTGCAATATTATCTCCTCTTCCATAGCCTTGGTGGCCCTCTGAAAGAAATTTAGCAGGCTGAGCTGGCAAGACCTTCTTTTAACAATACAAAACCAAGATGGGTCCATTTCTGTATGTCACCAATGTCCTTGTTAATCCCTTAGAAAATAGAGGTCTGCACTGCTTTAACAAGGTGATACCACTGGAAAGACTTAAAACAGGATCACAGATCAAGTTGTCTGTCGTGAATGATTCTGAACTTTTAGTCTCTGCTTCATTAATTTTAAAGAAAATGTCATCATGACAAACCCTCTGTGATTGTCAGTTAGTTGATTAAAACTACTGACCTGTACTTGGTCTCTGAAATCTCTATAAAATTGTATTTTATTGCCTCAAAGGCACTTGTGATGCTAATAGCAAAAGACATGATGCTTGGTGCAGCTAATGTCACAATGCCCATTAACTAAATGACATATTCTGTTTTAGTTTGTAAATATAACAAAAAAGGAAGTGAATAATCTGCATGCGACTTTATTCTAAATTCTTTCTAGGAGAGGAGAGAGAACTTTATTAATGGCAACAACCAGTTTATCATTTACTCCCTGACATGTAGCACTGCTTGGTTTAAGAGACTGGAAGTATTTGCTGAGCCAGATATCATGGCGTTTCTATGTTTTATAGCATTTGAACTTATCTGCATTAGAAACAGCAGCAATTCTGACTGAAAAAAGGTAAAACATTTTAAGGAAATGTAGTAAAAATGTGCTGGTCATTTTAAGCTGATCTCCTGAAAAGCTCTTTTCAAGCTCGTTACATTAAATGATTACATTTTGAAGGCAAACAAAAGCATGCGGATAGTGCTTCCAGCTGTCATCCATGACTCAGAGCAAAATGCTACAGGCAGGTAATGGTATAAAACAATTATTTGTTATGTTTGCAAACTAAGGCACAATATTTGTAATACTGACAAAACTGGACTCATTGTCACTGTCATATGATTATGGTCCCATGTATCTTAATACCATGCTCCCACAAGCAGTTTTTCTGCAAGAAAAACATATCTGTGGCATTTTAATTAATGAAAATAGCTTCTTTACCTGAAATGCTTTTATAACCAGTAAGATGTTAGCAAGACTCTAATGTCTCTATGATTCAGGGACTGATACCTACAATAACAATCTCTGTTTTATGTTGGATTGCTATTGTACACAAGGGTGGTATGCAGAGGATGATTAGGAGGGAGAAATATAAAGTGGAATAAATAATAATAAATGGCATATGTGTGAAGGTATTGTGAATTAAAAAAAAATCAATTTGGAGTCTTATGAGTGTATGTTTTAAAAAGGTAAATGGGTGTGAAAATTCCAACAAGCATACTCATTGTTTCCAAAATCAAATGGTTGAACAGTCGTTAATGAGGCAGACAAGGCATCCTTTCTCATCCTCAGAGGATTTGAAGGGCAGGAGAGAGAGGAAGGATTTTCACTACATTATTCATGCCCTCTTGTTTGAGTTTCAAATCATAGGAAATCGCAGTGAGGGTGAATTCTTATTATTCCAGTGACCTGTTCAACTCTGAGTGGGCGAGAATGAAAGTCTTGTCACCTAATTGACAATTTTTAATTCCCTATTCAGTTTTCTCAGTGTGCTCTGATAAAATTCAAAGATTTGTTCATCAGGTTTGTGTTATTGTTTTTCTTTCCTTTTCTCTATTTTGGTCTTCTAGACGCTTCAGCTGAAAAAAATGTGAAATTTGCTTAAGAATGTAGGAAAGCTAGAAGAGAAGCAAGCAAAACCAAAGAAATCAGGGAAAGGGTTAAAAGTCAGCCTTCACAAGTACTGTATTGCTGTATTTAATTGGTACATAAAAGTAAAAACTAAATGGACTTAAGGACAAGGCTGCTGTTATTACTCATTTTATTGTATAGCTAGTTGTTGTTATTATTATTATTATTATTGCATTTACTGCATTTCCTAGTCTATTCAATGATGCATGCCTAATTTTATCTTATTGACAAAATATCATCAAGAAATGTAGAAAACAGTAAAGTATTATTTTAAGTGTATATAAAAGAGGGAATTAGTCAGTATGAAAATAGATAAAACTATTCTTAAAGGAAAGAAAAATCATTTATCTGAAAAATTGTAGTTAGTTTTAATATTAGGAAACCGCATTCAGAACTGTATTTCTACATCTGAAAATGACTCATCTGACGTGGACTCTAACAATAAAATCTCTTCCACTAATATCACTTATATATGGCAAAATTATATAAAAAAGCACTGCAATGAAGCAAGTGAGAATTCTACAGTTAAAAGAATAATATATATATGTATTTCTTTATATCAGTTCACCTACTATTAAAAGCATGCAGATGATGTTTATATGCAGCTGTAAAACTGATTTCTCCAGCTGTATTTAATTGTAACCCTAAGGCTGCACATTTCTGTGCTTTAAGAAGTAGTATACATATGGCAGTCAGAGCTTCTTTCATGTTGTTTGGCATCCTTGTTATTAGTCATAAATGGGGCACTAAAGGAGCACATTTACTGGTGCAAACTATCTTGATTGACATTATAATCTCACTTTCTTCGCCATTGTTTATTTTTTTCTCTTCTGGGCAGAGCCTGAAATTGATCTTGCTAGATCAATGCTCCACACTGGTTAACAAATAAAAATAAATATATGAATACAAAAATACATACAATAAATAAATATAATTTACTATAGTCTGCTACAGGCTAAACTGTAAGCTCACAATTTTGACCTACTCTCCTAGATTTGATTGGAATGCCAAGCATATCTCTCAGCTGTCAAGATTTTGGAGGGAAGTCCCTAGTTTGGTCTTATATATTTGCTCCATCCCTCATAAAAATGAGAATTGTTTTCAGAAATTCTAAGCCAATAGAAGTAGCATTTAAAATATGTCCCTAATTGGGTACCCTTTCTCTATTTACTTTTTCATTTGTCTCTAACTCTGGTGGTAAAAACATGAAAGGGTTGAGATGTATGTGATTTTTATTATTTTACTGAGTATACTGTGTTAGCTGCATTTATTTATTTATTTGACAATTGTTGACTGGGTTAGTCTGATAGGGCAGGTGCCCTTTTTCAACAGACACCTGAGGAGAAAAGCTCCAAAAAAAAGTTACAAAGTATAAAGAAGACACAAATATGTACAAGATAATAACAGTTAAGGTTAAATTGTACAAGTGGTGTTTTTTTTTTTTTTTGTTTTTATTTAAGCAGGAGTAACAGTGTACAAATAGAGTTTCTATTTTACAAGTTAACAGATGAGTAAGTTTCTCCATACTTGTAGTCATATAGTAATAGTAATGTTATTTGATACATACTCATAATAACTAAGTCGCAGTAGGGTTACCTGAAAAGTACAGGTAGAAGGGAGGTTGTTTAGTAGAAGGGAAAAGGGGAATAAGAAGGGTTTATTAAGTAGGATCCTTGCAGGAGCATGTGCTAGAATGAATTAGATTGTCTTTTAGTGTTTTTTTTTTAAAATGCATGGTATTAGAAATAGCTCTTAAGTAGAGAGGGGGAGTTTGTTCCAAGCAGAGATAACTGAGTAACTATAGATAAGTTTACCAATGTTTTTATTGGGTTTATAGACCTGCAGTAGGAGTTTATCAGAGCTGTGGAGAGTACAGTTAGGAATGTATGGTGAGATTATAGTGGAGAGCTGTATATTTTTCTCTGTGATTTAAGCAATATTGTTAAGAAAATGTGTTCTGGTTTTACTCTAATAAGAGGACAGGGAACTCAGCCATTTCTAGGTCTTTGATTGCTTTTGAACTTTCAAGAATGTTGTTTGATATAGGCCAATGTGTTCTTTGAATTTGTTCCAGATATTTCCGATATTGCTATAAATTGTCTGCATTTTCATGGCTTTGAGCTCATTTACTACAATCTGTTGTAACCCAAAAAGTTTAGAGTGTGAATATGCAGCCAGAGCAAAAACTCCAAAACCAAATACCAGCTCACATAGTGATGAAATAGCAAAATTAATGTCTAAAAGTTAAAAATTAATGGAAGCCTGAAAATAAGCAATGATAAAGACACATTTCTTAGTTAAATTCAATGTTTAATATTCAGTCATGTACATGCAAACATTGAAAATAAATGGTTAAGTGCTTTCACCCCAGAAGTGCAGGACTTCATCAGAACTGTTAAACAAATCATTAACCTATATTTAAATACATAAGTAAATGGATCACTATGTGAGCCAATATTTGGTTTTGCAATCTGTTGTATGCTGAGCTCCAGAATTGTACCTAATCTGCCAGATTTGACTACACTAGCAAGCCCTACATGATTTGGGATAAGTGATGTTTACTATTTTACCGAACTTACTGTGTTAGCAAACACTTTTTGGTGCTTGTAAGGAATGTTGTTTAAGAAATTCTTTGCTGTTTTACTCTGATGAAAAGTGAGGGAACCAAACCATTACTAGGCCTCTGATTGCTTTCGAGACATTAGGCATGTTGTTTGCTATTGGATATTCTGTACTTTCAAGAAGAGTGTACTGTATAGACACAGATGACTTGGCCTACCTCTTAGCCCTTATCTCTGTCTCCTCACAGACATTGTATAGTCAGCTGTTACCAGTGAAACCTGTAAGAGACCACAGATGACTATCGCTGACAAACTAGCTACAGTGTGCTACAAGATTACTACATAGAACTAGCCACAGTGTGCCATTAGACTATCACATAGTCTTCCCAGCCATACCTTTCAATGGATTAGTTCAAGAAATCTGGACCAAGCCTAAAATAATGGAGGGACAAAAGTCCAAAAATAGGGACAGATTTTAAATATTGCTCTTATATATTTAGAACATTGTTAAAATAACAATATTTCTGTTAGCATACATTTTCTGAAGAATATGAAGTCTGAAACTCAGATGTATGTCATTATTTAGTGACTTTAGTCCTCAGTGATCTGTATGAAAAACTCAAATTTTATGAGAAACAAATGAAAAATATAAGATAAAAACCTGGACAAAGCACAATGACATTAAATGCCTTATGCCGAGGCTGTAAAAAATCTTTATCAAAGCCTTCCAGAGATAAGTAGATTAGGTCACAGCCAAAATTAAACATCTTGTTTCCTTAATGCATATTTAAATCAATGAGTCAGCAAGTGTTAATTCCTTCAAGCCTATATTGCCTTTTTTTATTTTTCCAGTTAATACCAGTAGCTCCTTATAGTGTCCAAACCATTTTTGTGTCTGACTTCTTTAACAAAGCAAATTATCAACTAATAATAGGCAGCATTAGAAAGGGCAAGGATTTATTAACAAAATGACAGTAAGATTTTTAATCTATGATGTCCTGCAGTAGAAAAATTAATCAGTGCATCATATTTTCAAAACTGTGAGACCTACATGCTATTGAAGGATATGGTATGAATTGCCATGGTGGGACACAGTAAATTCATTGGCAAGGTCCATTTATATCACACTGCACTAGATGGGGTCTATATCACAATGTCACTCAAACATAAGTTTGAATGTTGTAATATCGAACTCTAAAGTTCAAAACCCAACAATAACAAAAACACAGAACAGTGATTTTTTTCCCAGGGAAAAAAATTGCTGTTCCGTGACAAAAAAAAAAAAAAATAATAAAAATAAACCTTAAACTTAAACTAAAGTGGTGACCTTCACCCCCCCACACCCCTTAAATATACCGACTCCGAGATCGCATCACAGTGGAGGAAACAACAAAGCCCCGAAAACGGCCCACCAATTTCTTTCCCTGGGGAAAAAATCAACGCGCTGTGGCTTCACTATTTTTGAATTTCGGTCTTTAGGGTTCGATATTACAATGTTCGAACTTATTTAAGTTTGACATTGTAATATAGACACTACTAGATGTATTGCTAGTGGTTTGTTAGTACTTATGAAAATATGCAATAATTTCATATGTACTAAATATTTCGATAAAAAGTCACAAATTACTGCATGAGATCAGGTGAAACTTTAGATGTTGTTGCAGAAAACTGGCATTGATATTTGCACTGTAAGCTGTACATCTTAAATGAAATTCAGGGTTTTATACACACACATATATGTGTATATATATATATATATATATATATATATATATATATATATATATATATAAAACTATACTATTAAGAATATGTTTTCATATTTCTACAAATATCTCAATATGCATCCACTCAGGGAGGAATTTTGTGAAAGCATACATCTGGTTAACAAAAGTGTTCTAACAACATATATCTAGGTTGACAGTTTCCAAGATGTGACAAGTTGTTGGTGACTGTTTAGCAAAAAATGTATTTCTGGGTTTACATGCATCATAATGTATTATAATATGTATACAAAGACTATAAATGCATTGACTATTATCTCTGCAAGGAATGTGTCTTTCTAGTAACATTGCAATCTATATAGTTTTAATATATTTTTATTGTTTACAAAATGTTTTCATTTGTTTATATTATACTTTTTAAGTTGATTTTTCAGAAAAAGCTTTGGGATACAAGGATTTGTGTAGGCTGCTAGAGGTATGACATTCCCTACAAGATAGGTGTTAATGAGGCGAATCCCTTCAAATGTATTACTACAAGTTGTGGTATTTACAAAAATGTCTTAAGTGATAGGTGACTATTTCACTGGCGCACAGACAAGGCTTGACAAAATAGGTTAAGTCAGGATCTCAGACATCACAAGAGCGCTAAACACTTTTCACCTGACAAATATAACTATATGATGGTGATCTGTGTAGGAGTGAATGATGTGGGCCACAAAACCCAGGTGGTCTGTATTGGGGCCCATGTTGCTTGGTATCTTTATGACCCGATTCCAACAGTTGAATATAATTTGGCTATGTAAGTTTGCAAATGATACCAAAGTAGGTGGTATTATCTCAAATATTCAGGATGAAAAGATGTTGCAGAAATATTTAAAGTTATTGATTCAGTGGTCAATCTACACTGGAATGCAGTTCAGCTCTTGAAAATGTAGTTTAATACACTTTGGAAAATGTAACTGTGGCTACCCTTATTATTTGGATGATCAAATACTAATTGAAGTATATTTTGTACAAGGTCTGGGTGTTATTGAGAACTCCAACCTCAAATGTAATCATCACATATCTAGTATTATAGAAAGGTGTTATAGTATTTTAAGTGATATTAGATGTTTTGTCAGTCATGAGGCTAAATTCTTGCTCCCATTGTATAAGCAAGTAGTGAGACTGACCATTGAGTAATGCAGGTCCTTTTGTGTTTATAGCACTTCTCAAATCACGAGACTTGAGTGAGTCCAGAAATAATTTACCACAATGATTGCTGGGATAGGCATCCTCTGCTATAAGCATAGATTCAAATGTTTTGTATAAATATTATGCTGATTACAGGCTAATATGTAGTGATCTTATATTAATTTTTAAGTTTAGAAGTGATGAATCATTGGCTTTTACATTGAGAATCAGTCTTGTGAATCACTCAGTTCATACTAGAAATTGCAGTCTCTTGGTAGTCCTGCCTACTTTTAACTCACATTATATGAGCACCTTATTCCATTTTAGATTGGACTGTGTGATTAATAATTTACTCTTGCACATTAAAAATTCAGGGAGTACCACAGTGTTTAAAAGGGTTATGGATAAATGTTTCAATTCTGTTTTTAAACCAAGTCTATCATTTAAGAAACTCTTAAATTGCCCCATTACAGGATCTTGAGTTGTATCAATACATTGAGCATTGAACAAAATTTAAAGAAATGTGATAACTCTCCATGCATCTGACAAATGTAGGCAAAACACACTGGTCTTGAGTGGAATCATTCCTTCTCCAGAAATAATGCCTGGATATAAAATAAAAACAATTGGATAAACAATTGCTTAAAGACAATTGGATAAACAATTGCTTTAAATAACTGGAGTCATCCCAGAGGGAGTAAGTTTGTGTCAGTATGGGACAAAACGCTTGACAATCCAACTTGATTTGCAAAGTTTGGCCTGCACCCCACATTAAAAGGTTTGTTCAAACTTGTTATGGCTTTTGCTGCCTCATAGTACCTTCTTTAGGCAGTGTCCAGCTAATGGGCATTCCAGCATAGCAAACTTATCAAACTCAAAACTGGATCACATTTGGATGGCTTTTATCAATGCCAGAAGTCTTAACAACAAACTCCTTGATCTTGAAACTCTCCTGCATTTGAAAAGCATCTGTTTGCATAATTACTGAGCCTTGGTTTAAAGGTAAAGACAGCATTCCTTCTGTACCCTTGGTTTGCACATACTGTGCCTTCAGGCCTGATGGCAATATAGGTCAAGGACCAGATCACCTTTAGCTCCAGGCAGACACCCACAGACCCACAAACTGAACTCAAAAGAACTCCAGATGACCCTAAAAAGGTCAGACTGTCAACTTATAGCCTGTTGAAGGATATTCACCTTGTCCTCTGATGATTATGTAAAATTCCAAAATATATCCAATAAACTCACAATTGGCAAGAATTTCATTATATTGGAAGACTTTGACTTTCTGTCAATAAACTCGAGCAACTATATTTCCAATGTAGGGCATAGCCAGAAGTTCTTCAGATTAATAAAAAAGAAACTCCTGGAAACAGACAGTTAACAAACCCACTTGAGTTGGTCCTTACAAGTATAGCCACTTCATGAATTATTTCCATGTAGTATTGCTTTCCTGTTTAAGCCACACTGTGAACTTGTGACATTCATCTTAAATTCCATAAGGCCTTTGTAGCAAATATATCTGAATTTAAGAATTTGAAACATGCTAACTTCTTTCAATGTTATGATGAGTTTTCAAAATTCACTTATTGTAACATCAGCCCTGACAGCTGATACAACTGTTAGCTTAACAAAGGAGTTCTACTCCCCTTAGATAAAATGATTAGAGCTGATAGTCCTAAGCACAGAAAAATCTAACAGGAAATTCTGAAATAAACCACCCCAGTGGTCCACCAACATAAATTACCCTTACAACAAAAGGAAAATACATCTTTTTAAATTCTATATCTGACCCAAACCTTCTCATATTAAGGGCACTATCAAAAATATTGCTAGGAACTTGAAAAATGCTGTTAGTTTTACTAAAGCAACCCATGAATGCAAGGTAGTACGTAAAGTTAAGAGAAACTGTAAATCCATGTTTAGCTAGTTTATAAAAATTAAGAAACAACATCTAACATTACTCTTAACTAATTCAAAATGGTATCTTCAGTTTGGACCCAATAAACATTGCCAGTGCACTGGCAATCAAATTAAATGTTATCTTTACCCACAAAACTTTTATTCAAAGCACCCATATTCCTGAATCACTTACACCCCTATTTCAGCAAAGGAACAAATACTGAAGGTATTAAGACCAAAAAAACTTCTTCCATGGGGCCTAACAATATACTTGAATGTTTAATAAAGAGCTCTAAACATGCCCTAACAAAGATACTCCTCAAGCTGTTCAACCTAAATTTAAATACAGGTTTTGCCCCTAAAGTTTGAGAGACCACAGTGGTGATACCATTACATAAGGGTGTCCCTACCACTGACTACAGGAATTATAGAACCCGTAAGCTAGATAAGCCAAATATATAAAATAATGGAGCATATTATAACTAACTTCATCAATTACGATATCAAAAATATTATGCTTGATAACCAGCAGTTGGAATTTGTCATGGGAAGATTCTGCCTAACAAATTTGGTCAACTACTTTGAAAGGGTTACACGGGCTGTAAATTGGGTTCATGTTGTTTACATGGTATACCTTGGACTGGCTCAGGCATTCAACACTATAACTCATGCATACACTGTAAGCTAAATTATTAAAAAGGAAGATACCTGTGTCATAAGATGGATAGTAAACTGGCTAAAAGACAGAACCCATACAATGTGGGTGGCATGTACAATAACAGAAAGTATGAAGTTAGTCAGTATTGTCCCCAGGGCTCATTATATGGATGTCTTCTTTTCACCATTTACCTTTCTAAGCTACCGATCGATATCCAGGACCTCTATAAAACTGTTTTCTGTTTTGCTTGTTTTTTCTGATGTGAGTTTTGAGCACATGATGTAGACTCATATATGGACACATGTAAACAGATATCTATATCTGTAACTATATCTATATCTGTCTATACACAAACACACACACACACACACACACATACACATATATATAGATAGATATAACTATATTCTATGTGTGTGTGTGTGTGTGTGTGTGTGTGTGTGTGTGTGTGTGTGTGTGTGTGTGTGTGTGTGTGTATCTATCTAGAAATATATATATATATATATATATATATATGGATCTATATTACAACGTCAAACTCACAGGAGTCTGAACATTGTAATAAAGAACCCAAATGTTCGAAATACGAAAATACCAAAGCCACAGCACACCGATTGTTTTTCCCAGGGAAAAAAATTGGTGGGCCATTTTTGGGGCTTTGCTATTTCCTCCACTGTGGTGCGATCTCGGAGTTGGTATATATAAGTAGGGGGGGTGGGGGCACAGCCCCCCACACTCTGGGGTGTTGGGGACAAAGCCCTCCACATTAGTTTAAGTTTAAAGTGTAAGTGTTTTTTTTTTTTTTTTTTGTACCGGAGCAGCAGTTTGTTTCCCTTGGGAAAAAAATCGCTGTTCTGTGTTTTCGTAATTCTTGGGTTTTGAACTTCATGGTTCAATATTACATCTTTTGAACTCCTGTGAGTTCGACAATGTAATATAGACCCTATATATATATATATATATATATATATATGGATCAAAGGATCATAGGAGATTACTAGACTATTGACTTGAAGGTCATTTTAAGCCTAACCATTTCATCCCATGTAATACTATAGAAATGAGTCAATACCTCAGATTGCAATTATTGATGAAGGCCCATGTCCAGGAGGGTTGTGGGGTCTATCCCTGGTAAGAATTTATGGTGCCCCATCCAATCATCCAGGTTCCTCTTGAACAGTGTCATAGAAGTCCTCTGTTTTATATGAATTGGTAGCCTTTTCCAAAGATGTAGCAGTTGCTGGGTCCCACCAGCATGTCCTATTTAATTGCAGACCATATTTTGGTCCCTAGAATGGGTAGCACTAGTTCCATTTGATTTACGGATATGCAACAAGTATGGGTATTGGATTGCTCTGTAGGCCAGGCATAAGTCTCCCCTAAGACGTCTGTACAATATGGAGCAAGGTGACAGGGACTTTAGTCAGTCTGTATAAGGCACATACTGGAGACCCTTGATCTTTTCTGTTAGAAACCTCTGAGGTCTCTCTCTAATTGCTGCAGGTGTTTAGAACAGTGCATGCTAAATGGGCATTATACTCAATTATGGGCTGGATAAGTGCCAATTATGGGGGGGTTATAACTTCTTTTGCTGTTGAAATGATGTCTTTACTAACCAAATGTGCTGTGTAGAAAACTTTCTTTACTACAGTAGATATGTGGTGGTCGAAGTTAAGATGGCAGTCAACTTGTGATCCCAGGTCACTTACCACTTCATGGATACTTAGGGTATTGTTGTTGATTTGATAGTGTGTGGGGACATTGTTTGTGCCGAAGGGAATGATGATGCACTTATTTGCATTCAGTTTGAGACCGTGACTAATACACCAGTTGCTGGTCTGTGTGAGACCCTCCTGGAGTATACTGACATCATTTGGGAATTCAGTAATTGCACTACAGTAATTTGCAGTCGTCTGCAAACATGGTCAGCCAGAACCCCTTAGTTTTGACCTGAACTTCTGAGAAATATATAGCAAACAGTAGAGGGCCAGCACTAACTCCTGTGGCGCCCCACTGGTAAGAGGTCTGCTGGTTGATGTGGAGTCACCCACTTTGATAGTGTGTACCCAGTTTGTGAGTCAGTTGGCAACCTGTCATACAATGAAGGGGTTTACATTCAGTTTGCTAAGTTTAATGGTAAAACCTGAATTTGGAATTATGTTGAAAGCTTTTGCTTTGTTCAAGGTATACTGTGCATAGATTTTCCCTTGTCAAAGGCCTTGGTCACATTTTCAAAGAAATCCATCAGATTTAACAGGCAGGATCTGCCCTTCACAATGTCAAATTGGGTAAGATCCAGGGTTTGGAGGTCACATATGTCTTTATTTATGAGGTCCATAATGATGCTCTCCTTGGTGTTACAGATGAGGCTGGTTAGGCTTATGGGTCTGCAATCCCTGATCCTGTTGCTAAGCCACCTTTGTGGAGGGGAATAACTATAGCTGTTCTCCATTCTGCTGGAACAAAGCCTGTGGTTAGGTGATTGAAAAGGGTACTTAGTGATAATACTAGTTCATATTTTAGCCTGTTTAGAAAATATATATTTAGAAGCAAAATAAAAACATTATTTCTATAGCAGCACCATCTCCAGTCTTGACATCGTAGCTAATTTTCATTAGCTGTTTCCCGAACTGCTGTATTTGCATGCAACTTAGCCAGCAGAATAGTTGCCCATATGGTTACTGGCCATTTAAAGCTGTAGTGGGAGAGCAGTCTGCGAATTACTTATGCTTACAAAGTTAAAGTTTCCACAGTACGGTAAGTCTTTCAGAATCCTCAGGTATATTTATAAGCCATTGGCAAAAACTGTCATTCTCTAAGTTGCTTGTCTTTAAACTCTCAGAGAGCAAAATAAATTGCAGAGCTAAAGATTTACAAAAATTGGTCTGTTCAGAGAACTTTGACATGACATGCTTTTATTAATTAGTTGAATCTCATAAATGTCATTTTAATCACCTGTAAATGTGATAGGATTAGTATACCTTTTACAGTATGTATAACATGAATGTCAGCATTCTTGTTCATCTATAACATTTACTAACCTGAAATCTCCATACTATGATACATATGAAAATGTAAGTACAATCTGGTGAGCATTATTCTGTCAGTGACCTATAATATAGTGGATTATTAACAGGTTAACAGGTCAGTGATTCTTACCAGTTTGCTTGGTGTTTGTGACATGTATGTCAAGAAATGTTGCTCTCATGGTGAATCTTGACATCCCTGCCAATAATAGATAACAAGCAGGGTTATAATAGGTTCATAGGTGTACACTAGACTGACAACTAAAGCCCTTAAATGCCTAGCTGTGAAACCCAAATGTGACCACAAATTTGATTTATATTTGATTTGTAATGGGGGATTTATTGTCTGCCTCTGTCAATCAGAGACATAGGATAGGAAAGACCTGCCATAATTCCTTGTAATACATAAAGCTTTACCTGCTCACCTTTATTACTAGTCAGTGGAAAAACATATAGGATTAATAAGTGTTATACAGCTTTGAAAGCTGTAACACATTTACCTCTGTCACACAGAGACTGGCCACAACAGAACAGATGCTGGAAATGCAGAAAGTACAAAGATCTTTAAAAACAATTTATCCAAATGTTTAACATATTTAAAGCTCTTTGCAGTTCTTGCTATGATTTTATGGTGACTGCTTTGTCACTGTTAGTGCTATGGCATGTTTTGAGTGCTTAAAAAAAGTTTGTTCTGCAAGGAGTGTGATAAGTACATTTGCAAGGAGTGTGATGATTATGCTCTGACATCTAGAAAAAGGCAAATCAGTTAAGCATTTCTATAGTGTCAGACCTGATCTTAACAAATGTTGAGTACCCCATGCCTCAGTTGTTAAGATTAGGTATCAGATTTGCCATCACTGGTCAGCAAATGAGAGCAGAAGAATAAAAACAGATTTCTTTCTACCTGCTGGCTGTGCCAGTAAACTATCCCTGACTTTTTTTAATATATGAGAGTATGTGAGCCTTTCTGACAATGCTGGCTAAGTGCTTTATGGCTTTAAAAAACAAAAAAATACATTTTTTTTTCTCTGTAATTCGTAGCACACATAGCAGATAAAGCTACATAAACTACAAAGAATTATGATTGGGTCTCCAACCATAACCATTGTTATGTGTCCTTGACATAGATGCAAAGATTCATCTCTCGAGCTAAGCTCTCATGGTGAATTTCTTGACATCCATGTCTCAAACACATAATAAGCAACCTGCTTGGAATCCTCTATGTTAGCATCCTAATGGACATCAGAAAGGTGCTTAACAAGCTTGTCTTTTTCTTGACTATGTAGCATAGTTGAGGTGAGCGTTCCATGTTCTACAAACATATTATGTTGTTTGCTTACAACACATTGTAATATAACTGTTTGGAGAATTCATCTTTCAGGAAGAAGTTGAGTACTTAGTTTTCTTAGGAGCAAAGTGTACTAGAAATTTGTCTTGCCATGTGTAGTAAATCAATGCATGCATTAAATACAGCATCTGTCTCACTAAATTGCTATTCTTAATGTTTCATTAGTTTTATCTGTTTAATAATCTTTTTGAATAACTATGAGTCCTAGAACTCTTAGAAAATCAGTTATTGAACTATCCTCATTGGTTAACTATTATCTTTTCATCCATTTTCTTACTTCACTCTCCGTATGTGCATACCTTTCAAATGTCCCTGATTTTGCAGATTGTCTCCTTTTTCCTCATATTTTTGCCCTGCTCTCAAAAGTTTTTTTTTTTTAATTTTTGTTAAAGCACTGAGGATTACAGTCACTCAATTATGCTAGGCATTAGAGTTTTCTATCTCTTCTTGTTCAGAAAATGCATGCTGATGCAGAATCCTTTGTTATATTAACATTTTAAGTGAAGTGGAGTAATATTTATTTTTTCTCTGATTTTAGGCCTTTATTCTCATTATTTTGACTTTGTGTTAGTAGAATACTGGTCCTTGAAATGTAGTCTAATCTGCATCTGTCTTTATCCGTGATGCAAGCTATACTTGTGCTACATGACCTCATACCTCCATACCCTCTGCTTCTGTTTAAATTCCTCTACAAAGAGGTCCATTTTTTGTAAAGTTTTTATCTCATCAGGAGCAGACAACTTGAAGCATTTTGATGACATCACAGAAATAATTGTATTAAAAATATATGCAATGTGCATGTGTGTGTGTGTGTGTGTGTGTGTGTGTGTGTGTGTGTGTGTGTGTGTGTGTGTGTGTGTGCATGCACGCAGGCGTCTGTTTGCAAGCATGAGTGTACATGCATACATTTGTGTCTTTGCTTGTAATTCAACCATAACCACCATGCTAGAGCATTCCCAGCTGAAAGGAAACACTTCTTAGGGAAATTCAATACCTATCTACAGGCTTTTGTTAGCCCATCAGCTATGATGTTAGTTTAGCAAGCTGGGGTATTGGGTTTGAATTCTAATGCTGTCCTTTCAGTTCCATGATTTGAATAGTATCTAAAGTAGAAGGCTTTCTCTATAGTTGTGTATTTTCAGTTCAAACTAATACAGAGTATATTTCTCTAGAAGAGCAAATGTAGTGGTTACATCTCACTATGACAAAGACAGTACTGATTCCATCAAAACTCCCAGATTCCATTTAGTTCTAACAGGAGAGTACACCTGCACCAATACTGTATACTCAGTTGCGGATATATCTTTTCCAAGCAATTATTATACTGACAGGCTAAGCATGTTTTCATCCTGTACTGTAGTTTAAGGCTGGCCTTCCCAGAGGTTAACACTTTTTTCTAAGACAGCTCAACATACTGATACAAACCTTTTTACCTAGATGTAAGCTTTCTGGACAGAGATTGCTTTGCACTCTCAAATATGCTGTTATGCTCAATGGGCTAAGCTTAAAGAACTACTCGATGCAACTCCCTATTGTGGACACATTATGGACCACAGCAATAGATGGACACATAAACAAACATATATAAATTGCTTTGCTTATATATAAACCTACAACATTCCTGAGAATGTACAAGCACTGCTGGTGCTAAGTTTAATTAAAAATATAACAAAGAATAAAAGTAGTGAAATATCTGTGGTGTTACTGTTATTAGGGTGTGTTTGTTGTACATTTAATAAGTTCCTGCCATGATAGATTTCCACCAGCAGGTAACCTACCACCTTAGTTAAATACAAACTCACTTGTGCAATTTGATTACTTTCAGTCTGCTGTAAGGTCAGCACTAGTGCATGTTTCAGTATTGTTGGACTTTTTCACATGAAGGTGTTAGCACCAGTAGCCAAGAATCAGACACAATAATTTGCTATGGTTTGAATGAACTAATTGTAACCCTGTAAGTCTGTCATCAGAATTTACCAGCAAAAATGGGAATAAACAATAGCAGAAGTATACTGTTGTCAACTTTATTATCTCATGAATAACATCTAGTAAATTAGTCAAATGACACATCAACTGCATGGATGAGTAAGATTAAGAACTTGGCTAGACATCTGTTAGTTCAGAAAAAAATGATGTCTAAGCAATGGAGGGTGATAATATACAAAATATATTTTCTTGAAGGTTATGACAAGAAATATGCTAGAAGATGATGTAAATAAAATGTTTGCCATGTTGATATGAATTTATTTTGTGGTTTCTTTCATGTTATTTTAACAACTGGTTTCATAATATACCAAAGATGTCTGAATAAAGTAAACTGCTCTTACAGGATGGTTTTGAAAAACATCGGGACTAATAATCTACAAGAAACATGTCAATGACTAGAAGATAGCAATTAGATGCAGATTTAAACATGCTTTTTCTTACTCTTTTCTAATATCTTTATTGAATAATCAGGCTTTTACTAACAGCAATTAAAATCTCAATCAGCAATAAAACAAGTATGAACACAAAAGAAAAGTATATAACATATCATATTTCATAACAAAGAAAACTATATACAAAAGTGCTAATTGCCTTTATAAGTTTTTCCTATACCAAATTGATAAAATGTAATAGTGATAATAAAAAACAATAGATGACTTGAATAAAAAAGCATCTTTTAATTTCCCCCTCACCTAGCTGTTTATAATTATTAATGACAGTTTGATTTCTTTGCAAACTATGATCAAGGAGTATACCCTGATATCATGCATAATAAGAACATTTATAGGTTCATAGGTTCATAGGTTTATACTAGGCTATCTGCCCTAAGGCATTTATAAGCCTAGCCCAAATTATTGTGGCTTACGCCACCCCTTATATGAAAAAATACTGTGCCCATTAGTTTGTTGTGCCTCTGTCCAGCAGTGACCCAGAGATGATTCCCGGGGTAAACCTACGATCTCCCATCCACAGGTCTAGATTTCTCTTGAACAGAGTCAGCGAGGTGCTCTGCCTCACATGGACCGGGATTTTATTCCACAGCATAGGGAGTCTCTGAGTGATAAATCTATCCCTCCAGCACGTCCTATTTATATCCGTGCTAAGGTTTAAGTCGCTTGCTCTAGTGGTTTTGGTGGATTTGGATTTTTGAGGTGGAGCATGTCCATTAATTCCGGGTTGGACATGGCCTTGTATGTCAGGCACATGTCACCTCTGAGCAGACGGTATGCGACTGAATAGAGCTGGAGTTTCTTCAATCTGGCAGCATATGACAGATTTTGGAGTCCCTTTATCCTTTTGGTGAGGAACTTTTGGGGTCTCTCCAATTGCTGCAGATGTCGGGTGAGATACATCCCGAATGGGGCATTGTACTCGATCATTGGTCTGATAAGTGAAGAGTACAGGGGAACAATGACCTCACTAGATCTGGATGTGAATCCCTTCATGATCAGGTGGGCAATGCAGAAGGTCTTTCTAACCACTTTAGCAATGTGAGTGTCAAAAGAAAGGCCACTGTCAACCTGGGTCCCCAGGTCCCTGATAACCTCTTCTGTGCTTAGTGGATTGCCACCTATATGGTAGCTTGGGGTTACCTTGTTTTTCCCGAAGGGTATGACTATACATTTTTTGGCGTTTAACTTCAGGCCATGGCTCTGGCACCAGCTATCTGTTTCCGTGAGTCCCTTCTGAAGGATATCAGTGTCCGATGCACTTTCCACTATGGCGCCCAGTTTGCAGTCATCTGCAAACTTTGTCAGCCAAAGTCCTCCCATGTTGGCCTGTACTTCTGAGAAGTAGATGCCAAACAATAGGGGGCCAAGGACCCCTATCATTTACTATTAATTTGTGATCCATTTGATTGCAACCTGTTTAAAGCCATCCCTTTGGCATTTTTCATCTTTGAAGCCAGTTTTGAGTAATAATCACATGCAAGTTTTGCTTTGTTGAACCAGAAGGAGGAATAGTTAACAGTACACATTTCAAAGATAGGGTAGATTTCTCATAGCCTATTTTCTCTAGCCTGACTTTTAAGGAACACCATAGTTTATAAGAATACCTATAGCTTCAAAAACATGTAATAAATCAGCTCATTGATATTTGCAATAGGAACAGTTTTTTAGAGGATGTTGGATAATAACTATTAGGTATATCTGGAGTTACCTGTGCATTATTTACAATCATAAGTGAAGTATATAAAAGTTTTTTGAAAGGAAGTAATTTTGAAGTTAATTGGATAGATAGAATTTTTTCATTTTGCATGATTTTTGAATTTTGATTACTCCAGGACTTAGAGTAAAGAATAGAATTTTGAAATTTGGGAGATATAATTAATTTATATGTATTGGATACCATTTATTTTTAGATGAAAGCAGCCTGTAACAGTTTACACAAACATATATTTTGATTATTAACCTTAGGGTCCTCTAGGAACATTGAAATCATTTATCTTATTTGTCTCAATATTACAATATAGCTTTTAGGAAGGTTCAAAGTTCTTCTCAAGTCACCTGAGAGTCTTCTGTGGGAATATATATATATATATATATATATATATATATATATATATATATAAGCCAATTTTATCCTTTAAATAAAGGATAATTAGAGAGATGGAACATAAACTTATTTAATCTGAGATTAGGGTTAAGATGAATTGATTGAAGCATCATAAATATATCATAAATGGATTTTTTAGCTCTAGTACCGCCATTGCTTTTAGAGGAATTGGTACCATATTCTTTATGTATTTGTGTATTTTGATAGTTCTGAGACTTTTTTTTTGTTAAGAAAAGTTAGAGCTTTAGGATTGTACTGGTACTTATTTATATAATCACACCATAGTTTAACCTAGATAGGACACCAAATACTCTAATTTGGGTTATATTCTAATATTGCTAAGTCTACTGGAATTAATTATATCATAATAAAGCTTAAAGTAAAATTTTTAGAATAAGTCAGTTTCTGGTAACTAATTCTAATACATTTGGAAAAACATAAGAATTTGCATAATTTTGAATTGACATTTAAAAATGTATTGGATTGTCAAATTAGATGCATTGAATTGAAATAGTAATCTAGGCAAGATATTAATTTTAATGATAGCAACCTTAGATAGCAAAGGAAGCTTAAGTTTATTCCATTTGAAAATATCTTGTTTAGTAGTTGTTTATAATTTTAATAGATTATCTTGATAAAAGAGATTGGAATTGTGATCAAATGTTCAGTGTCCAGAAAAGAATTGATTAGATTATAATTTGAATTTAAATTAAAGATGGAGGATTTAATCTGATTTAATTTATTGTTAGAGAATTTTGAAAATGTATCAATAGAGTGCAATTTTTTTGGCAAATCAGTGTTAGGTAGAGTGAAATATAAGTATAAATCATCAGCAAATGCTGTTAGTGGAATCTGTGTATTATAAATTTCAGGTATATGTTGAAAGTTTTGTGTGCTATTTAAAGAAATAAGGGTTCTGTATATAAATTAAATACAGAGATAGTGCACACCCTTCTCTTGTTATTTTCACAAGTCTTATTGGAGAGGAAAAGCTTTGTTAATACATAGAGATATACAGGCATTAGAACAGAGAACCTTAACCAAATTAATAAAAGTTTTTGGTAGGCCAAAATACGCCATCACTGAAAAAAGAAATTGATCAAAAGCTTTAAAAGCAACAAGTGCAAGTGTGAAAAATGAATTATTAAATAGTTTAAAAAGTGTAATCTGAATAACCAGTATTAATGGATGGTCACAGGTTTGTCTAGTTTGTATAAAACGAGATTGATTAGGAGAAATTATGTTTGGTAGTATAATACTTTTTCGTATTTTGTTGGCAAGCCTTAGGGTATACATATTCATATCTATGCATATGCATAAGTTGATAGGTAGGTACTGAGTTAGCTACCCTTTTGGACCATTATAACCATAGTCAAATTCATTTTTTGGTACTTAAATTAATCTATCCAATTTTGTGTTAGATTGCCCTTACCCATCCCATGACTGGTAATTAGATGGTATCCCTAGTGAAAATAACTGAGATCATACCATAGATAATTTAAGGGGTCTCACACAATGGATAACACATTTAGGAGATGTTTCTGTCCATTAGTAGCATAGGGGTCAGTCCTGGGGTAGATTTTCTGTTCCCCATGCATAGATCAAGGTTGTGCTTGGATATAGACAGGGATGAGCTTTGTATTATGTGGATGGGAAGTCTGTTCCTGTCTAGTGGTATAATTTGCAAAATAAACCTGTCCCTTCGACCCATTCTGGTGATGTTGCAGAAGAGGTTTAGATCCTTATATTGAGTATTTATGATTCCATTTGACTTGCTGATATGAGGTAAATCTATCAGTAATGGGTTGGAGGTTCCCTGTATGCCAGGCACAGGTCACTTCTTAGCAGTCGGTGGGGTACAGAGTGCAGTGACAGGACTTTGAGTCAGTCCATATAGGACATGTTGTTTAGGCCTTGTATCTTTTTTGAAAGGTATCTTTATGGGCATTCCAGTTGTTGCATGTGTCTAAAGAGATGCATGCTAAAAGGAACATTATACTCAATGACTGGTCTAATGATGCTGAATAAAGGAAAACTGTGACATTCCTAGATATACACATAATCCCTTTGTTTATAAGCTGTGTGATATAGAAGGGCTTTCATACGATAATGGACACATTGGCAGAAAGTTACATCACTGTCCACATTAACTTCCCAACCCCAAACAATTGGGTCAGCTTTTATATATATAGGTACTAGGTTATTAGACTTGGGGCCTATATAAACCAAGCCAAAAAGGCACCCTGGCTTTTGCCACTCAAGAAAATTATCTTCCTGTGCTCCTGTCAAGCAGACACAGAGGTGATCCCCGAGAAGAATTTCCTATTTACCATCCAATCATCAAGATTTTTCTTGAAGGGTGCTAATGAGGTGCTTTGTTTGATATAGATAGGTAGTTTGTTCCAGAGTATGGGAAGTCTCTGGGACAGGAATCTATCCATCCACCATGTTCTTATGACTATTGTCAATGTGGTAGTTCCCCAGGGTAGATGACTCCCCGAAGGATACAATAATGCATTTCTTGGCATTTAGTTTTTGATTTTGTCTCCATTTATTTCTTTCAGACAAACCTTCCTGCAGGATGGCTAAACCATTTAAGGTTTCAGGGACTGATCCTAGCATGCAGTTATCTGCAAATTTAGTCAGTCAGAGCCTTTTTATATAGGCTTATACTTCAGAGAAGTACATTGCTGAACAGGAGGATCCCAGCACAGAACCATGGGGAACTCCACAAGTGACTGGTCTCTCTGTGGAGGTAACTTCAGCTGTTTTGATTTCCTGTATCCTGTGAGTCATTTAGCAAACTAGTGTGTGACAAAGGGGTATACTCCCATTTTTTTGCTTTTCTACTATGCCTAAGGGGGAGACTGTGTCAAAATCTTTGACCAGGTTGAGGTATGGAGTGTGCACCATTTTATCTTTATCCATTGATTTGGTGACATTTCATAAAAGTCCACCAGGTTAAGTAAGCACAACCAGCACTTGGCAAATCCAAACTGAGATGGGTCCATTGTTTGGAGATTCACTATGTCCTGATTGACTAGTTTCATGATAGGTCTTTCCATGATGTTGCATATGAGGCTAGTCAGATTTATGGGTATGTAATTTCTTGGGTTTGTGGAAGGCTCTTCCTTATGCAAGGGAATGGCTGTAGTTTTCTCTGTTTGCTTGGTGCAAAACCTGTATGGAAGCTGAGGTTGAACAGTGTTGTTGGAAGGGGTGGATAAATTGTGCTTCACGCTTTTTATGTTGCACTATTTTACCTTTGATAGTGTTTTTAGTACTTGGTCAGGTGTGATAGCTGGTAAGTTTACTATATCTTCAGTTTCAGTTTGGGTAACATCATTCACATTCAGCTTATCACATTGCTGTGATGTGTTTTTGAGATTACAAACATAACTAAAAAGGCTTTGTGAATATGTTTGACTTGGGTATCTATTTCAACCTCAAACTTGGCTTTGATGGATTTTATTAAGCTCCTGAGTTGTTTTATCAGAGAAGAGGGTTCTGTTATTTTGGGAATTTGTTTTCTTATTTTTTGTCAACATTCTCTTCATTTTATTGTAAAGCTTGTTGATATCATGATTTCACTATTTGACATTATTTCTGGGATTTGTCCTGTGCTTGTTCCTTCAGGGTACAGCTGTGCTATGCGGCAGTTTTGATGCTGGTATACTATGGTGGTGTACATTTCCACATATTCAGTAGGGTTAACTAGGTTTGGTAGGGATTTGAAGCTTGCCATTGTATCACTTAGGAGTACGCAATTTGTTTTAGAGAAATTTCTAAAGGTACTTTGTATGGAGGGAATCCCTGCTTTCAGTTTTATTTTGAAGGAAACAGCTTTATGGTTCGATATAAAAAGTAATGAAGATAAGCAAGGGATGGTGTAAGATGCCCTCATATTAGTAAGGAAAAGATCCAAGATGCATATATTTATATATAGGTATACACTAGTCAATCAATCCAGTAGGTGATTCGGATCTGAACCACTAGGACTCCTGCTACTTGTTCCATATTTCCAGAGTGGTCAGAGGAGCCAGATCAGGGGTTAATTATCGGACCCTCACTCACTCATCTAAGATGATTTTATGGAGTGTTAGGGAGATACTTTGCTTGATATGGAGTGGAAGCTTACTTCATAGGTAGGAATCCTTTTTAAGAAATACCCACCAAGTTATGTTTATATTATGATGTATATATATATGTCTGTAGAATAGGTATTTGTAACACTGCCAGTTTTATGAACTTTTCATCCAGGACAAGGTCATTTGCAGCCTTGCAGGCTAGGCTAAAATCACCATGTAGAAGTCTGTAAGAGGCAGAGCAAAATGATAAGGTTTTTAGATAATCTGTATAGCTTAGACAGCTCATAGTCAGGCTTTTTAATGAAGGAATGTTTTTCTAGATAGGCAATAAGCCTGGACAGATGGCATTATATGCTATAATTGGTCTGACAAGAGAAGAGTAGAGGGGCATTAATTTCCTTGGACCTGGAGGATATGCATTGTAAGTAGAGATATGTAAAAGGATTTCCTAATCATAGCTAATATGTGGTGGCTGAGAGTTCCTTATCCATACATAACTAGATGTCTAATGACAGTACCTGTTTTGTAGGTGTGTCATTTATGACATAGATGCAAAGGTGTCCTTGCTTTCCAAAGAGAATAACACTGTATTTAATTGTACTGAGGTTTAAACTTTGATCCTTACACCTAGATTTGTGCAGGTTAGGTCCTTTAGGAGGATATGGGCATCTTCTTGTGTTTTGATGCCATCTAAACATTTGCAGTCATCAACAAATTTAGTGATACTGTGACCATTGACTTCAACTTGGACATCAGTGAAGATGTATAGAAGAGTAGTGACCCAACATAGAAGCCTGAAGGATGCTACTATTGATCAGCCTTTTGGAGGAAAGTGTGACACCAATCCTGGCTGAGTGGGTTCTGTTTGTAAGCTAGTTCACTGTCCATCATCTAACATATAGGTTTATATTTAATTTGGTCAGTTTCTCAATAATGCCAGAGTGTGGAGGAGTACCGAATGCCAAGGTAAAATCCATTTAGGCAGTGCCCACAAATTTGCCTTTGATTAGTGCTTTTGTGACTTTTTCAAAGGAATCTGTTATGCTGATTAGACAAGATCTACATTTATTTTTTAATTTACTTTTTATTTGATTTTAAAACAAAACAATAATCATTTACACAATTATTAACAATCTCATTTAACTGGGTACATACTATTTACAAAGTCCAAAACAAAATTCAAAACATTTCTAATATAATTAATACTTTTATAGCAAGCTTTGTAATTTTTCCCAAGCTACACGATGTAGCAGGATCTGCATTTCTTGAGGTACGATTAGTTTGGTCAAGGGAATTTATGATACCAGTGTCCTAATGTAGGAACTTCATAGTGATACTTTCCACTACATTCTTGAAGTCTGATTGGTTTGGTCAATGGATTTTATGATACCAGTGTCCTGATGTAGGAACTTCATAGTGATACTTTCCATTACATTACTAACAATGTTGTTAAGTCCGATAATTTGGTACTTCCTGAGTTCATTGGTACAACCACCATTGTGGATTGTATCATAAGACCTGTTCTCCAGCCTTTGGGCACATACCCAGTGGAAAGGTTAAAAGTGACTAGGTTAGAAAGGAAGTCAGAGAGGCAGTGTTTTGTGTTCCTGAGAAGACAGCTTGCTATGTTGTCTTGACCCATAGTGCTGATGTTTTTGGTTTTGAAGAGGGCTTTTAAGACTTGTTCAGGCATAATTATAAGAAGGTATGCTGAAGGAATGGCATGAGGTGTTTTCTTTGAATTTTTGAAAATAAAAAGTAGGTTGATATGTTATAAAGTTATCAGTGTCACTGAATTATATTTATCATAAGTAATTGAGGATCTACAGTCATTGGAAGTCCAGCTGACACATGATGTATTAGGGATTGTTTAAACTGCTTAGTTTTTATGAAACTATTTGCTCTGATGAAAACCTGTGGGGAAAAAAAAGTGCTTAACTCTGAAATAAAAGGATTTGTAACTGCTATATGTGTGTGATTTTGTTTATTTGTAGTACAATTTTCACACATGCCATCATCTTAAAATGCTTTTGTTCTGTAGTGTTTTTTTTATTTATTTGCTGTCTGTTTGTGTAATTAATTCCTTTTCCATGTGACAGACAATGAAGGTTCAACTGTATTTTCTTACTGCAATTACAGATTGTTTTAGAAATTAATTGGTCTTGGCATGCTTCGTCTAGGTTATACAGCACACATTCTGTTCATTATATATATCCATGGTGGTGGTGCTGCGGTAGCGTTGTCGCCTCACAGTAAGACGCTGTCCAGTTCGACTCTCAGTTAGAGTGTCTTCTGCGTGGAGACATGCGTGAATGGGTATTCCTTCGTTGAAGGTTGTGCATCAGGGCTGGCAACTCGGTACGTAAAAATCAACTGCCAATCATTAGCGGACCAGAGTTCCGCTGTGGCGACCCCTAACTGGGAAAAGCCGAATGTCACAACAACACTCTTTGTTTTAGATCCTCAGATGTGTCCTGCTGAGATCAGTCCAGTTCTGTTTGCAACTAAAGTGAAACGCTTTTTTCCAAAATGTTAGTTGTTGCAGAAACCTTTATATGAAGAAAAATGCTGAGGTATACTGTAATATCACATTAAAAAATGGTAAATATTATCATTTATATCATTTAAAGTATTGCTTATAACCACATACCTTCAAAACTGAATATAGTCTTAGAAACTACTGGCCAGTATTATTTTTCTTACTAGATCTTTAAAGAGACAAGTATTAGTGATGGAGTATTAGTGATGGAGGAATAGGTAGAATGAACACCACTAATACCTAGTAAGATGAGGGGAATTGTTTGAGGACTGCCACTTTGAATAGTTAACAAATTCATTCTTTTCATATTGTTGGTACTGAAGAAAAATTAAATGAACAATGCCATTCCTATGACCCAGATGACCTAAGGGTGATCAGCGATTTGAGCACTAGTAGATCTTGATGGGGAATGGTTGGCCTTTGTGGTCAAAGTCAGCATACACATTCTAGGAAGAGAGAGATAGTGCAGACTGATACAATACAGACACTTACAGTATAATAGGTGCACAGTATGCAGCATATGTCAGGGACATGCACCTGGCATGTCCAAGCCACTTTGATTTGGTAGTCTTTGTAGTCTGTACAAGAGAGAAAGCTTCTTCTCAAAGAGGATGGCATAGCATGCCCTTGCTGTGTAAATGTTCATATAAGCTGCCAGAAAAGATGTTATTCTTATAGTAGGAAAAACCCTGACTGCTGCTGGGATAATTGCCTTTTAGAGTTGGCTCTCACCCCATAGTGGGCTGAATGGGCTGAATGATTGTGGAAAGGTTGATGGTTGTCAAGCAGTGATTAGAAAAGTACTCCAAAAAATAAAAAAAAGCATAGATGTCTCTTTCATACTCATTAGAAAAGACAATGACTCAAAGCACTGTAACTAGCTGGAGGAACAAAACAGTCATTCACCCAAACTCCTCCAGTGAAACACCACTCCAGAATAGCCAAGCTGTTCAAAATTACACCAAAAATAGCTGGAATGAGGGCTAATTCACCGATAAAAACTAAAGAGTTTATTAAATGCACAGTATCTTAATGCTTTCACCTTCCACCTGAAGGCATCAACAAAGATAAAACTGCAAGCTGTGTTCAAGATAAAATAGACCTTCTAATTAGTATATGACCAATCAGAATTCAGATACGTTTGTTGAACTTGATTGTCTCAAGTTACAAGTTAGCTGCCAGCAAGCAGAACTAGTAAAAATGTGTTCATTAAACAGTAACAAATAGTTAAAGACATGAAAGCACTTCAAAAAAACACTTACAATTAAATAGTTTGATTGCTATAATCTTTCAGCTCTATTTCTAAGATACAATTCAAAGACAATTTGTCATTAAGTCCTGGTTTTCTCATAACCTGTAAACAAATTTGCCAAGAAAGTTCTTTTGCTCAAGCAGTAACTCACTGCTCCCACCTCTATTTATTGTAAAACATTTATCAATAATAACAAATATGAATCTTTTGTAATTTGGGCATGCCAGGGTGTGTTTATATAGTGCAATAGAAAGTTTATATTTCTTAATCTCATAGTCGTGTTCATATATTGGCTGCTTAAGCATCCTAGTAGTTTTTCCTATATAGAATCCAGGGCAAGAGGTGCATGTAGCTACATACACAACCATCCTTGTAACACAATTACAAATGCCTGGATAAGTTAAGGTTTTGTCATAATTTTCTACCGTGACATAGGGGCCATCACTGATGAATTTGCAATATTTACAAAAAACTCATTTCATTGACTGACAACCCCTTTTACTAGTGCCATTGTTATTTATTTCAAATAAGTTCTTAAGATTGTCACCCCTACTATAAGTTATCTTGGGTTGTGCTCCCAAGGTTTGCTTGAGTTCAACTGTGAAAGCATTGTTCCATGTGTCCCTACGAATTCTTTTAAGTGCTGGTGCTTGGTGGTTATACTTAATCATAGCTCATTTCTGGTCTGTAGTATTGCTAATGGCATTGATTTCACTTTTGTTTCATCCATTTGTCTTCTGGTGTTTGCATTTAAAATAGGGGCATATTTGTCTTGTCTACCTGAACATATTTTTTCTTTAACTTTCTTGACCAATGAATCTGGATAGCTTTTTTCAAAAAAAAACATTTTACTTAATTTTTCTAGCTCCATCTGAAAAGTAATATCACCTGAAACTAATCTAGAAAGGTGCACCATGTTGGCCTTTTATAATGTTTAATTTCTTGTAAAATGGATGTTTGCTGTTATAATGAAGCAAAGAGCTGGAGTATGTCTCCTTTCTATAAATATTCAAGACATATTTTTTTCTGTACATAATGTTTAGAAATTGCGATATCCAGGTAGTTTATTGAATCTACACAGAAAGAGGATATACATTTTAAGAAACTGGTAGAAACATTCAGTTCCACTAAAAATTCCTCAAAACTCAGTATGTCATTGGTCCAGAAAATTCAAATATAATCTAAAAATTTAAAATATTGGAATACTTTCTTGAAATAAGGTGAAGTAAAGACAATGGTGCATTCCCAATCTGCAAGTACTAACTTTGCATAAATTGAGACACATCTAGCTCCCACAGCTACACTTGCCACTTGATGGCAATATTCCCCATCAAAGTAAACATAGTTGTTTTTCAATACTAATTCAAGAAATTCAAGTAAAATAAAAATCTAATTTTCAAGGCCAAATGACATTCTTATGTCATCCGAGAAAGTTTTGACCACTTCCAGTTGTGCTTTCAGCTCCATATCTGATGACCTCTACAGTTTTATAGCATCCACAAAAAAAAACGTTGAGAATTCTTTACACTTTGCTGTTGCCTGGGAGCCAAACTGTAACCATGACCTAATCTGTTAAGTAAACAGCTTAATGGGTTAAAGGCAAGACAAAAGAGCAGAAGTGACAAAGACTCACCCTAGAAGATCCCCCTTTTTAATTTTTATCCCTGGGATAATAATTTGTCAGTAATAGCTCTGATAAGGAAGGAGTATAGTAGTAGAATGACTTCTTTTGATCTTGAAGATATTCCCTTGGGAATTAACCTGGCCACATATAAGGATTCCTTGACAGTGGTGGAAACATGATGCTTGAATGAAAGAGAGCTCTCCACATAAGTACCTAGAATTCTAATGACCAAATCTGTCTGAAGAGGAGTACCATTTATAACATCGGAGGTGGCAGCAACCTTTCTGACAAATACTACTATGCTGCACTTTTTTTCATTTAAATTGAGATTGTTTTTGATCCACCATGTATTTGCATATCTCAACCTTTGCTGGAGCTGTTTTTTTAACAGTGGCTGAACAGATAGCAGTGTCCAATTTGTAATCATCAATAAACATGGCCAACTTTACTTCTGTAATATTGGCTTGGATGTCTGCAAAATAAATGCTAAGCAGGAGAGGGTCCAGAACTGATCCCCATGATACCCCATTAGTTACAGTTTTACATTCAGAGAGGGAATCAGTAACATCCATATCTTGGGTTCTGTTAAACAGCCAAACTGTAATCAAGTGGAGAATGTGGGGGTTTACATTAAGCTAGTCTAAATCTTAAATAATACCAGCATGGAGATAGTGTCAAAATCATTGGCTATGTCAAGATAAGCTGTATACACAGAATGGCCACTATTCAAAGCCCTGTAACCTTTTCAAAGAAGCATATTAGGATCAGTAAATAAGACCTGCCCTTCAAAATAACAAACTGGGATCTAGATCAGTTAGGTTGTCCATATTTGCATATATGAGTTCTGTTATGATACCTTCTATGGCTTTGCATACAAAGGCTGGTGACGTTGATGGGTCTACAATTACCTGGGTCTGTAGAGGGGCCACCCTTGTCTAGGGGAGTCATTGTGGCTGTTCTCCAGGCATCAGGAACAAACCATGTAAATAAGCTGAGGTTGAACAGTTTAAGTGGAGGATCAGACAATGCATACTTGTCATGGATGAGAATGCAGCCTGGTATGTTTTGCAGTCCCATTGAAGCATTATTATTAGCCTTTGAAAGAGATTCTTAGACTTGTTTTAAGGGCAAACAAAGTTAGCACTGAATCTGACTGCTAATATATTAGCTTTATCCTCGGGGTCAGAATAGGCAATATTAATATGGATGAGCTCAGTGCATTGTTGAACATTATTCCTTAAATTTCTGACATGACTGAAAACAGATTTGTATACTCCTTTAGAATCTGTAGCAAACTTAACTTCATACACTGCTTCGCATTTTCTTTTTTTTTTAACAATTTTTATTGAATTTTTTTATAAACAAAACAAAGAATTCTGTGCATTTAAACAAATTGAATAAAATAAAACTATATGCAACACAACTATTTTCAATGCCCATAACATACGAAATTTACAATGTATATGTTACATCTTATCTAAAAAATTCTTTAGTTTTATCCATAATAATTTCTTATGGGTTACTTTTGCTGATCTTAAATCAAGGGTAAACAGTTCCCTTTTGCATACAGCTTTGGCCAGTAAAATAAACTCAGAAAAAAAGAGGATGTTTCTACTTTTCCAGTTTGATGTTATAATTTTCCTTGCAATTGCAAGAAGAGACCAGAGAAGAGGAACTTGTGTCTTTGGAATGTGTACTGGTATCAGTGCATTAAATAATATCAAATAATCTGAGATGTCACATTTGTCAGACCACAAAGCCTTTGAAAAGGACTTAAATTCCTGCCAAAAGGTTGTAACCATTTTACATTCAAGAAACATATGTGCCCAGTCAGCACATAAAGTTTCTTCACATCTCCAACATTTATGAGTACTAGTATGTGAGATCAATGCCAATTTATGATGGGTAATGTAGCTTCTATAGATAAACTTCCTAGTGGAAATTTTTCAGAAAGGAGATGAGGTTGTGTTATTAACTGATTTTATGTCTGAAAATGTAGCCTTATTTAGCTTTTCAATATAACTCCATAAATAATCTTCTGGTATTTGTAAGTCTGCTCTTCGTGCTTTGTAAATCCTAGATAATGAAAAGCCCATATTGTGGTTAGTCATATTCACTTCACAGAAAAGAGGGATTACTTTTGGATATAATGAAACATCAAACACTTGATTTGATTTGAGCTTATTTAGTAGATGTTTTCTAAAAATCTGGATATTTAACCAGTTATTTTCATTAGAATTCTACCTAGCCATAAGACGATTTGTATCATATATATCCTTGCTACCAATGAATTGGTGCCACTATATTAGACCATTTTCCTTCATCACCATTAATTTTCCTCTATTAAATAAATCTAGACATTTTCTTGTCAATGCTACCGGAATTATTAAGAATAAGAGATGTCTTGTCTTACAGTTACTGTTAATTATCTTTTTAAAGTTGTTTAATATGTAGCTGATACAATGAGGGTATCATTCAATTCCATTTTCTTTAAAAAATATATCTTTTACAACCAAAAACATTGTATTATTATCTGTAAACCAGTCATTATTTATTGTCTCATCAAGGTTAGAAAGCAATATAGTTTCATGCAATTCCTTCCAGTTTGATGTATATTTATTACTTAACCACTTACTCATTATATTAAGTGTAGCTGCTTCAGCATAAAGTTCTAGATTTGGAAATGCAATGCCTCCCTTATCCCATTACCTAGAATGCCAATCATATCTTATTCTTGGTTTCTGCAGATGTCATAAAAATTTAAACAGAAGTGAGTTGAGTTGTTTTATTAATTTCTTTGGAGGTCCAACTATTATGGTTTGAAATAGGAATACAAGTTTTGGTAAAATGCACATTTTTATTAAGAATAATTTTTCTTCCATAGAGAAAAATATTTTTCCCCACTTGCTTAAATGTTCCTTAACCACAGTTATCAGGTTATTATAATTCAAATGTATAATGTCTTTCCAATTTGTTTTTATCTGCACGCCTAGATATTTGAAGGTATCATTTTCCCATTAAAATTACTGTGTTTTTCTAACATGGTGCTGATTTTTTTAACATTATAGTCTTCATTTTGTTAGTATTAAATTTTAAGACTGAGATCGGTTCAATTTTTTTTGAGATTTTATAATATGGTATATTGAATAATCTATATTCCCAATAGTTAAGAGTGTCATCTGCAAAAAATTGTATTTTACAAGAGTGATAAGAGTTAATATCAAAGCTAACAATATTAGTGTCATTTCTGATGTAGTTGGCTAATGGTTCCACAGCTAAGACAAATAACAGGGGAGAAAGTGGGCAGCCTTGTTTGGTTCCTTTTAATATTTTGATTTGGGTAGAAAAGAAAGCCCCAATTTTGATGTAAGACACCAAATTTTCATATAGATTGTTTATTAATTTTATAAAATCAGGCAAAAAATTAAATGATTCTAGTACTTTATATAAATAAGGCCAAGTAGTAAAGTTGAAAGCTTTGTCCAGATCTAAACTAATGATGGATAATTATTTCTTTTTCTTTTTTCCTATATCTATTAAAGGTAGAATTTTGATGACATTGTCTTGAACTTTCCTGTTCAATATGAAGCCTGTTTGATCTTCTGCTATTAATTTTGGCATGAATTGGTTTAATATTTTAGCGTGAATTGAGGTAAAAAATTTATAATCAATGTTCAATAGAGATATAGGGTGATATGATGTTACCAGTTTGGGATCTTTGTCCTGCTTTAAAATGGGAGAGATTATGGCATATTTCCAAGAGGGGAAGTGATTCCCATACTTTCTAAATTCCTCAAAAGCTGCTACTAGAATTTTTAGAGTATCATCAGGAAGATGTTTATAAAATTCACCAATAAGACCATCTATTCCTGGGGCCTTATTGCATTTAATGTTTTTAATATTTTCCTTAACTTCTATTAGTGAGATTGGTTTTATCAATTTGATGTCTTGTTCATTGGTTACTTTCTTATTAACATTTTCAATAAGAAACTTTTCTTTTAGAATGTTGCTAGAATCTGAATTACCATTGTTTAATGCCTCATGATGAAATCTAAATATCTCTAAGATTTCCTATAAGTCTGTCACTTGCCTATGTTTATTCCTTGTGTTGTCAGTAAGTTCTTTTATATAGCTTGTATTAGCTGAATTTTTTGATTTAACTGCAAATCTATGCTGATTTTTTTTAGATTTCTAAAGTATGATTGTAGTTTAAGCCTCTCTAGATTTATAGCCACTTTATGGTTCAAGATTTCTACATACTTTGCATTTAATGTTTTTAGTTCAGAGTTTGTATTTATATCTTTGCTTTTTAAATTATTTTTGAGTGCATCAATTTTTGTTTGTAATGTTATTAGCTCATCATCCCATTGTTTCTTTTTGTTTAAATACCAGTTTTTTTATTTTACCAAAAAGATATGATTTTAATGAATCCCAAACAATAGTCTTAGAAGTCTCATTATTGTCATTGATAGCAGGAAATGACTTAGTTTCATTTAAGAACCAGTCTTTAAACTCATTGAGTTTCACAATGTAAGCAGGTAATCTTTGCCAATTTATCATATCTTTATGACTGATGTTAACCTTGAATAAAACAGCATCATGATCTGACAAAGGGCAAGAACTAGTTAAAACATCATGAGTTTTAGAAGTTTAGACTATTAGAAATGAATACTTTGTCAATAGCTGTCTGTGTTCCATATCTATATGAGTAGTGCATGTAGTTTAATGATTCTGGTTCTTTTATATCATATATGTCTCTGAGATTTAAAGAATTAATGCAATTTGAAGTTTTCATTTTTGGTGGTATCATTTTTAGTAAGAATACAATTAAAATCTCCAGCATAAACTATGTCTCCTTTGGCTTTAATAGATATTAATTCTAAATATTTATTAGCAGTTCCTGCACCGATACCAGGTATCCAATATGTGCTAGCTAAAGTGATGTATCTTTTATTCAACTCTAGCGCTATTAAACATAACATACCATTCTTCTCAAGTGTCTACTATTTTGGGCATCAGTAAAGATTTGTTCCACAGTATCATATTGCCTCTTCTCTTAGCCTGGAAATGATATTCCACAAGTGTTGTGTAACTGTTGAAAGATATTTTTTCTAAGTCCTTTTTTATAAAGTGTGCTTCTTGTAGAAATGCTATGTCTATTTTATTTATTTTCAAATATTTTGATAAACTTCCTATTTTTATGGGATTGTTAAGGCCATTAATATTTAAGGACATACATTTATATGCATGCATTTTTAAAGAAACAATTGTTATTCTTAATGTTTGTTATGGGCTTGAATTTAAAAGAAAACATACCTAGTGAAACAAGTATAACTATACACAATACTAAACATGGAAAATTAGATTCCTGGTTTGATGAATGCATCACTCAAACCACCATCTTCGCACCCTAAGACTCTCGTCAATATCCATCAACTGCTTCTGCCTTCATTTAAATACTTATACAGATTAAATAGGAGAATAAACCTTTTAACGATATAAAATATGATTTGATTCACAATAACTAATGTCATGCAATAAAAATGTAGCATAGCTCCATACAGCATATATGAAAGTGAAATATACTAAATTCTAACCAACAATATAACTTTATGTTGATTAATCTGACTGAAGTCACTAATTATGATATCTCAATTCCTAATAAAAACTAAAATATAAAGAAACACAGAACATAAATAATGATAATAATAGTTTATCATGAAACTAAACCTTTTATACACATTTACAAAAACTACCTGTATTTGTCATAAAGTGTAAAATAAAGTGTCTAATACTATATCTAAAACTCTCATCCTTCCTTCCTCTTCTTCCCCTTCTTCTGTACAATATTATGGAATCTGATGTATGTTATTGTATAGTCCTGCATTTTATTGATCCTAAAGAGCTTTAAGAATACCTCATTAAATTCCCATCTCACTTCCCTCTCCCCCTCCCCCTTCTCACTCAAAATGATCTTAATCCACTGATCTAGTTGTTTAGACAAGGATTATATGTACCTAAATATACCATTTAATAGATCCGTAGATGTAATGATTAATTATGGTCAAGCATGACTTCCACTGTAGATTAATCTCATGTTGGATATCAGAGAACATCTATTGACTTATATACATTGCAGCATAAAAGTATATGAGAGGTGTTTGGCTTATCATGCTTGATCAGCGTTTAGTATACTTAGTGAGATTTGTTTTATACATTCTAGTCATTAAAGCTGTACATACAACTAGTTAGTAATTAAATATACTTGCCCTTACAATACAATTATAAACTTTTACCTAAACTTTTATACATATCTTTAAAATATCAACATAAATGTGGGAGATACAGTACCAATCATGTGTAAAATATTTGCATAAACCATATCCTCTATTAAAGCAAGGTACCTTTGATATGTAACTATGTTTCTTATACCCCTTGCAAAAAAATAAATAATAATTGGGGAAATAGTTTCTTATGTATTAACTACTCAAAATCTGCCTGAACTCTAGCAAATCAAATCCTATTCAGAAACTAACCTTCAAAACTCTAACTACTGTACAATGCATTTGACATCTATAGAAGCTTTCTTATTGAATGAGTAGTGCAGTTAACATAATGTGTGACAAGTTATGTATGCATTGTGAACAAACAGGCAGGTAAATATAATTATGTAGCATTAATAGTATAACTGTGAATAAGTCACATTACTGGCAATATAAAAACAACTTCATATCAGAGACTGTATTAAAGAGAGACTACTATGCATAATGTACTGATTCATTCCTCTCATGACATGTGAAGCACATTCCTGAAACCTAAATACTGTGAGGTTAATACACGCCGGTATTTCTGTGATTAAACAGGAAGCTGATTATTTAAATGCAAGAACATTATTAAAATAATAGAATACAGCTTTTTTAAGTTATAAGCTGTAACTTACAGTTTTTAGAGTCTAATTAAGCTGAAATCTTCTTAAAAATGGCTATACAGCACTGAGACACCATTTTCCTTCGTCACAGATTTTAAACAGTGTGCAACATGAGCTCAAAGGTCATCTGGCTCAGTATTTCAGTTCCCACTCTCATTTAGAGTCCTCAGGGCTCGGGGAAGCTGTAAAAACACTCGAGGAATGGATCTAGTGAAGCTTTTCAACTTTATGGTGCCAATACAATACAAGTCTTGAGGTTAGTAAAGTATGCAATTTGAAGAAAATTCCTTTTTAACAGGTGCTCGTGTATTAAAAGCCAGACTTTAGTGCATTTAAAAGAAAAAGAAAGAAACTGTTAAGTAGATGTTACAGTAAATGTGTTCCCCAGCATAAAACATCACCCCTATCAATGTAAACTCATTAAACATACTCTAAATAAATAATTACATAGTTTTTATGGGTAATATGCACACTTAATTGACTGCAATCAACTGCTGTTAATATAAGCAAAGAAATCTTCCTAGCTGCATTTCTCCTATATGACACACATCCCCCATTTTCCTTTCAAATAGCCTAGTTGTCTACTTAATGTTAATACTATGTTTCCCTACTGAAAGCATGTTACTAAGCCATACAAAGGAATGTTCTTTAAGTGTACATTATCTATTAAAAAAAATCCTGTTAAAACATACAATATTTTGCTGAAAGGGCTAAGGTCACTATCAACACATTTTAACATTAGAAAGTATTAGATGCTTGATTAACTCTATATAAGAAACATTACTAAGATAGAAACTGAAAGAAAGCAATGAATAGAGAGAGGAAAGGAAAGAAGAACAAATAATAAAGCACAATGATGAGGAAGAAGAACAAAGGAAAATAATAAAATATGCTATTTTTTTTTAAAGTGTAATAAAGATTTTACCTTGTAATATATTTATGAGTTTCTTATGTTTTAAAAGAAATAAGTCTATTGCAAGCAGTAACAGGAAAGATGAGTTAACTTACTTCCCTTTAAGTTTCTTTTATCACTTGTTATTGTTTTTTCATTAGTAGCTTGTCTTTTTAAACTTGGTAAAGAGAGGTCCATGTCTTCTAGTTTATCTAGTATATTGTTTCTTCTGACAAAATCAATAGCTTCTTCTAGATTGTTAAAGATTTTCTGCCCATCTGGTAAGGTAATCCTTATTCTAGCTGGAAAAAGGATCTGAGCTTTCATGTTAGCTTTTGAAGGTCTTTGATAAGAGGAATGCATGCTTTCCTTTTTGTTATAGTGGAAGATGTATAATCATTGTCAAATCTAATGTTCCTTCCATTGTCTTAGATGGGGGTTCCCTGCCCAAGCAGCTATCAGAACTAAATCTTTATGCTGAGTAGATAAAAATTTGACAATAATAGATCTCACTGAGGATGATTTTTTTGAGAAAGATGGATAAGATAGAGATCTGTGTGTTCTCTCGATTCCGAATGACATGGACTCAGGAAGGTTTAATACCTTAGGTAGCCAGTTGTTCAAAAAATAATCATGTTGTTACCTTCAGTCTTTTCAGTGACCCCATCAATTCTGATGTTGTTTCTTCTTGATCTTGATTCCAGGTCCTCTATTTTTTCTTTTAAGGGATTATTTTGCTTCAGAAGAAATTTAATTTGAGTATCATTCTCAATTTTCTTCAATCTAATTTGTTGACAGATTCCTCTATACTGGAAATTTGGTCTGAATGTTTTGTGTTTATTTCTTTCAAATCTTAAGTTTGTTTCCTGCTTTCTTTCTTCATGTTTTCCATTATGTGTTCCAAGTTTTCCATTTTTGTTGAGAGGTCTTGAATACTACTAATTATAGTTTGAATTCTTTTTTCATGCAAGAATCTTGAACTGAAGATTTTGAGTGAAGTTCTGACAGTAAATTGTGAGGAAAATTCAATAAAAGTTGGATTTTTCCCAGTAGATAATCCACAATAGTATAAGGAATAGTTATGCTGTGAAATCTTCAAAGTTTTTTTAAATAAAATTATAAAAATCCTGTCAGAAACATTACTTCACAGGCAGAGCAACAAGAAAGTGCTGTTCTCATTCTAGCATCTTGGCCACAACCCCCACCCCACCTTGCATTTTCTAATAGTGTTTTTCAGTCCCTTGCTAGCATGTTTCACTGTAGTTTTAAAGTAGGGAGATGGGGATTTTTTAGTACTTTTCATTATTTTCCTTCTTTACTTGGACAGTTTATTAAAAATAGCCACCCCACCATAAAGATGCATATCAGAATGTACAGTTATGTTTAGGGTAGAGGGGCACTGACTTTTATATGCCCCTGTGGCAGCCATCTCAGATTGCAAAGGATTGATGGGAATTTTGCACAGGTCCTCTATAAGCAGAAGTGGGTTTGGTCTCATTTTGGTGATGGGGTGATACCACTAGGCTTGACAGAGAAGATGTCTGATTTGTGATCAGAAGCTCTGATTATGATACAGATGACCTGAGTTCAAATATCACTCTGGGCACTGGAATAATCAGGAACTGGAGGATAGGAAATAAGTGGCTAAAGTTCACACATTTAGGTGGCAGGGCATGCTGGTTAGTAGCTAGCTCAGCTGTTGTTCCAGTGCAGGTGGAAACCTCAAGTACAGAGAACAGATGCTATTGTAAGGAAGGGTGTGAGCTGTACCCACCCAAGTGAGTGAAGGTAACGTGCATCTTGTTTATGTGAAGAAACATGCATGTACAGTATATAGGGGCATAGGTATTTCCAGCAGTAATGTAGGTGCACATGATTCTACCAGAGGGTTGGTTTGGGTCTCACTAGAAAGATGACGCCATAGCTTCTATGCAAGACAAAGCAAAGCTACTTGGAGCCATGTATCAGGTAGCTCTGGACCATGAAATGAGCTATAAAAGGCATCATATTGGCTCAGTCTGTGGGAAAACACTCTAGTCTGGGTCACAGATGAGAATGTATGCTATTGAGTTGGCAAAGCAGAAGCCACAGTTGCAGGCAGAGGCACAAAGATCATGGCTGGTTGGATGAAGATCCCAGCAAGCAGCTTGTCTTCATATTGTACTGTACTGGATGCATCACTAGTACTGGGTTCACCAGATTGAGTCTGATTGGTGACGCTTGGTGGTCAGCAAGCTCAGCAGCAAAATTGACCCAGGAAAAAAAAGTAAATAAACAAATATCTTCTTTAGTAATCATATGGCCTGAATAGATTTCAATTTAGATAGTTTGTAGTAAAAACTTTCTAAATTGAAATAAAATAATGAAGAAAAAGAATTATGCTTCCAGTGGTATGAACTTTAATCTGATCTTCTGGATAACATGAAAGAGGGAAATGTTAGTTATTATGAAAACTGTGCTTATAGCAGGTTTCTACCATTCCTTGTGTGACATCCCAATGCTGGGACAGTAATCAAGGAGCCTAAATCCTCACCACTGACACTGGAGAGGGATGTTCACTTAGAATACAAATGGATACACTCAGTATTTCCAGATGCATACCTCTCTGCATCAAGCACAATTTCCCTTAAGAGAACACAGGGAACAAACTCAGCCCATGGTTGTGTTTCTCTATCTGTCTTCCTCCAGGTCCCCATTAAGACTCCCCACTGGCACAGCTTCAGAGTTAAGCCCTCAGCCGAGTGCTCAAGCCAAGTCCTCCACCACTCTCTCTGTGAAACCAGTGCTTTGTTTCCCTGCTCCAAGTAGCTGACACACACACACACACACACACACACACACACACACACACACACACACACACACCTGGGAAAGGCTGGCACAAGTTTACTAACAATGCCCCATCTGCCCATACTATAAGTAAGTTATCACTGCCACCAGGCACTACAAAGCCATCTACCTAAGGCTTTTGCAAGGGAACCCAGTTATAAAGAGTGTAAGTAATATTAATACAAATGGTAATTTTGACCAAACAGCCAGGTGTTCAGGACTTGCCAGATTTATCACCAAATAATTATATGTGCAAACACTCTCAAAACTTAAATATTCTCTAAAAGGACCAGCCACAATGAAAATTTTAAATATATTTAATAATAAATAATAAAATAAAATATACTAAATATCTGTTTACAGTAAATAACAGAGCTTTATTTACAGGAAATTTGAAAAATAACACAGCTGGAAAAATTTACACAGTTACAGAAAAAAACAATACTTAACTTTTCTCACTATATTTCCACAGCTGATTTAGAGAATTACTATCCCTGGTCACTTACTAGAGCAAGGCAAGATGAAGGGGGTGAGTGGTCCTTGTTGTCAGAGCCAAGACAGAATACAGAATACTGAGAACAATCTCCTACTAATATCTAAATATGATTCCTATCTTTCAGAATTAAATCACACACATCTGGTCATCTGACTCTGTTTCTTGCACTATCCCCATCACTAGAAACAGCTAGGGTTTAGCACTTATGTGCTAAAATACACACTAGACCTTTAACTACATTTTATTTTAGCATCTGGAAGCCATAAAACAATAAAAACATTCTACACTTCCTACAAGAGCTACAAACTATTCTCTAGCACAGACATTGTGTCTCTGGCAACATTCAAACTGTGGGATAACATTTTTGTGGCCTAGGCCCAGTATTTCTCAAAGTCAGGTGGATTGGGATTAACCTGCTCTCTTCCAGTATCCTCTGCTAAAACATATGCATGTAATTCAGTTACAATAATACATGTACATTTCTTTTCTTTCTAGCAGGGCACACTTTTGAAACATTTTAACATAAGCAGCTTTCCAAATATATTTGTCAACAAGCATCTGTACAAATCAGTTTGATATACAAATGACATATAATTATTTACAAAACTCCAGCTAGCTGTGTTGGAATATGTTACACTTCCACTGCCCTACTTCTCCTGGCATGGCTGGCAGTACCTCCTAACTCACATATCTACCCCCTTTGAAGACACAAGCTACTTTTTCAAGTGCCCCTTCAGAAACATTGTTTAAGAAGAATGAACCTATCTGGGAATACATTATCCAATACCCTGTCTTGAGATCCTATCTGCCTTGGCAGTGCTGACCCCACTACAGTGCTGTACTGTCATATCATATGCCTGTAACCCTAGTCTCCACCATAGTAACTTGACATTTTGCTGGCTGGCTCGCTGTAGCCATAGATCCTCTTCAGACTCTTCCTGCCTCCTGCTTCAATTAACTAGCACCAGGGCCTACCTATCATGGTAAAGTTTCATCATGTAGAATTTGTGCCCCTGCCTTCTGCTTAGCAATTCTACCATGTAGGTAAAATCACCGACCTTCCTTACCACTTTGAAGGGTCACTCCCTAGCTGCTTCCTCACTCTGTGTTCATAAGGCAACGCAAAGGGTGAAAAACCTATGGATTCCTGGGTACCTCTCTGTAAGCAAATAACACACGGGACAAATATTTGTAATTGTGTCTCTTAAACTGGTCTGTATATGCCTGCATCATGGTCTTTATGTATTATTTAACCTCTCCACAAGACCATTAGTCTAGTGATGGGAGGGGGTGTTTTTTAGGTGCTTCACCCTACAGTGCCTCCACTGATAAGCCAACAGGTCTGACATGAAATTGAAACCTCTATCAGTCAGTATTTCTCTTGGGAAACCTACCCTATTGAAAATCTTTAGCAAATAATTTCCCCACCTTCTTTGCCTTGATGGAGGACAGAGCCACTGCCTCAGGGTATTTGGTAGTATAATCAACTACCACTAGGATATACTCCTTCCCTTTGTAATTTGAGGTACTCAGAAGCCACACAGTATTCATAGCTACTCTCTGAAATGGCTTCTCAATTACAGGCAAAGGCATCAAAGAAGTTTGACCTTGTTTCCTGCCTTGCCTACTTTTTGGCACTGTGCAAAGGTCCTGCAGTACCCTGTTACATCATTGGCAATCCCAGGACAATAAAAGTTCTGCATAATACATCTCTTGGTACACTTTATGCCCATACAACCTGCATAAGAAATGTCATGGACTATGGCTAGAAGTGCCAGATGGTAGACTCTAGGCATTACCAGCTGCTGTATTACCTTACCCTCTAGCCCTACCTCAGGGCTCCACTCTCTATACAGTAACCCTTTGTTCCAGTATGCAGACTCCCCTTTTCCTTGAGAATCAGGTGCCTCCCCAGCTACCTACCTCAAGTCTCTCAGTGTAGAGTCTGAGAGCTGAGCCTGTCTCAGCTCTACTTTTGTGACTCTTCCTAGCTCCCCTTCCACAAGAAGTCTAGTATACTCTGACAGTGGTGCTTCACTGTCAGGTTGGGCTATACCACTTATCTTTGCCCTTGCAGTCACTCTGCACAAGGGAACATCAGTACCTACCAGCAGCTGTTGGTCACCTTCATGATCACTGCTACAGGGTTTTCCCTCCCTGAAATAGCCACATCACCAGCCTTGGCTTCAGGTATGGTGCCTGTATGGGTATCCCCTAGGCTACCAGACCCACATGCCTGTTTCCAAGCCTGACCTCATGTAACTGCATGCACACAAGGTACTACATTATCAAAATCATTCTCTATCAGGATATCTGTGAGAATATCCTCAAACACACCTACTTTCTTGCTTCCATTACCACCCTCCCAGTCATGGTAAACCCTGGCCAAAGGCATTTTGAATGGGGACACTCCTAAAGCTCTGACTGAAGTAGACTGCCCAAGCAAGAAGTGCTCCTCTTTAGCCACTGCAGGCTTCACAATGGTTATGTCAGAGGCTGTATCTCTCTTAGCAGGGATCTGTTTTCCATCCACTAAGATAGGATATAACTTATTGTAATAGTTTGGTACCATACCTCTCAACATCTTAGAGGAAGAAATCTGGACAAAGCCATAAATAATTGGGGACAAAGGCCCCAAAATAGGGGCAGTTTTTAAATACTGCTCTTAATCTTAGAAAGTTGATAGAATAACATGTTTTGCATTAGCATGAATTTTCTGAAGGGTATAGCGTCTGAAACTTAGATATCTGTTATTACTTTCTAACATCAACTCTCAATAATTTGACAATCATTTGCCAAAAATCCACTATTTTTTATGAGAAACAGACCTAAAATATGAGGCAATAATCTGGACATTCTTCATAAATCTGTACAGTTCAGAGGTATGTTTGGTACCCCTGTTGTCTCCAGACAACTTACCACTGGCATACTGTTATTCCCATTTGCTGCCTTCCCTCCCACCTTTTGTCCCCTGCCTTGCCTCTGTGGACATCTATATGACACAGGGCCCCAGTGGTTACATTTTAAACATTTAACCCTTAATCCTGACTTTCTACCTGAACTAGTGGCTTACCCTGTTACTGGTGGACTCTGTTTGGGTGGTTTATGCTGTCCGCCATGGGTTCCCTTATAGCCATGTGCAGCACTTGGTATCCCTGCTTGCTAAGTAGAGATCCCCTTTCTTCCGCATCTCATCTGCAGAGTTAAATTCTCAGTCTGCAAACCAGATTCTCATGTCCACAGACAAAGTTCTATGGACTTGTTCCCTCACCAAAAGGTCTGTCAGCCCTTCAAAAGTGGTGACCTAACACCCAGTCACACAGACTTTTATATACATTGCATCTATGCTTCCAGTGATATGAACTTTAATCTGATCTTCTGGATAACATGAAAGAGGGAAATGTTAGCTATTATGAAAACTGTGCTTATATATATATATGTATATATACATATATAGATAAATATATAGCTATATATAAAAAAACACAAAAATAAGTACATGACCAAACTTTTTTCTGTAAGTTTCAGGTGTTAACTTAAAGCATTCAAGCAAACATTTTTTTTTTATTTTTTCATAGTTTAAAAAATCAATATCAGACAATTTAGAAACAGCAGTTACAACTTTACCATGGATTAAGGGAGTCGCTATCTAAACAAAGAACCCTTGGTCAACATTATACTGTTTACATACTTTTTCGAGTATATGAATAAAACTATCAATGTTATCATTCTCTGTAATTAGTGAAAGAAATTCACTGACCTTTGTTGCTTCTGGGGTTCAGTTATTCCCTTCCCCATTACCTGCATGACCCTAGCAAAGAGCAGCTTCTCCCTTTCATGTTGACGCTTCTCATTTTCTTCAACTTTCAAATGCCACAGTCTCTCTGCTGATTCTAATTCCATATGTTTTTCTTCAGCCTCCAAATGCTGCAGTCTCTCTGCTGATTCTAATTCTAAATGTTTGATCTCCAGATCAAGTCTCTTTAACTCCAGATGCATTTTTAAGTCCTTTGAGGAAAAGGTGAACTGTCCTGTTTCTGAGGGCTGCAAATCCGCATCACCAAACTAGTTGTCGTCCTGGTTGCTGGTGTGAACTGTGACAAAGGCTGAAATCATTTTCTCGTATAGTCAGGTTGGTACCCACATGTCCTTTGGCTTCACACACCTTGGCCAACTGGTTCTTTGTTAGCATGTCATACTCCTCTGCTGACATATTTGCCTGCTTTACCTGACTAAGCTAAACTGATAAAAAAATAAATAAATAGAACTGTTGTGAAATGAAATTCTGAATGGCTACCATGTGGCTGCTGAGAGAATGCACACCTTTAGTGACAACGGCTTACAGGCTACAAAGTTCAGTACTTATACCACTGCTCACCAATATGTGATGTCCCCATGATGAGCCAGTAATCAAGGAGCCAGAAGCCTCGCCGCTGACACTGGAGAGGGATGTTCACTTGGAATACAAATCGATACACTCAGTATTTCCAGATGCAGACCTCTCTGCATCAATCACAATTTCCCTTAAGAGCACACACTCAGCCCAGAGTCTGGGTTTCTCAATCTGCCTCCATCGAGGTCCCCAATAAGACTCCCTACTGGCAAAGCTTCAGAGATAAGTCCTCAGATGAGTCCCCAAGCCTATCCCTCTATCGCTCTCTCTGTGAAGCCAGTGCTTTGTGTCCCTCCTTCAAGTAGCTGACACATACACACTTTGAGATTTGATTTTCACTCACACACACATCTGGCCTGGCACAGGTTTACTAGCTATGCCCCATTCTGCCCAGACTATAAGGTAATTATCACTGCCACAAGACACTACAAAGCCAGCTACCTAAGCCTCTTGCAAAGGTACCCAATTATATGGAGTGAAATTAATATTAATACAAATGGTAATGTTGACCAAACAGCCAGGCGTTTAGGAGTGGGTAAAGTTATCACCAAATAAATGTGTGCAAATACTCTCAAAATTTAAATATTCTCTCAAATGACCAGCCACAATGAAAAGTTTAAATATATTTAATAATAAATAATAAAAGAACAAGAAAATACTAAATATCTATTTACAGTAAATACTAGAGTTTTAGTTACAAGAAATATTAAAAATAACACAGCTGGAAAGATTCACACAGTCACAGAAAAAAACTATACTTAGCTTTTCTCATTATACTTTCCTAACTGATTTAGAGAATTACTTTCCCTGGTCACTTACTAGAGCAAGGCAAAATGAAGTGGGTGAGAGGTCCTTGTTGTCATCGTGATCGAAAACAGACTACAGAAAACTGAGAGCAATCTCCTACTAATATCTAAACATTATTTCTGGCTTACAGAATGACATCACACACATCTGGTCATCTGTCTGTGTTTCCCGAACTATCCCCCATCACTAGAAGCTGCCAGAGTTTAGCACCTATGTACTACAATACACACTAGGCCTTTAGCTAAATTTTATTAAAGCATCTGGAACCCATAAAACAATAAAACCATTCCATTCTTCCTAAAGGAGCTTCAAACTATTCTCTAGCACAGACGTTTCCCAGGATTCATGAAGCTCCATGCAAGAATAAGGCTATTTTTGCATGGAGTGGTTCATGTCTATTTAGAATAACAGTGCACCTTGCATATGCATGAAGGTGCGCTGCTACCTAATCTAAACGGACATGAACCAGGAGCAAGCACAGGGGGCATCTGTCAGCAGTGCCTGCACATGTAGCACAACCCCTACACTCAGAAAATGCCATACGGCACTTTCCGACACAGATGAGTGTCAATTTATATAATATTAGAGCCTGGCTCTAATATTACATAGTAAACGAGTGTCTGCAGACAATGAAATGTAAGTAGCTTACATTTCAGTGTCTGTGGACACTGAAAGAAAAATAAGAAACACAAACACCTAGAAGCTAGCAGCCCCAAATGTATGCACTCTTGCCCTACATGCATGGAAGCAGTAGGGTAAGAGGGAAGCATTAGAAATTTAAAACATTTTTTTTTCATTAAATAAATCCATAATTTAAGCAGTGCACAGCTTGTTTGTGTGGTACGCCACTATGCTTAGCATGGCTGAAATCCTGAAAATGATGGACAAGTGCTACTGTGATAAAACATTCATCAAGCTACTGTAGCATAGTGGTACTGCCATGTACAGCATATAAAACATGCTTGGTTTGAATCTCCCTCTGCCAAATTAATTAATAAACTTTTAAGGAATTTGAATGATAGATGTCAATCATATAACTCACGTGTAGCACAGTATGGGTTGTGATATGTAAAAAAAAAATTTATAAATTTAGTGAAAAAAATAGATTTAAGCAATGCTTTGCTAGTGTAAGCATTGCTTACCTGCTCTCAGCTCTGCTTAGCTGGTGTAAGCATTGCTATGCGTATTTGGTGGAGCTAAGCATAGTTCAGCATATTAAAACTGGCCAATCAAGAAAACATGTGGGAAAACTTCCCTATTTAAACTGTACAGGTGGGAATACAGCCATAACCATTTGGGATTGCTCACAGCAAGACCAAAATGTCTGGCGTTGGTGAAGGTGTGCACTTCAAAGTGCAACGTTGGGGCATCCAGGAGTCCAGGGTCATGGTTGGGCTCCTGGTTAAAAACCATGATGGCAGTCTGCTGCAGGGTCAGAATCAGGGCTCACAGTACAAAGTGGAGGCCTGGACCAGCTTGCATGTGATCTCACCAGTACCACTGGCATGCTCCAGATTAGTGAGCAGGTACGTCATCACCATAATGATCTGAAGTGGAAGAATGGTGCAGTCTTGGACCAGTGGATTGAAGAAGCCCAAGTGCAGGATGCCCCACTTGTCTGTAAGTATGAAGTGTCATGTATCTCTAAGTATGGAAAAGGTTCAACTTGTGACTGTGTAGGTGTGATTAAAGTGTGATGTCTCCCATGCAGCTGCTGCGCAGAGGTCCCAGAATGTTGAGGCTCATGCCCAGTGATTGGCCCGGCTACATCGGTAGTATGGTGAGTACAGAGTACCCCCTACTATTAGCAGTAAGAAATCAAAATTATAGTAATGGTAGTACTGCCTGTATATATAATTGTGCTGTAAAATTCAGGAATAAATGATTGTGTCAGGCTGCCAGTGTTACAATGGAGTATTCCCAGCTGCTGCGTAATACAGATATCAGTAGCAAACAAGGTACAATATGCAGGAGAGGAATATTGGAATATGTATGAATGTGTCTGAGTGAACCCGCCAAGAAAGTGCCATGTCATGGCTACTGTAACAGTTAGAAATGAAAAGCATTCCCCTGTGCAGATCATGCAGGAAAAGTAATTGTGGATTTCTGAGTCATACACAGATATGTATGTCAAAACTAATAAAGGTGATCCCAAACACTGGTGTGTGTCATCTCACTTGCACCAGAAAAATAGAAATGTGTATGTCCTGCAGAATGCATTAACTGAGGTGAACTGATTTAGCACTGCTAGTCTGCATACTTTAGAATGGGCATGTCAAATAACTAAAAAAAAAGCACCAGTACTTATTCCCAGCAGAATGTGTTTTACTTGTTTGTCTGCCAACATTGTCCTGTATTAACCTTTCAATTTCAGCCGTATGTAGCTGTGAATGTACTGAAAAATGTGTAAGGCTAACAGTTGCAGACTTAAAACCTACACTGTGTACTCAGGAATCTAAATTTCAGTATGTAGTTGTAAAACAGTCAAATGTGCAATCCAGCTAATGTGCACATGTTTCACAAACAGTGACACCAAATGTCTGTTGTGTATGCAGAATTTGTACTGAAAATGGGAAATAAATAATGCAACATGTCATAATAAAAGTACTGTGCACAAAAATATGTACTAGATAGAAATGTTACAAGCAACACAAAGCAGCTCCCCAGTAGCTCAGTTGGAGAAAGACGAGGCCTGTAGTTCAATCTTGCACACACACCATGGTTCAAATCCAGGGACCACCACTAACATCTCAGTCTGGTTCTACAGTTGTAAACTGCAATCTGAATAGATAAAATAATGTACTGCAGCACATACATTCTGCATACAGGGTACACCGGTAAAGAAATCTGAATAAAAATAGTAACTATGAACGGTGTACAACTGCTGTGTTAATCAGCCCCACTCCTACAAATAGATGCAAGCTAGTCATCCACACTCTGCAGTCTGGCCCAGACAAGCCCCTTAAGTGTCACGCTGTCATGGATAGTTTCCCCAGTTGCCAAGAAACCTGCACACAGAGAATGTCACATCAGATGTATGTGAAAGGCACAACACACACTCCAGGGCCTGCAACTAATATGTGAATCTGAAATATGTGTAGAAACAGCAATATAATGTGCACACAGATCATCTGCAAATTCCCACAGGTAAAGAAATTGGTAAAGAAACAGGTATGATGTGTATAGCTAAAATAAGTGTACAATTGCTCTGTTGATATCTACAAATGTTAGTGTGCTGGTAGCAGCCCCATGGCCCAGGTAGAGTGTAAGTGTGGTCAGAATGTAGTGCACTGAATAGTAGTGTACTGACAAATATACTTGATAGCAGTTGTCAATTGAATCTGTTCCCTTCACCCACCACTAAAATGATCCAACCATCACACTGAAACCAACATGGATATGTTCCTAAACAAACCTCTACTGTTGGGACCATTGTTCCATTTGGTTTATCATTGTTTAAACTGTGTGCATACTAATATTCCCTGTTGAATAATCATTGTATTGCCTGCCTGACATACCACTAACTGGCATGCTATTGCAACCCTGAATGCCATGCCATATATGCCTGGGTACTGTTTGCTATGGTACTGTTATAATTGCACTGTTTTGGTAAATGGGAATATCCATGCATGCTATTTTGACTAATGTTGTAATGTGTTGTGCATGACTAACCAATATTCATTGTTAATTTCCACACCATAGCACATATGGGAAGGCAGATCCTAGCAGATCTGCCTCTCCCACTCTAACTGGCTGAGGCACTGGATCCTGACTGAGGCATCAGGTCCCAGCATGTCTGGGACCCAACCCAGACCTCCCTCATCCTCTGATCCTGCACCACCCTCGGGTGGAACTGATGCAGGGGATAGGGCTCACCCCCTCACAAGTGGGCATGGTGAGGATGTTGTCACATGGGACGAGGTCTGTGATATAGTGCACAATGTCCTCCAGACAGAGCTGGATGACCACCTGAGCCAGGTGGAGGGCAGGCTGCTCAGCAAGAGGGGCAGCCAGACCCACCAGCCCAGCCCTCAGCACATCCACCTTTGGGGCTGTGAAGGAGTACTGGTGACTGCTATCGGGTGGGGACATCAGTGCCACTACTACCATCCCAGGGCTCATAAGCATCAGATTCCAAACCACCTCCCCATCAATGTCTTTAGCCCCCATGTGTCATACAGCACCCCATCTGCTGTCTTGTCTGTCTGCAAATGTAACCTCTCCTACCAAACATCCCTCACCACACTTACTAATAATCCTTCCTTAACATCCCACTCTCACCTTAAAAAAGGGCATCTATCCGATACATAGCTCTGCATTTTGCCCAGAGACATGTACCCATCACACAATCTAACCCTACCAATCATCTGTATTGTATGATGCTCACACATCTCCCTGTAGGGTGTAAGGCTCCAAATTCTAAATCGCCCACATTGAAAGCAACTGCAGAGATATGGTCCTTTCTTACACCCCACCTGCACATCCCTACTTGTATCGCCTCTTGTTTGTCCCCCTGCTTGCCCCAATATCACCACTTTCCTATCTCCCTTTTTTTCTTTTCTTTATTTAAAATTAGAACGGGTTTAAGAAGCTGTAAGCGGCCGTAAGCAGGCATAAGCTAAGATAAGTTCATGTAAGTGTCGCTTAGCTCCATACAAACCCACACAAACCCGCTTACAACTGCTTTAAAGTGCCTTAATCACTCTGTCTCCAGCAGCCCCAGTTCTGTCCAGCAACAAAATAATCAGCCCTTGAAAGTCTCAAACCCAATACCCTGCACATTATAGCCAAAGTGATTTCCCACTAAGCCATTTCAGATGTCAACAAATCTGATGTTATCTCAAACATATCATTCAGCAGAGCCATTCAACAGTAGGGGAAATGTATTTATATATGTAGATGTATGTGTATATATATATATAGATATATATATATATATATATATATATATATATATA